>NC_092724.1:162608522-162908522 GCF_047496885.1 Scyliorhinus torazame
TCACCAGCTCTTGTGCATCAATCACACTTCAAAATAAATCATTTACATTCAGCTGATTTAAAAGTGTGCAACGATAAAAACATCAAGAGAGGGTGTCAGGTATTCCCAGGGGAGGAACTAACTATCAGGAGGATTCCATTTGGCCTCAGTACCTTTGGGGGTGGGGAGAAGAAGTTAATTAGGGTACCTTACACCCCCCCCCCCAACCTGCCCATACACCTGTACAGACATGAGGTGGGGACAGGATTTGGGTGTTGTTAACTACCCCTGTCTGATAAAATATTCTGCCCACGATAAGTGTGCGAGGCAGCAATATGAGGAAGGAGAATTGGATAGCTCAGCGAGGAGATAATGCCTTCGGGAAAGCAGACTGCTGCTACAAACGGATGGCCAATACAGTATGGTATTCGACTTTGGCAATCTGGTTGTGCAGGTTACTGAGCTCAGGTGTGCATCGATGATCAGGTGATCTGCACCAACCACAGGTGTTTCCCCAATGGCAAAACGCAGAGGAACAGACGGCCCAGAGCGCTGGTGTGAGTGGTTTCCGTGGAAGGGTGCGAGGAAAGCAAAGTGACCTGCCCAACGAGACGGCCAAACTCAGATACCACACTGAATTGGTCATTGCCTGACAAGCTGGGGCAATTAGCAGTACATGAGCTTAATTTAAAAACCTCATGCTTCTGGGCCATAATGACCGACCATTTTCTAGGATGTCTCAATTCTGGTCACTTGGGTCACTTATTCTCAAAAAAAATATTTTTATTAGGGTATTTGCAAGTTTTTATAATAATAACCATAACAGCGACATAAACAAGGTATAATAAACATTTCCACCCCCATCACAATCTTCGCACACCCCAACCACAAAACAACAATCCGCCCCCCCCCCCCCTCCTTTCGCCCCCTGTACTTCCGGCTCTTCCGACACTCCAAAGAACGCTACCTCCGGACTCGGCACCACCCGTGTTTTTAGCCCCATGGACATTGCCTTGGCGAAACCCTGCCAAAACCCTCTAAGCTTCGGGCATCCCCAAAACCTGTGGACATGATTTACTGGGCTTCCAGGGCACACCTGTCCTCTACCCCAAAAACTTGCTCATCCGGGCCAACGTCATGTGTTCCCGGTGGACTACCTTGAATTGTATCAGGCTGAGCCTGGGACATGATGAGGATGTATTAACCCTGATTAGGGCATCCGCCCACAGACCCGCCTCTATCTCTCCTCCTAGCTCGTCCTCCCACTTGCCCTGAAGCTCCTCCGCCGGAGTTTCCTCCGCCCCCGAAAGCTCCTGGTAAATATCCGATACCTTCCCCTCTCCCACCCAGGTACTGGAAACTACTCTGTCCTGTATCCCCCGTGGTGGCAGCAGCGGGAAGACCGGAACCTGTTTTTTCAGGAAGTCTCGCACCTGCAGATACCTAAACCCGTTCCCTGCTGGCAATTCAAATTTGTCCTCCAAAGATTTCAAGCTGGGGAAGCTCCCGTCTATAAATAGATCCCCCATCCTCCTAATTCCTGCCCTCTGCCAACTCCGGAACCCACCGTCCAGCCTACCCGGTACAAACTGATGATTATTATAAATCGGGGTCCAAATCGATGCTCCCTCCACTCTCTTACATCTCCTCCACTGCCCCCAGATTCTCAGAGCCGCCACCACCACCACCGGACTTGTGGAGTATCGGGCCGGCGAGAACGGAAGAGGAGCCGTTATCAGTGCTCCCAAACTTGTGTCTTTGCATGACGCCGCCTCCATCCGCTCCCACGCTGACCCCTCCCCCACCCCCCACTTCCTAATCATGGCTATATTAGCCGCCCAGTAGTAATTGCAAAAGTTCGGCAGCGCCAACCCATCCTCCCCCCGACTGCGCTCCAGCAACACTTTCTTCACTCGCGGGGTTTTACTCACCCACACAAAGCCCGAAATAACCTTATTCACCCGCTTGAAAAAGGCCTTAGGGATGAAGATGGGGAGGCACTGAAAGACAAACAGAAATCTGGGGAGGACCGTCATTTTCACGGTCTGTACCCTCCCCGCCAGTGATAGCGGGAGCGTGGCCCATCTCTTAAAGTCCCCTTCCATTTGTTCTACCAACCAGGATAGGTTTAACTTGTGTAGTACCTCCCATTCCCGGGCCACCTGGATTCCCAGATATCGAAAGCTCTTCCCTACCATTCTAAGCGGCAGCTCTCCCAGTCTCTTCTCCTGTCCTCTTGCCTGGATCGCAAACATCTCACTTTTCCCCAGGTTCAATTTATACCCCCAAAAATTGCCAAATTCCCCCAAGATTCACATTACTTCCCCCATCCCCTCCAACGGGTCCGAAATGTACCAGAGCAGGTCACCTGCGTAAAGAGAGACCCGGTGCTCCACCCCCCCCCACCCCCCGGACCAGCCCTTTCCAGTTCCTAGAGGCTCTTAGCACCAAGGCCAATGGCTCTATGACCAGAGCAAACAGTAACGGGGAGAGGGGACACCCTTGCCTCGCCCCTCGGTGTAGTTTAAAACACCCCGACCTCAGCCGGTTCGTACGCACACCGGCTACTGGTGCCTGATAGCAACCGCACCCAGTCAGTAAAGCCCTCACCAAACCCAAACCTTCCCAGCGCCTCCCACAGGTAATTCCACTCCACCCGATCAAAAGCCTTCTCCGCATCCATCGTTAGCACCACCTCCACCTCCTCTCCTTCTGAGGGCATCATAATAACATTTAGAAGCCTTCGAACATGGCCCGTGAGTTGCCTGCCCTTTACAAATCCTGTCTGGTCTTCCCCTATCACCCCCGGGACACAGTCCTCTATCCTTGTGGCCAGTATCTTAGTCAGCAGTTTGGCGTCCACATTCAGTCGAGAAATAGGCCTGTATGACCCGCATTGCTCCAGATCCTTCTCCCGTTTCAAGATCAATGAAATCGGGGCCTGCGGCATTGTTGGGGGGAGGACTCCCTTCTCTCTTGCTTCGTTAAATGTCCTCACCAGCAGTGGGCTCAATAACTCTGAAAACTTCTTATGGAATTCCACCGGGTAGCCGTCAGGCCCCGGGGCCTTGCCCGACTG
Organism: Scyliorhinus torazame; assembly: GCF_047496885.1. NCBI lineage: Eukaryota > Metazoa > Chordata > Chondrichthyes > Carcharhiniformes > Scyliorhinidae > Scyliorhinus > Scyliorhinus torazame. Next base: position 162,611,581 of record NC_092724.1, read on the forward strand.
CATGCCCTCCAGCCCCTTGATTATTTCCTCACTCTCAATTGGGGCTCCCAGCCCCTCCACCAGGTCCTCCTCCACCCTCGGGAACCTCAACTAACCCAAAAACTGCCTCAGCCCCAGACGGGGGTTCCGACTCACATAATTTGCTGTAAAAGTCCTTAAACACCTCATTCACCCCCACTGGGTCCAGGACCATATTCCCACCTATACTCTTTACTCTCCCCATCTCCATAGCCGCCTCCCTGTTTCTAAGCTGGTGCACGAATGTTCTGCTTGCCTTTTCCCCATACTCCTAAATCCCGCCCCCCCCTTGCTTTCCTCAGCTGTTCCACCGCTTTCCCTGTAGTCAACAGCCCAAACTCCACCTGTAACCTCCGCCGCTCCCTCAGTAGCCCCGCGTCCGGGGCCTCAGCGTATCTCCTGTCCACTTGGCGTATCTTCTCAACTAACCTATCCCTCTCAGCCCGTTCCGCCTTTTCTCTGTGGGCCTGTATCGAGATGAATTCCCCTCTGACCACTGCCGTCAAAACTTCCCAGGCCGTCGCTGCAGAGACCTCCCCCGTATAATTTGTTTCCAGGTAGTTCTGGATGGACCTGTTCACCCGCCCACAGATCGCTTCGTCCGCTAACAACCCCACATCCAGCCTCCATAGCGGGCATTGTCCTCTCTCCAAACTAACCCCTAGATCCATCCAATGTGGGTCATGATCCGACACTGCGATTGCTGAGTTCTCAGTATCCACCACTCCCGGTATTAGAGCCCTGCTCAGAACAAAAAAAGTCGATGCGAGAGTATACCTTGTGGACATGGGAGAAAAAAGAAAACTCCATCGCCCTTGGCCGTGCAACCCCCCATGGGTCTACTCCCCCCACCTGTTCCATAAACCCCTTCAATTCCATTACCATGGCTGGCACCCTCCCTGTCCTGGATTTTGACTGGTCCAATCCCGGATCAATGACTGTGTTGAAGTCCCCTCCCATGATCAGGTTGTGTGACTCTAAGTTTGGGATCTTATCTAACACCCGCCTCATAAATTCCACATCATCCTAATTCGGAGCATATATGTCCACGGGTACCACCCGCACCCCCTCCAGCTTCCCACTCACCATTATGTACCTACTACCCCCTTGTCTGAGTGGAATACTTGGCCAACCCACCCCTTTCTCAAGCTAGTCTGGTCTATAGCCTTTAGGTGTGTCTCTTGTAACATTGCCACGTCCTCGGGTCATTTCGTTTTTAATCGCTCCACCTTTGGCAGCCTGGGTCCGAAGCTCTGGAATTTTTTTCCTTAAATCTCTCTGCCTCCACCTTGCCCTTTCAGGAACCTCTATACGGTTTTCTGGACCAATACGTCGAGGAACCAATTACAGAATAGGCTATCCTAGACTGGGTACTGTGTAACAAGAAAGGAATAATTGTGCGAGGCCCCTTGGGGATGAGTGACCATAACATGATAGAATTCTTCACCAACACGGAGAGTGATGTAGGTGGTTCTGAAGCTCGGTTCCTGGATCTAAATAAAGCAAACTACGAGGTTATGAAGCACAAGATATCTATGGCGGATTGGGGGACGTTACTTAAAGGGATGACAGTGGATAGACAATGGCAAACATTCAAGGATAGTAGGAATGAACTCCAACAATTGTTCATTCCTGTCTGGCATAAAAATAGAGTGGGAAAGGTGGTCAAACCATGGCTTACAAAGGAAATTAGAGATAGCATTAGGCAGCACGGTAGCATTGTGGATAGCACAATTGCTTCATAGCTCCAGGGTCCCAGGTTCGATTCCGGCTTGGGTCACTGTCTGTGCGGAGTCTGCACATCCTCCCCGTGTGTGCGTGGGTTTCCTCCGGGTGCTCCGGTTTCCTCCCACAGTCAAAAGATGTGCAGGTTAGGTGGATTGGCCATGATTAATTGCCCTTAGTGTCCAAAATTGCCCTTAGTGTTGGGTGGGGTTGCTGGGTTATGGGGATAGGGTGGAGGTGTTGACCTTGGGTAGGGTGCACTTTCCAAGAGCCAGTGCAGACTCGATGGGCCAAATGGCCTCCTTCTGCACTGTAAATTCTATGATCCAAGGAGAAGCACACAAATTGGCCAAGGACAAACAGCAGACCTGAGGATTGGGAGCAGTTTAGAATTCAGCAAAGGAGGACAGAGGGATTGATTAAAAAGGGGGAAATAGAGTATGAAAGTAATCTTGCAGGAACATAAAAACTGACTGTACAAGTTTCTATCGGTACGTAAAGAGAAACAGATTGGTGAAGACAAATGTAGGGCCCTTACAGTCAGAAACGGGGGAATTTATAATAGGGGTCAAAGAAATGGCTGACCAACTAAATACATACTTTGATTCTGTCTTCACAAATGTGGACACAAATAAGATACCAGAAATGTTGGGGAACACACGGTTTAGTGAGAGCGGGGAACTGAAGGAGATCAATATTTGTAGAGAAAGGGTGATGGGAAAATTGATGGGATTGAAGGCTGATAAATCCCCAGGGCCTGAGAATCTGCATTCCAGAGTGCCTAAGGAAGTGGCTCTAAAAACAGTGGGTGCATTGGTGGTCATCTTCCAGGATTCTATCGATTCTGGAACAGTTCCTGCAGATTGGAGGGTGGCGAATGTAACTCCACTACTTAAAAAGAGGGAGGTAGAGGGAAACCAGGGAATTATAGACCAGTCAGCCTGACATCGGTAGTGGGGAAAATTCTAGAATCCATTATCAAAGATTTTATAGCTGATTATTAATAATAATAATGATCTTTATTATTGTCACAAGTAGGCTTACATTAACACTGCAATGAAGTTACTGTGAAAAGCCCCTAGTCGCCACATTCCGGTGCCTGTTCGGGTACACGGAGGGAGAATTCAGAATGTCCAAATTACCTAACAGCACGTCTTTTGGGACTTGTGGGAGGACACCGGAGTCAGCATGGATTTACCGAGGGGAAATCATGCTTGACAAATCTACTGGATTTCTTCGAGGATGTGACTAGTAGAGTTGATGAGGGGAAGTCAGTGGATGTGATATATTTGGACTTTCAGAAGGTATTTGACAAAGTCCCACATAAGAGATTAGCATGTAAAATTAAAGCACATGGGATTAGGGGTAGTGTATTGAGGTGGATAGAGAACTGGTTGGGAGACAGGAAACAAAGAATAGGAATTAATGGGTCTTTCTTAAATTGGCAGGCAGTAACCAGTGGGGTACCGCAAGGATCGGTGCTGGGACCCCAGCTATTTACAATTTATATTACTGATTTAGATGAGGGAACAAAATGTAATATCTCCAAATTTGCACACGACACAAAGTTGGGTGGGAGGGTGAGCTGTGAGGAGGATGCAGAGATCCTTCAGTGTGATTTGGACAAGTTGCGTGAGTGGGCAAATTAATGGCAGGTGCAGTTTCATGTGGATAAATGCGAGGTTATCCACTTTGGTAGCCAAAACAGGAAGGTCGATGATTATCTGAATGGCTATAGATCGAGAGAGGGGAATGAGGAACGAGACCTGGGTATCCAGTTGCCAGAGGTAAGCACGCAGGAAGGATGTACTTACTATAGAGGAAATACAGCAAACGCTTAATAGACTGATTCCTGGGATGGAGGGACTGATGTACGAGTAGAGATTGAATCGGACAGGATTGTATTCGCTGGAGTTCAGAAGAATGACGGAGGACATCATAGAAACTTATAAGATTCTAACAGGACTGTTCAGGGAAGATGCAGGAAGGATGTTCCCAATGGTGGGGAGTGCAGAACCATAGGAACAGAGGAACAGAGGAATCCAGCCCTTCGAGCCCGCTCCGCCATTCAATCAGATCGTGGTGATCTCCTCCTGGTCTCAAATTCATCTCCCCACCCCCATATCCCCGTAACCTGTTTTTTTAATCAGAAATGTATCTATCTCCGTCTTGAAACGTTTCAGATGCCACCGCACTGGGGTGGATTCATTGGGACAACAAGTTACAAATTCATCATCCTTTGCGAGAAGTAGTTCCTCATCATCTCAGTCCAAAATCTACCGCCTCTCAACCTAAATCTGTGACCTCTGGGGCGGGATTCACCAACCCCTTGCCGGGTCGGAGAATCGGCGGGGGGGGGGGGGGGGGGGGGCGGCTTGAATTCCGCCCCGCCGCTATGACGGCGGCTGCCGAATTCTCCGGCACCGTTTTTTTGGCGGGGGCGGGGATCACGTTGCGCCAGTTGGGGGCCGTTGGCAGCGCCCCCCCCCCCCCCCCCCCATCGATTCCCCGGGCCCCGATGGGCAGAGCGGCCGCCCGTTTTCGTCCGGTCCCACCGGCGTGAAATACACAAGGTCCATACCGGCGGGACCTGGCTTTGAGGGCAGCCTGCGGAGTCCTCGGGGGGGGGGGGGCACGTGGGGGGCCCCAGGGGGGGGGGCACTGTGGCCTGGCCCGCGATCGGGGCCCACCGATCTGCGGGCGGGCCTGTGGCGTGGGGGCACTCTTACCCTCCGCGCCGGCCTCTGTAAGGTTCCGCCATGGACGGCGCGGAGAAGAAACCCCCTGCGCATGCGCCAGAACACGCTGGTGCTCCCGTGCATGTGCCAGAACACGCTGGTGCTCCCGCGCATGCGCCAACACGCGCTGGCCGGCAGAGGCCCCGGATGTGCGGAGGATTCCGCAACTTGCGGGCGGCCCGATGCCGGAGTGGTTCACGCCGCCCTTTGGCGCTGGTACGGCCGCCCCGCCGGTTGGGGGAGAATCCCGGCCCTTGTTCTAGTTTGCTCCACAAGGGGGAGCATTTGGTCCACGTTTATCAATCCCTTTCAATATTTTATACACCTCGATCAGATCCCCTCTCATCCTTCTAAACTCCAGCAAGTATAAGCCAAGCGGTTTAATCTCTCCTTATATGTCAACCCTTTTATCCCCGGAATCTGGTGAGTCTGTGGAATTTGAGTCCAGGAGCAGGGATTCCCCGGAATCTGGCGAACCTGCTCCTATCTGCCTCCAATGCCACCACATCTGGTGCTAAATTAATATTTTTCGTCAGTATTCACACAGGAAAAAGACAATGTTGTCGAGGAGAATACTGAGATTCAGGCTACTAGATTAGAAGGGCTTGAGGTTCATAAGGAGGAGGTGTTAGCAATTCTGGAAAGTGTGAAAATAGATAAGTCCCCTGGGCCGGATGGGATTTATCCTAGGAATCTCTGGGAAGCTAGGGAGGAGATTGCTGACCCTTTGGCTTTGATCTTTGTGTCATCTTTGTCAACAGGAATAGTGCCATAAGACTGGAGGATAGCAAATGTTGTCCCCTTGTTCAAGAAGGGGAGTAGAGACAACCCCAGTAACTATAGACCAGTGAGCCTTACTTCTGTTGTGGAAATCTTGGAAAGGTTTATAAAAGATAAGATGTATAATCATCTGGAAAGGAATAATTTGATTAGAGATAGTCAACACGGTTTTGTGAAGGGTAGGCCGTGCCTCACAAACCTTATTGAGTTCTTTGAGAAGGTGACCAAACAGGTGGATGAGGGTAAAGCAGTTGATGTGGTGTATATGGATTTCAGTAAAGCGTTTGATAAGGTTCCCCACGGTAGGCTACTGCAGAAAATGCAGAGGCATGGGATTCAGGGCGATTTAGCAGTTTGGATCAGAAATTGGCTAGCTGGAAGAAGACAAAGGGTGGTGGTTGATGGGAAATGTTCAGACTGGAGTCCAGTTACTAGTGGTGTACCACAAGGATCTGTTTTGGGGCCACTGCTGTTTGTCATTTTTATAAATGACCTGGAGGAGGGCGTAGAAGGATTGGTGAGTAAATTTGCAGATGACACTAAAGTCGGTGGAGTTGTGGACAGTGCGGAAGGATGTTACAAGTTACAGAGGGACATAGATAAGCTGCAGCGCTGGGCTGAGAGGTGGCAAATGGAGTTTAATGCAGAGAAGTGTGAGGTGATTCATTGTTGGAAGGAATAACAGGAAGACAAGAGTACTGGGCTAATGGCAAGATTCTTGGCAGTGTGGATGAGCAGAGAGATCTCGGTGTCCATGTACATAGATCCCTGAAAGTTGTCACCCAGGTTGAGATAGTTGTTAAGAAGGCGTACGGTGTGTTAGCTTTTATTGGTAGAGGGATTGAGTTTCGGAGCCATGAGGTCATGTTGCAGCTGTACAAAACTCTGGTGCGGCTGCATTTGGAGTATTGCGTGCAGTTCTGGTCGCCGCATTATAGGAAGGATGTGGAAGCATTGGAAAGGGTGCAGAGGAGATTTACCAGAATGTTGCCTGGTATGGAGGGAAGATCTTATGAGGAAAGGCTGAGGGACTTGAGGCTGTTTTCGTTATAGAGAAGAAGGTTCAGAGGTGACTTAATTGAGGCATACAAGATGATCAGAGGATTAGATAGGGTGGACAGTGAGAGCCTTTTTCCTCGGATAGTGATGTCTAGCACGAGGGGACATAGCTTTAAATTGAGGGGAGATAGATATAGGACAGATGTCAGAGGTAGGTTCTTTACTCAGAGAGTAGTAAGGGTGTGGAATGCCCTGCCTGCAACAGTAGTGGACTCGCCAACACTAAGGGCATTCAAATGGTCATTGGATAGACATATGGACGATAAGGGAATAGTGTAGATGGGCTTTAGAGTGGTTTCACAGGTCGGCGCAACATCGAGGGCCGAAGGGCCTGGACTGCGCTGTAATGTTCTATGTTCTATTGTTCTATGTTTTATCCTTCCTCAAGTAAGGAGACCAAAACTGGACCCGATACTCCAGATGTGGTCTCACCAACACCCTAGACAATTGCAACAATACTTCTCTACTTTTATTCTCCAGTCCTTTTGCAATAAATGCTAACATTGTATTTGCCTTTTTAATTACACGCTGCACCTGCACACTGACTTTCTCCGATTTATGAACAAAGACACCCAGATCCCTCTGCCCAGACGCATTTTGCATCTGCTTTCCATTTAGATAATAATTTGCCTGACTATTTTTGCGGCCATAAAGGATAACCTCACACTTATCTACATTAAACTCTGTCTGCCACATTTTGGCCCAATCTCCTAGCCTATCGATAAAATCTGTATCTCCTCTTCACTGCCTGCGTTCCCACCTATTTTAGTATCATCCCCAAATTGTGCGATGTTACACTCTGTCCCTGCTTGCAGATCATTTATATAGATTGTAAACAGTTGAGGTCCGAGGATTGACCCCTGCGACACCCCGCTAGTTTCAGTTCACCAGCCAGAGGACCCATTTATCCCGACCCTCTGCTCTCTGTCAGTCAGCCAATCCTCAATCCAATCTGGTATTCTACCCCCAATCCCCTGCAATCCCACCTTCTGGATCAGTCTTTTATACGGCACCTTGTCAAACGCCTTCTGGAAGTCTAGATATACCACATCCGCAGGTTCTCCCTTATCCACCTTGCTCGTTAGGTCCTCAAAGGGGCCACAGTCGAAGGATATGGGGTAAACCATTTAGGACTGAGATGTGGAGAAATTTCTTTACCGAGAGAGTGGTGAGCCTGTGGAATTCGCTACTTGGGGACATCCTGAGGCGCTATATAAACGCAGGATGTTTTTTTGCCTTTTCTTTCAGTACCTGAGGTGTAGTTGGACAGAGTTGGATGGAGCTTCAGACGGACAGTCTGTGACCTGCTCCACTGGACAAGTGCTGAGTCGTCCTGTCAATCCCTCATCCCTCACCGTGGCACGGTGGAGGGTGACACAGAGGCACAGTGCTTAGCACTGCTGCCTCACAGCTCCAGGGTCCCAGGTTCGATTCTGGCTTGGGTCACTGTCTGTGCGGAGTCTGCACATCCTCCCCGTGTGTGCGTGGGTTTCCTCCGGGTGCTCCGGTTTCCTCCCACAGTCCAGAGGTGTGCAGGTTAGGTGGATTGGCCGTGATAAATTGCCCCTGGGTGTCCAGGGATGTGCAGGGTAGGTGGGGTTACAGGGATACGGCGGGGCCTGGGCGGGTGCTCGTTCAGTGGGTCAGTGCAGATTGAAGGATTGAACGATCTTCTTGTGCAGTGTGGGGATTCTATGGACGCTGTGGACGGGACGCTCTCTGCTCAATCAGTTGTTTGCGAGCCCATTTCAGAGGGCAGTTAAAGAGACAATCACATTGACGTGTGGCTGAAGTCACATCCAGGCCACAGGATGAGATGTGTGTGACCCCCCGAACAGATATGGTGGATCGTGTCGGGGTTTTGCGATAATTCAACACTGACCGGACGTCATTAGTTGTAAAGAGCTTTGTGGTGTCCAGAGGTTGTGGAGGGCGGTGGAAAACACACAATCTGTATCTTCGTGCTCAGTACGATTTGGTTTGTGGCTGCTGTCAGTGTTGTTACTCAGCTCATCCGTGTGAGCTCCGAGACAGATTGTGATCAAGGCCAAAGGCACGCTCTCGCCTGGTGCTGGCGAACAACTGCTGAGACACGGGAGATAGAGAAGCCCGGAGCATGAGATAGAGAGGAAATGTGTAAACAGAGGGAGAAGGTAGAGAGCAAAATAGATTCAGAGACGGGGACCCAAAGCGAGCAGAGAGATGTTCAGACAGGGAGAAGTTGAAAGGAGGGGGGCCAGACACACTGAGAAAGCACAAAAATCATGGCTGGGGAAAGTGACACAAACACAATTGGTCAGTCAGCTACTTAAAGAGATGCTGGAGAACTGGCGATGTTCCCCAGACACAGGGCTCATTTTTGTTATTTGTGGTCACAGATATGAAGATGTCAGATGAGCGAACTGCCCAGGCTAAAAAAAGACATGAAAATAAAATAATCTGGCTTCAGGGTTTAGTGCACAGCAACATTTACGACAAGCTCCAGTTGTCAACAGATCTTATACAGCACCATGTCTCCAGCTAACACTCATTGTTTTCCTCAAACAATTATTTATCCCTCTTCAGTACTGAGGGAGTGCTGCACTGTCAGAGGGTCAGTACTGAGGGAGCGCCGCACTGTCAGAGGGTCAGTACTGAGGGAGTGCCGCACTGTCAGAGGGTCAGTACTGAGGGAGTGCCGCACTGTCAGAGGGTCAGTACTGAGGGAGTGCCGCACTGTCAGAGGGTCAGTACTGAGGGAGCGCCGCACTGTCAGAGGGTCAGTACTGAGGGAGTGCCGCACTGTCAGAGGGTCAGTACTGAGGGAGTGCCGCACTGTCAGAGGGTCAGTACTGAGGGAGTGCCGCACTGTCAGAGGGTCAGTACTGAGGGAGTGCCGCACTGTCAGAGGGTCAGTACTGAGGGAGTGCCGCACTGTCAGAGGGTCAGTACTGAGGGAGTGCCGCACTGTCAGAGGGTCAGTACTGAGGGAGTGCCGCACTGTCAGAGGGTCAGTACTGAGGGAGTGCTGCACTGTCAGAGGGTCAGTACTGAGGGAGTGCCGCACTGTCAGAGGGTCAGTACTGAGGGAGTGCTGGACTGTCAGAGGGTCAGTACTGAGGGAGTGCCGCACTGTCAGAGGGTCAGTACTGAGGGAGTGCTGCACTGTCAGAGGGTCAGTACTGAGGGAGTGCTGCACTGTCAGAGGGTCAGTACTGAGGGAGTGCTGCACTGTCAGAGGGTCAGTACTGAGGGAGTGCCGCACTGTCAGAGGGTCAGTACTGAGGGAGTGCCGCACTGTCAGAGGGTCAGTACTGAGGGAGTGCCGCACTGTCAGAGGGTCAGTACTGAGGGAGTGCCGCACTGTCAGAGGGTCAGTACTGAGGGAGTGCCGCACTGTCAGAGGGTCAGTACTGAGGGAGTGCCGCACTGTCAGAGGGTCAGTACTGAGGGAGTGCTGCACTGTCAGAGGGTCAGTACTGAGGGAGTGCTGCAGTGTCAGAGGGTCAGTACCGAGGGAGTGCTGCACTGTCAGAGGGTCAGTACTGTGGGAGTGCCGCACTGTCAGAGGGTCAGTACTGAGGGAGCGCCGCACTGTCAGAGGGTCAGTACTGAGGGAGTGCCGCACTGACAGAGGGTCAGTACTGTGGGAGTGCCGCACTGTCAGAGGGTCAGTACTGAGGGAGCGCCGCACTGTCAGAGGGTCAGTACTGAGGGAGTGCCGCACTGACAGAGGGTCAGTACTGAGGGAGCGCCGCACTGTCAGAGGGTCAGTACTGAGGGAGTGCTGCACTGTCAGAGGGTCGGTACTGAGGGAGTGCCGCATTGTCAGAGGATCAGTACTGAGGGAGTGCCGCACTGTCAGAGGGTCAGTACTGAGGGAGTGCCGCACTGTCAGAGGGTCAGTACTGAGGGACTGCCGCACTGTCAGAGGGTCAGTACTGAGGGAGTGCCGCACTGTCAGAGGGTCAGTACTGAGGGAGCGCTGCACTGTCAGAGGGTCAGTACTGAGGGAGTGCTGCACTGTCAGAGGGTCAGTACTGAGGGAGCGCTGCACTGTCAGAGGGTCAGTACTGAGGGAGTGCTGCACTGTCAGAGGGTCAGTACTGAGGGAGCGCTGCACTGTCAGAGGGTCAGTACTGAGGGAGTGCCGCACTGTCAGAGGGTCAGTACTGAGGGAGTGTTGCACTGTCAGAGGGTCAGTACTGAGGGAGTGCTGCACTGTCAGAGGGTCAGTACTGAGGGAGTGCCGCACTGTCAGAGGGTCAGTACTGAGTGAGCGCTGCACTGTCAGGGGGTCAGTACTGAGGGAGTGCTGCACTGTCAGAGGGTCAGTGCTGAGTGAGTGCTGCACTGTCAGAGGGTCAGTACTGAGGGAGCGCTGCACTGTCAGAGGGTCAGTACTGAAGGAGCGCTGCACTGTCAGAGGGTCAGTACTGAGGGAGTGCTGCACTGTCAGAGGGTCAGTACTGAGGGAGTGCTGCACTGTCAGAGGGTCAGTACTGAGAGAGTGCTGCACTGTCAGAGGGTCAGTACTGAGGGAGTGCTGCACTGTCAGAGGGTCAGTACTGAAGGAGTGCTGCACTGTCAGAGGGTCAGTACTAAGGGAGTGCCGCACTGTCAGAGGGTCAGTACTGAGGGAGTGCCGCACTGTCAGAGGGTCAGTACTGAGGGAGTGCCGCACTGTCAGAGGGTCAGTACTGAGGGAGTGCCGCACTGTCAGAGGGTCAGGACTGAGGGAGTGCAGCACTGTCAGAGGGTCAGTACTGAGGGAGTGCCGCACTGTCAGAGGGTCAGTACTGAGGGAGTGCCGCACTGTCAGAGGGTCAGTACTGAGGGAGTGCTGCACTGTCAGAGGGTCAGTACTGAGGGAGTGCCGCACTGTCAGAGGGTCAGTACTGAGGGAGTGCCGCACTGTCAGAGGGTCAGTACTGAGGGAGTGCCGCACTGTCAGAGGGTCAGTAATGAGGGAGTGCTGCACTGTCAGAGGGTCAGTACTGAGGGAGTGCTGCACTGTCAGAGGGTCAGTACTGAGGGAGCGCTGCACTGTCAGAGGGTCAGTACTGAGGGAGTGCCGCACTGTCAGAGGGTCAGTACTGAGGGAGTGTTGCACTGTCAGAGGGTCAGTACTGAGGGAGTGCTGCACTGTCAGAGGGTCAGTACTGAGGGAGTGCCGCACTGTCAGAGGGTCAGTACTGAGTGAGCGCTGCACTGTCAGGGGGTCAGTACTGAGGGAGTGCTGCACTGTCAGAGGGTCAGTGCTGAGTGAGTGCTGCACTGTCAGAGGGTCAGTACTGAGGGAGCGCTGCACTGTCAGAGGGTCAGTACTGAAGGAGCGCTGCACTGTCAGAGGGTCAGTACTGAGGGAGTGCTGCACTGTCAGAGGGTCAGTACTGAGGGAGTGCTGCACTGTCAGAGGGTCAGTACTGAGAGAGTGCTGCACTGTCAGAGGGTCAGTACTGAGGGAGTGCTGCACTGTCAGAGGGTGAGTACTGAGGGAGTGTCGCACTGTCAGAGGGTCAGTACTGAGGGAGTGCCGCACTGTCAGAGGGTCAGTACTGAGGGAGTGCCGCACTGTCAGAGGGTCAGTACTGAGGGAGTGCCGCACTGTCAGAGGGTCAGTACTGAGGGAGTGCCGCACTGTCAGAGGGTCAGTACTGAGGGAGTGCTGCACTGTCCGAGGGTCAGTACTGAGGGAGTGCCGCACTGTCAGAGGGTCAGTACTGAGGGAGTGCTGCACTGTCAGAGGGTCAGTACTGAGGGAGTGCTGCACTGTCAGAGGGTCAGTACTGAGGGAGTGCTGCACTGTCAGAGGGTCAGTACTGAGGGAGTGCTGCACTGTCAGAGGGTCTGTACTGAGTGAGCGCTGCACTGTCAGGGGGTCAGTACTGAGGGAGTGCTGCACTGTCAGAGGGTCAGTACTGAGGGAGTGCTGCACTGTCAGAGTGTCAGTACTGAGGGAGCGCTGCACTGTCAGAGCGTCAGTACTGAAGGAGCGCTGCACTGTCAGAGGGTCAGTACTGAGGGAGTGCTGCACTGTCAGAGGGTCAGTACTGAGGGAGTGCTGCACTGTCAGAGGGTCAGTACTGAGGGAGTGCTGCACTGTCAGAGGGTCAATACTGAGGGAGAGCTGCACTGTCAGAGGGTCAGTACTGAGGGAGTGCTGCACTGTCAGAGGGTCAGTACTGAGGGAGCGCTGCACTGTCAGAGGGTCAGTACTGAGGGAGTGCCGCACTGTCAGAGGGTCAGTACTAAGGGAGTGTTGCACTGTCAGAGGGTCAGTACTGAGGGAGTGCTGCACTGTCAGAGGGTCAGTACTGAGGGAGTGCCGCACTGTCAGAGGGTCAGTACTGAGTGAGCGCTGCACTGTCAGGGGGTCAGTACTGAGGGAGTGCTGCACTGTCAGAGGGTCAGTGCTGAGTGAGTGCTGCACTGTCAGAGGGTCAGTACTGAGGGAGCGCTGCACTGTCAGAGGGTCAGTACTGAAGGAGCGCTGCACTGTCAGAGGGTCAGTACTGAGGGAGTGCTGCACTGTCAGAGGGTCAGTACTGAGGGAGTGCTGCACTGTCAGAGGGTCAGTACTGAGAGAGTGCTGCACTGTCAGAGGGTCAGTACTGAGGGAGTGCTGCACTGTCAGAGGGTGAGTACTGAGGGAGTGTCGCACTGTCAGAGGGTCAGTACTGAGGGAGTGCCGCACTGTCAGAGGGTCAGTACTGAGGGAGTGCCGCACTGTCAGAGGGTCAGTACTGAGGGAGTGCCGCACTGTCAGAGGGTCAGTACTGAGGGAGTGCCGCACTGTCAGAGGGTCAGTACTGAGGGAGTGCTGCACTGTCCGAGGGTCAGTACTGAGGGAGTGCCGCACTGTCAGAGGGTCAGTACTGAGGGAGTGCTGCACTGTCAGAGGGTCAGTACTGAGGGAGTGCTGCACTGTCAGAGGGTCAGTACTGAGGGAGTGCTGCACTGTCAGAGGGTCAGTACTGAGGGAGTGCCGCACTGTCAGAGGGTCAGTACTGAGTGAGCGCTGCACTGTCAGGGGGTCAGTACTGAGGGAGTGCTGCACTGTCAGAGGGTCAGTACTGAGGGAGTGCTGCACTGTCAGAGTGTCAGTACTGAGGGAGCGCTGCACTGTCAGAGCGTCAGTACTGAAGGAGCGCTGCACTGTCAGAGGGTCAGTACTGAGGGAGTGCTGCACTGTCAGAGGGTCAGTACTGAGGGAGTGCTGCACTGTCAGAGGGTCAGTACTGAGGGAGTGCTGCACTGTCAGAGGGTCAATACTGAGGGAGAGCTGCACTGTCAGAGGGTCAGTACTGAGGGAGTGCTGCACTGTCAGAGAGTCAGTACTGAGAGAGAGCTGCACTGTCAGAGGGTCAGTACTGAGGGAGTGCTGCACTGTCAGAGGGTCAGTACTGAGGGAGTGCTGCAGTGTCAGAGGGTCAGTACCGAGGGAGTACTGCACTGTCAGAGGGTCAGTACTGAGGTAGTGCTGCACTGTCAGAGGGTCAGTACTGAGGGAGTGCTGCACTGTCAGAGGGTCAGTACTGAGGGAGAGCTGCACTGTCAGAGGGTCAGTACTGTGGGAGTGCCGCACTGTCAGAGGGTCAGTACTGAGGGAGCGCCGCACTGTCAGAGGGTCAGTACTGAGGGAGTGCCGCACTGGCAGAGGGTCAGTACTGAGGGAGCGCCGCACTGTCAGAGGGTCAGTACTGAGGGAGTGCCGCACTGTCAGAGGGTCGGTACTGAGGGAGTGCCGCATTGTCAGAGGGTCAGTACTGAGGGAGTGCTGCACTGTCAGAGGGTCAGTACTGAGGGAGTGCCACACTGTCAAAGGGTCAGTACTGAGGGAGTGCTGCACTGTCAGAGGATCAGTACTGAGGGAGTGCTGCACTGTCAGAGGGTCAGTACTGAGGGAGTGCTGCACTGTCAGAGGGTCAGTACTGAGGGAGTGCCGCACTGTCAGAGGGTCTGTACTGAGTGAGCGCTGCACTGTCAGGGGGTCAGTACTGAGGGAGTGCTGCACTGTCAGAGGGTCAGTACTGAGGGAGTGCTGCACTGTCAGAGTGTCAGTACTGAGGGAGCGCTGCACTGTCAGAGCGTCAGTACTGAAGGAGCGCTGCACTGTCAGAGGGTCAGTACTGAGGGAGTGCTGCACTGTCAGAGGGTCAGTACTGAGGGAGTGCTGCACTGTCAGAGGGTCAGTACTGAGGGAGAGCTGCACTGTCAGAGGGTCAGTACTGAGGGAGTGCTGCACTGTCAGAGGGTCAGTACTGAGGGAGTGCCGCACTGTCAGAGGGTCTGTACTGAGTGAGCGCTGCACTGTCAGGGGGTCAGTACTGAGGGAGTGCTGCACTGTCAGAGGGTCAGTACTGAGGGAGTGCTGCACTGTCAGAGTGTCAGTACTGAGGGAGCGCTGCACTGTCAGAGCGTCAGTACTGAAGGAGCGCTGCACTGTCAGAGGGTCAGTACTGAGGGAGTGCTGCACTGTCAGAGGGTCAGTACTGAGGGAGTGCTGCACTGTCAGAGGGTCAGTACTGAGGGAGTGCTGCACTGTCAGAGGGTCAATACTGAGGGAGAGCTGCACTGTCAGAGGGTCAGTACTGAGGGAGTGCTGCACTGTCAGAGGGTCAGTACTGAGGGAGCGCTGCACTGTCAGAGGGTCAGTACTGAGGGAGTGCCGCACTGTCAGAGGGTCAGTACTAAGGGAGTGTTGCACTGTCAGAGGGTCAGTACTGAGGGAGTGCTGCACTGTCAGAGGGTCAGTACTGAGGGAGTGCCGCACTGTCAGAGGGTCAGTACTGAGTGAGCGCTGCACTGTCAGGGGGTCAGTACTGAGGGAGTGCTGCACTGTCAGAGGGTCAGTGCTGAGTGAGTGCTGCACTGTCAGAGGGTCAGTACTGAGGGAGCGCTGCACTGTCAGAGGGTCAGTACTGAAGGAGCGCTGCACTGTCAGAGGGTCAGTACTGAGGGAGTGCTGCACTGTCAGAGGGTCAGTACTGAGGGAGTGCTGCACTGTCAGAGGGTCAGTACTGAGAGAGTGCTGCACTGTCAGAGGGTCAGTACTGAGGGAGTGCTGCACTGTCAGAGGGTGAGTACTGAGGGAGTGTCGCACTGTCAGAGGGTCAGTACTGAGGGAGTGCCGCACTGTCAGAGGGTCAGTACTGAGGGAGTGCCGCACTGTCAGAGGGTCAGTACTGAGGGAGTGCCGCACTGTCAGAGGGTCAGTACTGAGGGAGTGCCGCACTGTCAGAGGGTCAGTACTGAGGGAGTGCTGCACTGTCCGAGGGTCAGTACTGAGGGAGTGCCGCACTGTCAGAGGGTCAGTACTGAGGGAGTGCTGCACTGTCAGAGGGTCAGTACTGAGGGAGTGCTGCACTGTCAGAGGGTCAGTACTGAGGGAGTGCTGCACTGTCAGAGGGTCAGTACTGAGGGAGTGCCGCACTGTCAGAGGGTCAGTACTGAGTGAGCGCTGCACTGTCAGGGGGTCAGTACTGAGGGAGTGCTGCACTGTCAGAGGGTCAGTACTGAGGGAGTGCTGCACTGTCAGAGTGTCAGTACTGAGGGAGCGCTGCACTGTCAGAGCGTCAGTACTGAAGGAGCGCTGCACTGTCAGAGGGTCAGTACTGAGGGAGTGCTGCACTGTCAGAGGGTCAGTACTGAGGGAGTGCTGCACTGTCAGAGGGTCAGTACTGAGGGAGTGCTGCACTGTCAGAGGGTCAATACTGAGGGAGAGCTGCACTGTCAGAGGGTCAGTACTGAGGGAGTGCTGCACTGTCAGAGAGTCAGTACTGAGAGAGAGCTGCACTGTCAGAGGGTCAGTACTGAGGGAGTGCTGCACTGTCAGAGGGTCAGTACTGAGGGAGTGCTGCAGTGTCAGAGGGTCAGTACCGAGGGAGTACTGCACTGTCAGAGGGTCAGTACTGAGGTAGTGCTGCACTGTCAGAGGGTCAGTACTGAGGGAGTGCTGCACTGTCAGAGGGTCAGTACTGAGGGAGAGCTGCACTGTCAGAGGGTCAGTACTGTGGGAGTGCCGCACTGTCAGAGGGTCAGTACTGAGGGAGCGCCGCACTGTCAGAGGGTCAGTACTGAGGGAGTGCCGCACTGGCAGAGGGTCAGTACTGAGGGAGCGCCGCACTGTCAGAGGGTCAGTACTGAGGGAGTGCCGCACTGTCAGAGGGTCGGTACTGAGGGAGTGCCGCATTGTCAGAGGGTCAGTACTGAGGGAGTGCTGCACTGTCAGAGGGTCAGTACTGAGGGAGTGCCGCACTGTCAAAGGGTCAGTACTGAGGGAGTGCTGCACTGTCAGAGGGTCAGTACTGAGGGAGTGCTGCACTGTCAGAGGGTCAGTACTGAGGGAGTGCCGCACTGTCAGAGGGTCAGTACTGAGTGAGCGCTGCACTGTCAGGGGGTCAGTACTGAGGGAGTGCTGCACTGTCAGAGGGTCAGTGCTGAGTGAGTGCTGCACTGTCAGAGGGTCAGTACTGAGGGAGCGCTGCACTGTCAGAGGGTCCGTACTGAAGGAGCGCTGCACTGTCAGAGGGTCAGTACTGAGGGAGCGCTGCACTGACAGAGGGTCAGTACTGAGGGAGTGCCGCACTGTCAGAGGGTCAGTACTGAGGGAGTGTTGCACTGTCAGAGGGTCAGTACTGAGGGAGTGCTGCACTGTCAGAGGGTCAGTACTGAGGGAGTGCCGCACTGTCAGAGGGTCAGTACTGAGTGAGCGCTGCACTGTCAGGGGGTCAGTACTGAGGGAGTGCTGCACTCTCAGAGGGTCAGTGCTGAGTGAGTGCTGCACTGTCAGAGGGTCAGTACTGAGGGAGCGCTGCACTGTCAGAGGGTCCGTACTGAAGGAGCGCTGCACTGTCAGAGGGTCAGTACTGAGGGAGAGCTGCACTGACAGAGGGTCAGTACTGAGGGAGTGCTGCACTGTCAGAGGGTCAGTACTGAGGGAGTGCTGCACTGTCAGAGGGTCAGTACTGAGGGAGTGCTGCACTGTCTGCTTCGGTGGATGTAAAAGATTCCCTGGTTAATATTTTTGAAGAAGAACAGGCCAATATTCAACATCAGATTAAAAAGACAGATGGTCGGGGTTTCGCACACTGCTGTTCGCGGACTCTGCCCAGTGTGGATCCATCAAGTCTGCACCAATGCTCTGATGGATCACCGCACTCAGGCCACGACCCATCCTATCCCCACAACCGACCAAAACTTTTTGTTTGGACACTAAGGGCAATTTATCACGGCCAATCCACCTAACCTGCACATCTTTGGACTGTGGGGGGAAACCGGAGCACCCGGAGGAAACCCACGCACACACGAGGAGGACGTGCAGGCTCCGCACAGACAGTGACCCGAGGCCGGAATTGAACGCAGGTCCCTGGCGCTGTAAGGCAGCAGTGCTAACCAGTGTGTTACCGTGCTGCCCCTAAGCTCATTAGTGAGGCCAAGTCTCTGGATTCATGACATAATTCTAAAAATGGCTTCTGTCCAATCGAATGACCACTTCCCTATAATCACTGACTCTCTGTTTCAGCACTTCGTACGTTTAATTTCTAGCATCAGTTTCAGAAAGTAGCGGAGAGAGAATCCCGTGTTTCGTGGGCTTTATGGCCGGAGTTCTCGGGCGTTGAGATTCACTTTTCGCAACGACAGCGCACCCGTAACTCTGGGAGACACGCGGCTGGGTGACCGGACGGTGCGGTCTGAGAGACACGCGGCTGGGTGACCGGACGGTGCAGCCAGAGAGACACGCGGCTGGGTGACCGGACGGTGCAGCCAGAGAGACACGCGGCTGGGTGACCGGACGGTGCGGTCTGAGAGACACGCGGCTGGGTGACTGGACGGTGCGGTCTGAGAGACACGCGGCTGGGTGACCGGACGGTGCAGCCTGAGAAACACGCAGGCCTGTGTAAGGCTTCAAATCAAATTGACATCCGTGTCATTTGTTGACTTGTCGATGTCCTGTGGGGCGGCTGGTATTCTCTCCGTGCCTCTCTATACACTGCACACTGCGAACCCCACTCCAAGGTTAGAGCCCATTGTCATGATATCCATATTAACATATCATGGTGCAATCACACACACACTGATGGACAGGCAGTTGGACCAACCAGCACACACATTACATCGCAGCCAATCACCTGTGAGAGCACACGCACTATAAAACAGGGAACACCACAGTTCCCACTCATTCTACCAGGAGATAGCTCAGAGCACAGAGCTCACAGCGTGCCACTCAGACATACACCCTGTGCTGAGTGCCTCACTACGATAGTGCTAGGGCTGGGTCCACAGGTTAGCTGGTGAAATACGAACCACAGCCAGAAGTTAACAGTTGTTATTATACAGAATAATAAAACAGAGTTGTACCATCTACAACCGTGTTGGTTCGTTTGTGTATCGGAACACCCAACACGACATGATACCAGGACTGGAAACTCGCCAGCGACTGTGAGACCTACCTGCACCTCTTCAGCAATCCGCCATCCTGCGCCATGGACACCATCTGCCCGCTGCAGCCGCTCCAAATCGCTGGAAATCTCGGCGCCAACTGGAAGCTGTTTAAACAGCGATTCCAGCTCTTCCTAGAAGCCACAGACAGGGAGAATGCATCGGACACCAGGAAGATCGCCCTCCTCCTCTCCACGGCGGGTCAACACGCCATCCACACCTACAACTCCCTGGCATTCGCGGAAGGCGAGGACAAGACAAACACTTCAGCGTCGAAGTGAATGAGAGCTTCGAGAGGTACCTCTTCCAGCAGCGCCTGCAGGGTAAGGATGAGCCTTTTCAATCTTACTTGAAACCTCCGTATCCTCGCGCAGTCCTGCGGTTATGAGGACACCTCCGACTCCATGATTCGGGATCAGATAGTTTTTGGGGTCACCTCGGACACCCTACGCCAGCAGCTCCTCAAAATAAAGAGCCTCACCCTAGCCACTGCCATCGAAACCTGGGTCCTCCATGAAAACGTGACCAGCCGCTACTCCCAATTCCAGACGGCCGAATCGGCACGGCAGGGGTCCTACGAGGCCGAGCGGGTCCAGTTGATCGAGTTCCTCCTGGCCCGGACGAGGGCAGCCATTTTGCGCGCTTTCCGAGGCCTCCCGCGCTTGTACGCGCCAAAAGAGGGGACGTCGACGCAGAGGGACGTGATGCGCAGGTGCGCTCTACGTTGGACCGCACCGCGCATGCGCAGTGGTGCAACGAACGCCATGATGTCACGACGTGCGGCAACTGTGGATCCGCACACTTAAAGCGGCAATGTCCAGCCAAAAGACGACAATGCCTCCGCTGTGGCAGGATGGGCCACTACGCTGCCTGCTGTCGAGCAGCTCAACCTGCCAACGCTCCGCAATTCCGCCAGCCTCGCAGGGACGTGCGGGCCATTCAGCCTCCATACACCGAGTCATACCCTGACGACGTACAGACCGGTGATACCGACGACCGGGAACCCTTCCGCGTTGCGGTAATAGACAGAAACCGGATGTCCCCAAGTAGGACCCACCAGCCGATACCAGTGCACAGCATTAATCCGGGCGATGAATGGTGTGCCACCCTAACGGTCAACCGATCACCAATCACATTCCACTTAGACACTGGTGCCTCCGCCAATCTCATTGCATGGTCAGCCTTCCGGTTAATCCACCGATTCTGCCATCCCACTGTCAGCTGGTTGATTACAACGGGAACGCTATCCGGCCATGGGATCCTGCCAGCTCGAGATTGCACACAATTCACATACAGCCACACTGTCTTTTGAGATAGTTGGATCCTCGAAGGACTCCCTGCTAGGCGCACAGGCGTGCAAGGTTCTCCACCTCGTTCAGCGGGTACACGCTCTGTCTCCAGAAGGCACATCCGATTTCCCGGATGCAGACTTTCGGGCGCAGCTCCACTCGCTCCTCGCCCACAACCAGGAGGCTTTCGAGGGCATGGGCACACTGCCCTACCCGTACAGAATACGGCTCAAACCGGACGCCACCCCGGTCATTCACGCACCTCGTAGGGTCCCAGCACCACTCAAGGACCGCCTCAAGCAGCAGCTGCAGGACCTGCAGGACCAAGGAGTGCTATCCCGGGTCACGGAGCCCACGCCATGGGTCAGCTCCATGGTGTGTGTAAAAAAGCCCTCTGGCGAGCTCCGGATCTGTATAGACCTGAAAGACCTGAACAACAACATCATGAGCGAACACGACCCCATACCCAAACGGGAAGAGATCACGAGCGAAATGGCCCGGGCTAAAATTTTCACCAAGCTTGATGCCTCAAAGGGTTTTTGGCAGATTCAGCTGGATCAGTCCAGCAGGAAGCTGTGCACCTTCAACACTCCCTTTGGCAGATACTGCTGCAATAGGATGCCGTTTGGCATCATCTCGGCATCCGAGGTGTTTCATCGCATCATGGAGCAGATGATGGAGGGCATCGAAGGGGTGCGCGTCTATGTTGACGATGTCATCATCTGGTCCACCACACCACAGGAGCACATCGGTCGTCTCCAGCGCGTCTTTGCTCGGATACGAGATAACGGCCTGCGCCTCAACCGAGCCAAGTGTTCTTTTGGCCAAACTGAGCTAAAGTTTCTGGGGGGGCCACATATCCCAGTCAGGGGTGCGTCCGGATTCAGACAAAGTGGCAGCTATTACAGCCATGCCACAGCCGGCAGACAAGAAGGCAGTGTTGCGCTTTCTCGGGATGGTCAACTTCCTGGAGAAGTTTATTCCCAACCTTGCCTCGCACACAACGGCTCTTCGCCATCTGGTCAAGAAGACAACGGAGTTCCAGTGGCTGCCCGCACACCAGAAGGAATGGGAGGAGCTCAAGATCAAGCTCACCACCTCCCCGGTATTGGCGTTCTTCGACACTGCTCGAGATACAAAGATCTCGACTGATGCCAGCCAGTCCGGCATTGGGGCGGTACTCCTGCAACGGGACGACACTGCATCACGGGCCCCGGTCGCCTGTGCCTCGCGGGCCATGACCCCCACAGAACAGCGCTATGCGCAGATTGAAAAGGAGTGCCTGGGGACTTCCGGGTGCGGCGATGACCAGCTAAGTCGCACGTTTCGGCAGTTCCCGGTGGAACGGACTTTTGGGCTCTTAATAGGAGCCCCATCGGCAATTTTAACGGCAAATAACACTGTGCGGTAATCCAGAAGGGAATCCCCCCCGGACACGGATGGAAAAAAGAGAGGAAAGTAGCCGGATTGCGGTGGATCCTCAAGAGCAGCGGCCAGGAAGGCAGGCACAAAGCAAGATGGCGTCGGAAGAAGGCAGTTTAATATGGGGCCCTGACCAACAAGAGTTCCTGCGGCGTTGCGTAGATGAACTCAAAAAGGAGATGAAGAAGGAGCTGTTGGCCCCGATATTACAAGCGATTGAGGGGCTAAAGGAGGAGCAAAAGACCCAGGAACAGGAGCTTTGGGTCGTGAAGGCAAAGGCTGCTGAGAATGAGGACGACATACAGGGCCTGGTGGTGAAAACGGAGATCCACGAGGCACAACACAAAAGATGTGTGGAAAGGCTGGAGGTGCTGGAGAACAATGCGAGGAGGAAGAACCTAAGGATTCTTGGTCTTCCCGAAGGTGCAGAGGGGGCGGACGTCGGGGCATATGTGAGCACGATGCTGCACTCGTTAATGGGATTGGAGGCCCCGACGGGTCCGCTGGAGGTGGAGGGAGCCTATCGGGTTATGGCGAGAAGACCGAGGGCTGGAGAAATTCCTCGAGCAATAGTTGTGAGATTTCTCCGATACAAGGACAGAGAGATGGTCCTCAGATGGGCCAAGAAAACTCGGAACAGTAGGTGGAGAATGCGGTGATCCGCGTATATCAAGATTGGAGTGCGGAGGTGGCGAGAAGGAGGGCAAGCTTTAATCGGGCCAAGGCGGTGTTGCACAAAAGGTCAAATTCGGAATGTTGCAGCCGGCGAGACTGTGGGTCACACATCTAGGGAAACACCACTATTTCGAAACGGCAGACGAAGCGGGGACATTTATTGTCGAGGAGAAGCTGGAGTGAGCGGGCCAGAAAAAGAACGTTTGGGACAAAAGTGGGGGGGGTGAATTTGTGGGATGAAGGGGGGAAAAGGGGGAAGAGAAGACTTCCCAGATTGTTAAACCTGCGACCCTGTAACTTCTCTCTCTTCCCCATGTCGTGGGGGAGGGGTTGAGAGAGGATGAGGAGCTGTGGGCGCCGGCCATTGGGGGCGGGGCCAAAAGGGAAGCGCGGGCTTTGTTCCTGCGCTATGGTAATCACGGCGGGAACAGGGAAGCAGGAAGGAGGGGGCCTCGCACAGTGTGAGCCGAGGTCACGGGGTGAAGCCGAGGTCGGCCAGAATTTGCTGACTTCTGGGAGTAACATGGGGGGTGCAATTACGCTAGCTTGGGATCTAGCGGGGGGGGGTTAACTGGGTTGCTGCTGCTGGGGAGAAGGGGGAGCTGGTATGGGAGGGGGGGTCGGGGCGGGGGGGCGCCGCCTGGGGGGGGGGATACAGCTACGTGGGAACCGTGTGAGGAGCTGGATTGAAAAAGGAAATGGCTAGTCGTCAAGGGGGGGGGGGTAAAGAGCCCCCCAACCCGGTTGATCACGTGGAACGTGAGAGGGCTGAACGGGCCGATTAAGAGGGCACGGGTAATCGCACACCTAAAGAAACTTAAGGCAGATGTGGTTATGCTTCAGGAGACGCAGCTGAAGCTGACAGGCCAGGTTAGACTTCGCAAAGGATGGGTGGGGCAGGTGTTTCATTCGGGGCTAGACGCAAAAAACAGGGGGGTGGCCATACTAGTGGGGAAGCGGGTAATGTTTGAGGCAAAGACTATAGTGGCAGATAGTGGGGGCAGATACGTGATGGTGAGTGGCAAACTGCAAGGGGAGGCGGTGGTTTTGGTAAACGTGTATGCCCCGAACTGGGATGATGCCAATTTTATGAGGCATATGTTAGGACGAATCCTGGACCTAGAAGTGGGGAAGTTGGTAATGGGTGGAGACTTTAATACGGTGCTGGACCCAGGGCTGGACAGATCGAGGTCCAGGACCGGAAGGAGGCCGGCTGCAGCTAGGGTGCTTAAGGACTTTATGGTGCAGATGGGAGGAGTAGATCCCTGGAGATTTAGTAGACCTAGGAGTAAGGAGTTTTCGTTTTTCTCCTATGTACATAAAGTATTTTCACGAATAGATTTTTTTGTTTTGGGAAGGGCACTGATCCCAAAGGTGACGGGGATGGAGTACACGGCTATAGCCATCTCGGATCATGCTCCACACTGGGTGGACCTGGAGATAGGGAAAGAAAAACAACAGCTTCCACCCTGGAGAATGGACATGGGATTATTGGCAGATGAGGGGGTGTGTTTAAGGGTGAGGGGGTGTATTGAAAGGTACTTGGAAATTAATGATAATGGGGAGGTACAGGTGGGAGTGGTCTGGGAGGCACTGAAGGCAGTGGTTAGAGGGGAGCTGATATCTATTAGGGCACATAAAGGAAAGCAGGAGGGTAGGGAAAGGGAGCGGTTGTTGAATGAACTGCTGAGGATGTCCTCTGTCCCCATTATTGTTTGCACTGGCGATTGAACCCCTGGCCATGGCACTGAGGGGTTCCAGGAAGTGGAGGGGAGTACTTAGGGGGGGAGAAGAACACCGGGTATCTCTGTATGCGGATGATTTGTTGCTATATGTGGCGGACCCGACGGAGGGGATGCCAGAGATAATGCTGATACTTGGGGAGTTTGGGGATTTTTCAGGGTATAAACTGAACATGGGGAAAAGTGAGTTATTTGTTGTGCACCCGGAGGAGCAGAGCAGAGAGATAGAGGATTTACCGTTGAGGAAGGTAACAAGGGACTACCGGTACCTGGGGATCCAGATAGCCAAGAATTGAGGTACATTACATAGGCTTAATTTAACACGGTTGGTGGAACAGATGGAGGAGGATTTCAAGAGATGGGACATGGTGTCCTTGTCATTGGCAGGGAGGGTGCAGGCGGTTAAGATGGTGGTCCTCCCGAGATTCCTTTTTGTGTTCCAGTGCCTCCCGGTGGTGATCACGAAGGCTTTTTTCAAAAGAATTGAGAAGAGCATTATGAGTTTTGTGTGGGCTGGGAAGACCCCGAGAGTGAGGCGGGGATTCTTGCAGCGTAGTAGGGACAGGGGGGGGCTGGCACTACCGAGCCTAAGTGAGTACTACTGGGCCGCCAATGTTTCAATGGTGTGTAAGTGGATGGGAGAAGGGGAGGGAGCGGCATGGAAGAGAATGGAGAGGGCGTCCTGCTAGGGGACTAGCCTGCAAGCAATGGTGACGGCGCCGTTGCCGTTCTCACCAAAGAAATACACCACAAGCCCGGTGGTGGTGGCTACATTGAAAATTTGGGGGCAGTGGAGACGGCATAGGGGAGGAACGGGAGCTTCGGTGCGGTCCCCGGTAAGAAACAATCATAGGTTTGTTCCGGGGAGAATGGATGGGGGATTTGGAGCATGGCAAAGAGCTGGGGTAGTACAATTAAGAGATCTATTTGTAGATGGGACGTTTGCGAGTTTGGGAGCGCTGACGGAGAAATATGGGTTGCCCCAAGGGAATGCATTTCGGTATATGCAATTGAGGGCTTTTGCGAGGCAACAGGTGAGGGAATTCCCGCAGCTCCCGACGCAGGAAGTGCAGGATAGAGTGATCTCAGAGTCATGGGTGGGGGACGGTAAGGTAGCGGACATATACAGGGAGATGAGGGACGAGGGGGAGATCATGGTGGATGAGCTGAAAGGGAAATGGGAAGAAGAACTGGGGGAGGAGATTGAGGAGGGGCTGTGGGCGGATGCCCTACGTAGGGTAAACTCATCGTCCTCGTGTGCCAGGCTAAGCCTGATACAATTTAAGGTGTTACACAGGGCGCATATGACTGGAGCACGGCTTAGTAAATTTTTTGGGGTAGAGGATAGGTGTGCGAGATGCTCGAGAGGCCCAGCGAATCACACCCACATGTTCTGGTCATGCCCGGTACTACAGGGGTTCTGGGTGGGGGTGGCAAGGGTGCTTTCGAAGGTGGTGGGGGTCCGGGTCGAACCAAGCTGGGGGTTGGCTATATTTGGGGTTGCAGAAGAGCCGGGAGTGCAGGAGGCGAGAGAGGCCGATGTTTTGGCCTTTGCGTCCCTAGTAGCCCGGCGCAGGATTATGTTGATGTGGAAGGAAGCCAAACCCCCGGGTGTGGAGACCTGGATAAACGACATGGCAGGGTTTATAAAGCTGGAACGGATTAAGTTCGTGTTAAGGGGTTCGGCTCAGGGGTTCACCAGGCGGTGGCAACCGTTCATCGACTACCTCACAGAAAGATAGAGGGAAAGGAAAAGAAGTAGACAATAGCAGCAACCCAGGGGGGAGGGGGGGAGAGGGGGGGAGGAATCGGACGGACTCTCAGGGATGTTATTGTATATGTATAGGTATTTGGTATATGTAATTGTATATTGGATTGTTGGACTGTATTTTTGGAGAGTATTTATTTTGGACAAGGCAGTTGCCATTTAGTTTAGTTTAGTTTTTTTGTTTTTGTTTATATATATTATTTATTTATTTGTTTAAAACTGGCCACTGTTATTTATATTGCTTTATTGTTGTGTAAAAGAAACACTACGTACTGTTATGTTTGGCCAAAAAACTTGAATAAAATATATTTAAAAAAAGAAAGAAAAGGAGTGCCTGGGTTTGTTAACCGGCATCGACAAATTCCACGACTATGTGTATGGTCTTCCGCAGTTCACTGTGGAGACCGACCATCGCCCCCTGGTCGGCATCATTCAGAAGGACCTCAACGAGATGACCCCTCGCCTCCAGCGCATTCTGCTCAAGCTCCGGAGGTACGATCATCATCGCGGATGCCCTGTCCAGAGCAGTGAGCACACCGCCCGAATCGGGGGGTTCGTTTGTCAGGTCGACGCACAAGTAGCCTTCACATCAGCCAATCTGCCGGCTACTGATGAACGTCCGGCCCACATTCGCCGTGAGACTGCGGCTGACCCCCTTCTACAACGTGTGATGTGCCACATGACAGAAGGGTGGCTCAAGGGGCAGTGCCCACAATTCTACAATGTCCGGGATGACTTGGCTGTCATTGACGGTGTCCTCCTAAAGTTGGACCGGATTGTGATCTCACACAGCATGCACCGGCTTGTCCTCGAACAACTGCACGAAGGCCATCTCGGGGTTGAAAAGTGCAGGCGGAGGGCCCGAGAGGCTGTGTACTGGCCGGGCATCAACGATGACATCGCCAACATGGTGCTCAACTGCCCCACCTGCCAAAGGTTTCAGCCGGCGCAGCCTCCTGAGACGCTTCAGCCCCATGAGCTGGTCACGTCCCCCTGGGCAAAGGTGGGTGTGGACCTCTTTCATGCGCTCGGCAGGGACTACGTCATTATCATTGACTATTTTTCCAATTATCCGGAGGTCATACGCCTGCACGACATGACATCATCAGCTGTCATCAGAGCATGCAAAGAAACCTTCGCTCGCCATGGCATTCCACTCACCGTCATGTCGGACAATGGACCCTGTTTTGCGAGCCAAGAATGGTCTTTTGCCGCTTTATACGGCTTCACACACGTGACGTCCAGCCCTTTGCATCCCCAGTCGAATGGCAAGGCGGAAAAGGGCGTCCATATCGTGAAGCGGCTCCTCTGCAAGGCTGCTGATGCCGGATCTGACTCCTGCTGGCCTATCGCTCGGCCCCACTGCCCTCAGGCCTCTCACCAGCCCAGTTGTTGATGGGTCGCACCCTCAGGACCACTGTACCGTCCATTCATGTTCCTAAACCCGACCATGCTCCAGTACTGCGAAGGATGCGACAGCAGCGTGCTCAGCAGAAGGTGGCACATGACACTCGGGCAACTGATCTTCCCGCCCTGGCGCACAACGTCCGCATACACCTACCAGAGGGTGGCTGGTTGGCAACTGCCGAGGTTCTCCGCCACGTGGCTCCCCGCTCGTTCCTGGTTCGCATGCCTGATGGCTCCATTCGCCGGCGTAATCGGCGGACCCTTCGACTGCTTCCGCGCTCGCTACGTGATCATGCACCGGTGCCACGCCCTCCTGTTGTCCCTGATGTCGACTTCGTGGAGCTTCCTGCCACTCTGCCTCTTCCTCTATCGCCCGTGGCCAGGCCCATTCCTCAGCCGGTGGATCCAGACCCACCCTTGAGGCGGTCACCCCAAATTCGTCGCCCACCTAATAGACTGGACTTATGAGCCTGTTTGTACATTGGACTCACTGAATTGTTTTTAAAAAAAATATATTTTATTAAAGTTTTTCGATCAAAAAGAATTTTCCATTTTTACAGCTTAGTAACAAAATGTACATTGATCGTTATTTAAATAATATATTAAACTAACAACAAATGAAGAAAAAAAAAATAATTCAGAAAAAGTAAATGTAAAAACTCGCATAAAAAGAAAGAAAAGAACAAAAAACAAAACACAGAATAACCCCCCCACCCCCGCCCCCCCCCACCCCCTCCTCCCCCCTGGGCTGCTGCTGCTGCCTTTCCTGTTTTCCATTATCGCTCTGCGTGATAGTCGAGGAACGGTTGCCACCGCCTGGTGAACCCCTGAGCCGAACCTCTTAATGCATATTTTATCCGCTCCAGTTTTATAAACCCTGCCATGTCGTTGATCCAGGCCTCCACACCCGGGGGCTTGGCTTCTTTCCACATAAGTAGAATCCTTCGCCGGGCTACTAGGGACGCAAAGGCCAACACATCGGCCTCTCTCGCCTCCTGCACTCCCGGCTCATCTGCAACCCCAAATATAGCCAACCCCCAGCTTGGTTTGACCCGGACCCCCACCACCTTCGAGATCACTTTTGCCACACCCCTCCAGTACTCATGCAATGCCGGACACGACCAAAACATGTGGGTGTGGTTCGCCGAGCTTCCCGAGCATCTCTGCACCTATCCTCCACTCCAAAAAATCTACTCAGCCTTGCTCCCGTCATATGCGCCCTGTGTAGAACCTTGAATTGTATCAGGCTGAGCCTGGCACACGAGGACGAAGAGTTTACCCTACTTAGGGCATCTGCCCACAGCCCCTCCTCAATCTCTTCCCCCAGCTCCTCTTCCCATTTTCCCTTCAGCTCCTCTACCATCGTCTCCCCCTTGTCTCTCATCTCCCTGTATATATCGGACACTTTACCTTCACCAACCCATGCCCCCAAAATCACTCTATCCTGGATCCCCTGCGCCGGGAGCTGCGGAAATTCCCTCACCTGTTGCCTCACAAATGCCCTCACTTGCATATAGCGAAATGCATTCCCAGGTGGCAACCCATATTTTTCTGTCAGTGCTCCCAGACTCGCGAACGTCCCGTCCACGAACAAGTCCTTCAATTTCACAATTCCTGCTCGTTGCCAACATTGAAATCCCCCATCTATCCTCCCCAGGACGAACCTGTGGTTATTCCTTATCGGGGACCACACCGAGGCCCCCGTCACTCCCCTATGTCGTCTCCACTGCCCCCAAGTCTTCAAAGTCGCCACCACCACTGGGTTTCTGGTGTATCTTTTTGGGGAGAACGGTAACGGCGCCGTCGCCAGCGCTTTTAGACTTGTTCCCTTACAGGACGCCATCTCCAGTCTTTTCCACGCCGCTCCTTCCCCTTCCCTCATCCACTTACATATCATTGACACGTTGGTGGCCCAATAGTAGTCACTCAGACTCGGCAGTGCCAGTCCCCCTCTGTCCCTACTGCGCTGCAGGAACCCCCTCTTTACCCTTGGGGTCTTTCCAGCCCACACAAAGCTCATAATACTCTTGTCTACTTTCTTGAAAAAGGCCTTTGTAATCAGGATGGGGAGACACTGAAACACGAAAAGAAACCTCGGGAGGACCACCATTTTAACCGCCTGCACCCTGCCCGCCAATGATAGGGGCACCATGTCCCACCTCTTAAAGTCCTCCTCCATCTGCTCTACCTGTCGTGTCAAGTTAAGTTTATGCAAGGTTCCCCAGTTCCTGGCCACCTGGATCCCTAGATATCGAAAATCCCTTGCTACTCTCCTCAGCGGCAGATCGTCTATTCCCCTGCCCTGTTCCCGGGGGTGCATCACAAATAGTTCACTCTTTCCCATATTCAATTTGTATCCCGAGAACTCTGCAAACTCCCTGAGTGTCTGCATTATCTCGGGCATCCCCTCCACTGGGTCCGCCACATATAGCAGCAAATCATCCGCGTATAATGACACCCGATGTTCCTCTCCTCCTCTGAGCACCCCCCTCCACTTCTTAGAGTCCCTGAGTGCTATGGCCAATGGCTCGATTGCCAACGCGAACAGTAACGGGGACAAGGGACACCCCTGTCTTGTGCCCCTATGTAATCGGAAATAGTCCGATCGTTGCCTATTTGTAACAACGCTTGCCACCGGGGCCCCGTACAGGAGCTGAACCCATCTAATGAACCCCTCTCCAAATCCAAATCTCTTCAGCACCTCCCATAAGTAGTCCCACTCCACTCTATCAAATGCCTTCTCTGCATCCATCGCCACCACTATCTCTGCCTCCCCCTCCGGTGGGGGCATCATCATCACCCCCAGCAACCTTCGTATATTAGCATTCAATTGCCTCCCTTTAACAAACCCTGTCTGGTCGTCATGTACCACCCCTGGGACACAGTCCTCTATCCTTGTCGCCATCACTTTGGCCAGCAACTTGGCATCTACATTTAGGAGGGAGATGGGCCTGTATGACCCGCACTGCAGCGGGTCTTTGTCTCGTTTCAGGATCAACGATATCGTCGCCTCCGACATTGTCGGGGGTAGTGTCCCCCTTTCCTTAGCCTCATTGAAGGTTCTCGTCAGGAGTGGGGCAAATAGGTCCACATATTTCCTGTAAAATTCCACCGGGAACCCATCTGGTCCCGGGGCCTTTCCTGCTTGCATGTTCCCAATTCCTTTAATCACCTCCTCCACCTCAATCTGCACCCCCAGACCTGCCACCTCCTGCTCCTCCACCCTCGGGAACTCCAGCTGGTCCAAAAAGAGTATCATTCCTTCTTTCCCCTCCTGGGGTTGGGACTTGTACAGCCTCTCATAAAATGACTTAAACACCTCGTTCACCCCCCCCCGCTCTCTGCTCCATCCTTCCCGCCCCGTCTCTAACTCCTCCGATCTCTCTCGCCGCCCCCCTCTTCCTAAGTTGTTGGGCCAACAATTGGCTCGCCTTTTCCCCATATTCGTATTGTATTCCCTGTGCCTTCCTCCACTGCGTCTCCGCCTTACCCGTGGTCAGCAGGTCAAACTCTGTCTGTAGTCTCCGTCTTTCCCTGTATAGCCCTTCATCCGGGGCCTCCGCATATTGCCTATCCACCCTCAGAATCTCCCCAATCAGTCTCTCCCTTTCTTTACCCTCTTGTTTCCCCTTGTGGGCTTTTATGGAAATCAGCTCCCCCCTAACCACCGCCTTCAGCGCCTCCCAGACCACTCCCACCTGGACCTCTCCATCATCATTGACCTCTAGGTATCTTTCAATACATCCCCTCACCCTTCCACATACCCCTCATCCGCCAACAGTCCCATGTCTAATCTCCAAAGTGGGCGCTGCTCCTTCTCCTCTCCTAGATCCAGATCCACCCAATGTGGGGCATGATCTGAAATGGCTATAGCCGAATATTCCGTTCCTGCCACTTTCGGGATTAGCGCCCTTCCCAGGACAAAAAAGTCTATCCGGGAGTACACTTTATGGACGTGGGAGAAGAAGGAAAACTCTTTACCCATCAGTCTGGCAAATCTCCAGGGATCCACTCCTCCCATCTGCTCCATAAATCCCTTGAGCACCTTGGCCGCTGCCGGCCTCCTCCCGGTCCTAGATCTGGACCGGTCCAGCCCTGGGTCCAGCACCGTGTTGGAGTCCCCCATTACCAACTTTCCCGCCTCCAGGTCCGGGATGCGCCCCAACATACGCTTCATAAATCCCGCGCCATCCCAGTTCGGGGCATATACGTTCACCAGCACCACCGCCTCACCCTGCAATCTGCCACTCACCATCACGTATCTACCCCCACTATCCACCACTATGGTCTTAGCCTCAAACAATACCCGTTTCCCCACCAGTATTGCCACCCCTCTATTTTTCGCATCTAAGCCTGAGTGGAATACCTGTCCCACCCATCCTTTCCTTAATCTGACCTGATCCGCCAGTTTCAGGTGTGTCTCCTGAAGCATAACCACATCCGCCTTCAGTCTCTTTAGGTGCACAAATACCCTGGCCCTCTTAATCGGCCCATTCAGCCCTCTCACGTTCCATGTGATCAACCGGGTTGGGGGACCCTTTACCCACCCCCCTCGTCGACTAGCCATCCCCTTTTTTAAACCAGCTCCTCACCCGGGTCCCACGCACCCGTCTGTCCCCCAGACGGCGCCCTCCCGTCCCGACCATCACATCTCGTATCAGCTCTCCCTTACCCTCAGCAGCAGCAACCCAGTTAATTCCGCCGCCCCCCAGATTAGCCCTCCCCCTCTCCCCCCTTTACATTTCTGTGCCACCACCTCGCTACCTCTTTCCAAACATCAATTCCTCAAATCTAGTCCAATTTCTCTTCTTGAATAAATGTCCACGCCTCCTCTGCCGTCTCGAAGTAGTGGTGTTTACCCTGGTGTGTGACCCACAGTCTTGCCGGCTGCAACATTCCGAATTTCACTTTCCTCTTGTGGAGCACCGCCTTGGCCCGATTGAAGCTCGCCCTCCTTCTCACCACCTCCGCACTCCAATCTTGATACACGCGGATCACCGCGTTCTCCCACCTGCTACTCCGTGTCTTCTTAGCCCATCTCAGGACCATCACCCTGTCCTTGTAGCGATGGAATCTCACCACTATTGCTCGCGGTGTTTCCCCTGCCTTTGGTCTTCTCACGAGGACCCGGTACGCTCCCTCCACTTCCAGGGGGCCCGTCGGGGCCTCAGCTCCCATTAAGGTATGGAGCATCGTACTCACATACGCCCCAACGTCCGCTCCCTCTGCCCCTTCGGGAAGCCCCAAAATCCTTAGATTCTTCCTCCTCGAGCTGTTCTCCAGGCCTTCCAGCCTTTCTATGCACCTCTTATGAAGTGCCTCGTGCGTCTCCGTCTTCACCACCAAACCCTGTATCTCGTCTTCATTCTCGGCTGCCTTTGCCTTCACTCCACGGAGCTCCATCGCCTGGATCTTTTGCGTCTCCTTCAATCCCTCGATTGCCAGTAACATCGGCGCCAGCACCTCTTTCTTGAGCTCCTCCACACATCGTCGGAGGAACTCCTGCTGTTCCGGGCCCCATACCATCTGGGCTCCCTCGGCCGCCATCTTGCTTCTCCCTTCTCTTCTCTGCCGCTGCTCCAGAGGATCCTCCGCAATCTGGCCACTACTGTCGTTTCTTTCCATCCACACCCGGGGGGACTCCTTCCTTTGTCGCCTCACAGTGGTTTTGGCTGTAAAAAATTTCCGTTGGGGCTCCCGATAAGAGCCCAAAAGTCCGTTAAAACAGGAGGTGCCGAAACGTGCGGCTTAGCTGGTCATCGCCGCAACCGGAAATCGGACTCACTGATTTGTTGTGCAACAATGTTAACGTGCTCGAGGGTGGAAGGAACTGAGTACTCAGCCATAGCTGTTTCAGATCATGCCCCACACTGGGTGGACCTGGAACTAGGAGAGGAGAGGGAGCAGCGTTCACTCTGGCGACTGGATGTGGGATTACTGGCGGATGAGGGAGTCTGCGGAAGGGTGCGGGGATATATCGAAAGGTACCTGGAGGCCAATGACGACGGGGAGGTCCGAGTGGGAGTAGTATGGGAAGCACTAAAGGTGGTGGTCAGAGGAGAGCTGATCTCCATCATGGCCCACAAGGGGAAAATAGAGGCCAAGGAAAGGGAAAGACTACTGGGGGAGATTTTGAGGGTGGATAAAGAATACGCGGAGGCCCCGGAGGAAGGACTATACAGGGAGAGGCGACGACTCCAGACGGAGTTCGACCTGTTGACCACAAGGAGGGCGGAGGCACAGTGGAGGAAGGCACAGGGGATGAGATATGAATATGGGGAAAAGGCGAGTCGCCTGTTGGCCCATCATAAACGAGGTGTTTAAGGCCTTTTACGAGGGACTATATAGGTCCCAACCCCCGGAGGGAAAAGAGGAGATGCGGCAGTTTTTGGACCAAATAAGGTTCCCGAGGGTGGAGGAGCAGGAGGTGGAAGGCCTGGGGGCGCCAATTGGGGTGGACGAGGTTACCAAGGGGCTGGGGAACATGCAGGCAGGGAAGGCCCTGGGACCAGATGGGTTCCCGGTGGAATTCTATAGAAAATATGTGGACTTGGCCCCGCTGCTGGTAAGGACCTTTAACGAGGCCAGAGAAGGGGGGACCCTACCCCTGACAATGTTGGAGGCGACGATATCGCTAATCTTGAAGCGGGATAAAGATCCGCTGCAGTGCGGGTCCTATAGGCCTATCTCACTGCTAAATGTGGACGCCAAGTTGCTAGCAAAGGTGCTGGCAACGAGGATAGAGGATTGTGTCCCGGGGGTGGTGCACGAAGACCAGACAGGGTTCGTAAAGGGGAGACAACTAAATGTCAACGTGCGACGGCTATTAGGGGTGATAATGATGCCCCCAGCAGAGAGGGAGGCAGAGATAGTGGCGGCAATGGATGCAGAGAAGGCATTTGATAGGGTGGAGTGGGAGTATCTATGGGAGGTGCTGAAGAGGTTTGGGTTCGGGGACGGGTTTGTCAGCTGGGTTAAACTCCTCTATGGGCCCCAACGGCAAGTATGGTCACAGGTCGGCAAAGGTCGGAGTATTTTCGACTACACAGGGGAACAAGACAGGGATGCCCGTTGTCCCCATTACTGTTCGCGTTGGCAATTGATCCACTGGCCATAGCGCTGAGAGACTCCAGAAAATGGAGAGGGGTGATTAGAGGGGGAGAGGAACACTAAGTGTCACTCTACGCGGATGACCTACTGCTGTATGTGACGGACCCAGTGGGGGGGATGACAGAGGTCATGCAGATATTGAGGGAGTTTGGAGATTTCTCAGGATATAGGCTTAACATGGGAAAGAGTGAGCTTTTTGTGATACACCCTGGGGACCAGAGTAGAGGGATAGATGGCCTACCGCTAAGGAGAGTGGAAAGAAACTTCCGATACCTGGGGATTCAGATAGCCAGGAGCTGGGGAACCTTACACAGACTTAATCTGACACGACTGGTGGAACAAATGGAAGAGGATTTCAAAAGGTGGGACATGCAGCCGCTGTCACTGGCGGGCAGAGTGCAGGCAATTAAGATGATGGTCCTCCCGAGGTTCCTATTTGTGTTCCAATGTCTCCCTATACTGATCACTAAGGCCTTCTTTAAAAAAATAGATAGGAGTATCACGAGCTTTGTGTGGGCAGGGAAGGCCCCGAGGGTAAGGAGGGGGTTCCTACAACGTAGCAGAGACAGAGGGGGACTGGCGTTGCCGAATTTGGGCGACTACTACTGGGCCGCCAACGTGGCGATGATTCGTAAATGGATGATTGAGGGAGAGGGAGCGGCGTGGAAAAGGTTGGAGATGAAGTCCTGCAAAGGGACGAGTTTAAAAGCGCTGGTGACGGCGCCACCACCGCTCTCCCCAAAAAAATTTACTGCGAACCCAGTGGTGGCGGCAACATTCAGTATCTGGGGGCAATGGAGGCGACAGAGGGGTGTGCTGGGAGCCTCGGTGTGGTCCCCGATCAGGAACAACCATAGGTTTGCCCCAGGGAGGCTGGATGGAGGATTCCAGAGCTGGCACCGGGTAGGAATCAGGAGAGTGGGAGATTTATTTATAGATGGGACGTTTGCGAGCTTGGGAGCGCTTGAGGAAAAGTATGAGCTGCCCCGGGGAAATTGCTTTAGATATATGCAGGTGAGAGCGTCCACGAAACAACTGGTGAGGGAATTTCTGCTGCTCCCGACACAAGGGATCCAGGACAGGGTGCTTTCGGGGGTGTGGGTCGGGGAGGGCCAAGTGTCAGAGATATACCAGGAGATGAGAGAAGAGGGGGAGGAGTTGGTGGGCGAACTGAAGGGAAAATGGGAAGAAGAGCTTGGGGAGGAGATTGAGGAGGGTTTGTGGGCTGATGCCCTAAGCAGGGTAAATTCCTCGTCCTCGTGTGCCAGGCTTAGCCTGGTCCAATTTAAGGTGCTGCATAGAGCACACATAACGGGAGCGAGGTTGAGCAGGTTCTTCGGGGTGGAGGACAAGTGTGGGAGGTGCGGGGGAAGCCCGGCGAACCACACACATATGTTTTGGCTGTGTCCGGCACTGGAGGGGTATTGGAGGGGAATGACGGGGGTGATCTCGAAGTTGGTGAAGGTCCGGGTCAAGCCAGGCTGGGGGTTAGCTCTATTTGGAGTTGCGGATGAGCCGGGAGTGCAGGAGGCGAAAGAGGCCGACGTCGTGGCCTTTGCGTCCCTAGTAGCCCAGCGTAGGATTTTACTCATGTGGAAGGGAGCGAAACCCCCCGGACTGGAGGCCTGGATAAACGATATGGCGGGGTTCATAAAACTGGAGCAGATTAAGTTTGCACTGAGAGGATCGGCTCAAGGGTTCACCAGACGGTGGCAACCGTTCCTCGACTACCTAGCGGAACGTTAGAGGGAAGATAGACGGCCAGCAGCAGCAACCCAGGGGGCGGGGGTGGGTGGGGGGGGGGGGGGGGGTGCGGTGGAGGGAGGGGGGGGTAAATTGTTTGGGTTTTTGGAGGGGGAGAGGGGGGCGGGGGGGAGTATTACTTCGTGTTATTTGGTTAGTTTACCATGTTAGTTAAACAATGTTATATTGCAGTTATCATGTTAACTTTTTTTTTGATTTGTAAGGGAAAAAATTGTGTTTGAAAACTTTAATAAAATATATTTTAAAAAAACAAAACAATGTTAACGTGTTTCTTTCTTGTCGTTCCAGGAGTTCTCTTTCGATATTTGATGTTTGCACTTGTTTTGTTTGTGGTACAACCTTGTTGCTCTGTTGCACCTGACACCTTCCTCTGTATATAGTTTAGCCTCATGTACATGTTGTAAATATTGCACACACATACTCAGCCGCACTCAGTACACATCAATCTTTATTACCATGTAGGCACATATCCTTGTGAAAAGGGGGGATGTCATGATATCCACATTAGCATATCATGGTGCAATCACACACACACAGTGATGGACAGGTCGACGGACCAATCAACACACACGCAACATCACAGCCAATCACCAGTGAGGGCACACGCACTATAAAACAGGGAACACCACAGTTCCCACTCATTCCAGCAGGAGATAGCTCAGAGCACAGAGCTCACAGCGCGCCACTCAGACATACACCCTGTGCTGAGTGCCTCACTAAGATAGTGCTAGGGCTGGGTCCACAGGTTAGCTGGTGAAGCACGAACCTCAGCCAGAAGTTAACAGTTGTTATTATACAGAATAATAAAACAGAGTTGTACCATCTACAACCGTGTTGGTTCGTTTGTGTATCGGAACACCCAACACGACACCCATCACCCTGGCTGGTCCTCCAGCACTCCGGCTGGTCCTCCAGCACCCCGGCTGGTCCTCCATCACCCTGGCTGGTCCTCCAGCACTCCGGCTGGTCCTCCAGCACCCCGGCTGGTCCTCCAGCACCCCGGCTGGCCCTCCATCACCCCGGCTGGTCCTCCAACACCCCGCTGGTCCTCCAGCACCCGGCTGGTCCTCCAGCACCCCGGCTGGTCCTCCATCACCCTGGCTGGTTCTCCAGCACCCAGGCTGGTCCTCCAGCACCCCGGCTGGTCCTCCATCACCCTGGCTGGTTCTCCAGCACCCCGGCTGGTCCTCCAGGCACCCCGGCTGGTCCTCCATCACCCCGGCCGGTCCTCCATTACCCCGGCTGGTCCTCCAGCACCCGGCCGGTCCTCCCGCACCCGGCCGGTCCTCCAGCACCAGGCTGGTCCTCCCGCACCCAGCCGGTCCTCCAGGCACCCCGTCCGGTCCTCCATCACCCCGGCTGGTCCTCCCGCACCCGGCTGGTCCTCCCGCACCCCGGCCGGTCCTCCCGCACCCCGGCTGGTCCTCCAGGCACCCCGGCTGGTCCTCCAGCACCCGGCTGGTCCTCCCGCACCCGGCTGGTCCTCCAGCACCCCGGCTGGTCCTCCAGCACCCCGGCTGGTCCTCCAGGCACCCCGGCTGGTCCTCCATCACCCCGGCTGGTCCTCCATCACCCCGGCCGGTCCTCCAGCACCCGGCCGGTCCTCCAGCACCCGGCTGGTCCTCCCGCACCCGGCTGGTCCTCCAGTGCCGCACTAGGAGAGCGCTGTATTGTCACGAGTCCCACCTGTCGAGTGACGTGAGGTGCTAAATGGAAACATAGAAAATATAGCAGGTGTAAACCATTCAGCCCATCGACCTGCGCCACCACTCAATATGATCAACAGTGATCCCCTAAGTCAAGGCCGCACTCCAGCACATTCCCCATAACTCGACACTTTAAAGTCCAGAAATCGACCTATTTCCTTCTCAAATATATTCAGTGATTTGTCCTCCACAGCTTTGTGTGGTCGAGAATTCCGCACTCGCGCTGTGGTAAGTACGTCCTGTCTTAGATACGGAGACTAAAACCGCACACAATTCTCCAGGTGTGGTCTCGCCAGGCCCCTGTACAGCCGCAGTAGACATCCTGACCCCTGTACTCGAGTCCTCTGTCAGGGAAGGCCAACACGTCATTTGCCTTCCGAGTGGCTCGCTGTGCGAGGGTCCCCAGGTCCCCTTTGTACGTCAACATTTCCCAATATCACCATTTAACTAACACCCTGCTATTCTGTTTCCTCGCACAAATGGATAATTTCACGGCATCAGCCATGTATTTGCCCACTCACTCAACTTGCCTGAATCAACTTGAAGCCTCTTTACATCCTCCTCGCCACTCACACTGCCACCTAATTTTGTGTCATCAGCAAACTTGGAAATGTTACATTTGGTTCCCTCATCTGAATCATTAATGTATTGCAATGGTTCTTCCTGTTTGTTCGCTCCCTTATTTCTCCTCGCTTTGTATTGTGAATAGTTGGGGCCCACGCACTGATCCCTGTGGGGCCCCACTCCTCACTGCATACTGCTTTGAAAAAAAAAGGCCCATTTATTCCTACTCTCCGTTTCGTGTCTGCTAAGCAATTCGCAACCCAATCCACCTGTTCGGATGGATGTACCAATATTCCTTTCTGAACGAACCGCTCCATAAACAGGTTCACTGCTGATTCTGTATTCCAATGATCCATGGTTGTGTCTGGTTATAAAGTCAATGTATGTGGTGAGGACACAAAAGGCATTCAGTAATTTAAAGTTACAAAGAACAAACAAAGAACAAAGAAATGTACAGCACAGGAACAGGCCCTTCGGCCCTCCAAGCCCGTGCCGACCATACTGCCCGACTAAACTACAATCTTCTACACTTCCTGGGTCCGTATCCTTCTATTCCCATCCTATTCATATATTTGTCAAGATGCCCCTTAAATGTCCCTATCGTCCCTGCTTCCACCACCTCCTCCGGTAGCGAGTTCCAGGCACCCACTACCCTCTGCGTAAAAAACTTGCCTCGTACATCTGCTCTAAACTTTGCCCCTCTCACCTTAAACCTATGCCCCCTAGTAATTGACCCCTCTACCCTCTACCTAAATTGTTTGGGTTTTTGGAGGGGGAGAGGGGGCGGAGGGGAGTATTACTTCGTGTTATTTGGTTAGTTTACCATGTTAGTTAAACAATGTTATATTGCAGTTATCATGTTAACTTTTTTTTTGATTTGTAAGGGAAAAAATTGTGTTTGAAAACTTTAATAAAATATATTTAAAAAAAACAAAACAATGTTAACGTGTTTCTTTCTTGTCGTTCCAGGAGTTCTCTTTCGATATTTGATGTTTGCACTTGTTTTGTTTGTGGTACAACCTCGTTGCTCTGTTGCACCTGACACCTTCCTCTGTATATAGTTTAGCCTCATGTACATGTTGTAAATATTGCACACACATACTCAGCCGCACTCAGTACACATCAATATTTATTACCATGTAGGCACATATCCTTGTGAAAAGGGGGGATGTCATGATATCCACATTAGCATATCATGGTGCAATCACACACACACAGTGATGGACAGGTCGACGGACCAATCAACACACACGCAACATCACAGCCAATCACCAGTGAGGGCACACGCACTATAAAACAGGGAACACCACAGTTCCCACTCATTCCAGCAGGAGATAGCTCAGAGCACAGAGCTCACAGCGTGCCACTCAGACATACACCCTGTGCTGAGTGCCTCACTAAGATAGTGCTAGGGCTGGGTCCACAGGTTAGCTGGTGAAGCACGAACCTCAGCCAGAAGTTAACAGTTGTTATTATACAGAATAATAAAACAGAGTTGTACCATCTACAACCGTGTTGGTTCGTTTGTGTATCGGAACACCCAACACGACACCCATCACCCTGGCTGGTTCTCCAGCACTCCGGCTGGTCCTCCAGCACCCCGGCTGGTCCTCCATCACCCTGGCTGATCCTCCAGCACTCCGGCTGGTCCTCCAGCACCCGGCTGGTCCTCCAGCACCCGGCTGGTCCTCCCGCACCCGGCTGGTCCTCCAGTGCCGCACTAGGAGAGCGCTGTATTGTCACGAGTCCCACCTGTCGAGTGACGTGAGGTGCTAAATGGAAACATAGAAAATATAGCAGGTGTAAACCATTCAGCCCATCGACCTGCGCCACCACTCAATATGATCAACAGTGATCCCCTAAGTCAAGGCCGCACTCCAGCAGATTCCCCATAACTCGACACTTTAAAGTCCAGAAATCGACCTATTTCCTTCTCAAATATATTCAGTGATTTGTCCTCCACAGCTTTGTGTGGTCGAGAATTCTGCACTCGCGCTGTGGTAAGTACGTCCTGTCTTAGATACGGAGACTAAAACCGCACACAATTCTCCAGGTGTGGTCTCGCCAGGCCCCTGTACAGCCGCAGTAAGACATCCTGACCCCTGTACTCGAGTCCTCTGTCAGGGAAGGCCAACACGTCATTTGCCTTCCGAGTGGCTCGCTGTGCGAGGGTCCCCAGGTCCCCTTTGTACGTCAACATTTCCCAATATCACCATTTAACTAACACCCTGCTATTCTGTTTCCTCGCACAAATGGATAATTTCACGGCATCAGCCATGTATTTGCCCACTCACTCAACTTGCCTGAATCAACTTGAAGCCTCTTTACATCCTCCTCGCCACTCACACTGCCACCTAATTTTGTGTCATCAGCAAACTTGGAAATGTTACATTTGGTTCCCTCATCTGAATCATTAATGTATTGCAATGGTTCTTCCTGTTTGTTCGCTCCCTTATTTCTCCTCGCTTTGTATTGTGAACAGTTGGGGCCCACGCACTGATCCCTGTGGGGCCCCACTCCTCACTGCATACTGCTTTGAAAAAAAAAGGCCCATTTATTCCTACTCTCCGTTTCGTGTCTGCTAAGCAATTCGCAACCCAATCCGCCTGTTCGGATGGATGTACCAATATTCCTTTCTGAACGAACCGCTCCATAAACAGGTTCACTGCTGATTCTGTATTCCAATGATCCATGGTTGTGTCTGGTTATAAAGTCAATGTATGTGGTGAGGACACAAAAGGCATTCAGTAATTTAAAGTTACAAAGAACAAACAAAGAACAAAGAAATGTACAGCACAGGAACAGGCCCTTCGGCCCTCCAAGCCTGTGCCGACCATACTGCCCGACTAAACTACAATCTTCTACACTTCCTGGGTCCGTATCCTTCTATTCCCATCCTATTCATATATTTGTCAAGATGCCCCTTAAATGTCCCTATCGTCCCTGCTTCCACTACCTCCTCCGGTAGTGAGTTCCAGGCACCCACTACCCTCTGCGTAAAAAACTTGCCTCGTACATCTACTCTAAACTTTG
Organism: Scyliorhinus torazame; assembly: GCF_047496885.1. Classification (NCBI taxonomy): domain Eukaryota; kingdom Metazoa; phylum Chordata; class Chondrichthyes; order Carcharhiniformes; family Scyliorhinidae; genus Scyliorhinus; species Scyliorhinus torazame. Next base: position 162,652,804 of record NC_092724.1, read on the forward strand.
CCCCTCTCACCTTAAACCTATGTCCCCTAGTAATTGACCCCTCTACCCTGGGGAAAAGCCTCTGACTATCCACTCTGTCTATGCCCCTCATAATTTTGTATACCTCTATCAGGTCGCCCCTCAACCTCCTTCGTTCCAGTGAGAACAAACCGAGTTTATTCAATCGCTCCTCATAGCTTATGCCCTCCATACCAGGCAACATTCTGGTAAATCTCTTCTGCACCCTCTCTAAAGCCTCCACATCCTTCTGGTAGTGTGGCGACCAGAATTGAACACTATACTCCAAGTGTGGCCTAACTAAGGTTCTATACAGCTGCAACATGACTTGCCAATTCTTATACTCAATGCCCCGGCCAATGAAGGCAAGCATGCCGTATGCCTTCTTGACTACCTTCTCCACCTGTGTTGCCCCTTTCAATGACCTGTGGACCTGTACTCCTAGATCTCTTTGACTTTCAATACTCTTGAGGGTTCTACCATTCACTGTATATTCCCTACCTGCATTAGCCCTTCCAAAATGCATTACCTCACATTTGTCCGGATTAAACTCCATCTGCCATCTCTCCGCCCAAGTCTCCAGACAATCTAAATCCTGCTGTATCCTCAGACAGTCCTCATCACTATCCGCAATTCCACCAACCTTTGTGTCGTCTGCAAACTTACTAATCAGACCAGTTACATTTTCCTCCAAATCATTTATATATACTACAAAGAGCAAAGGTCCCAGCACTGATCCCTGTGGAACACCACTGGTCACAGCCCTCCAATTAGAAAAGCATCCCTCCATTGCTACCCTCTGCCTTCTATGGCCTAGCCAGTTCTGTATCCACCTTGCCAGTTCACCCCTGATCCCGTGTGACTTCACCTTTTGTACTAGTCTACCATGAGGGACCTTGTCAAAGGCCTTACTGAAGTCCATATAGACAACATCTACTGCCCTACCTGCATCAATCATCTTAGTGACCTCCTCGAAAAACTCTATCAAGTTAGTGAGACACGACCTCCCCTTCACAAAACCGTGCTGCCTCTCACTAATACATCCATTTGCTTCCAAATGGGAGTAGATCCTGTCTCGAAGAATTCTCTCCAGTAATTTCCCTACCACTGAAGTAAGGCTCACCGGCCTGTAGTTCCCGGGATTATCCTTGCTACCCTTCTTAAACAGAGGAACAACATTGGCTATTCTCCAGTCCTCCGGGACATCCCCTGAAGACAGCGAGGATCCAAAGATTTCTGTCAAGGCCTCAGCAATTTCCTCTCCAGCCTCCTTCAGTATTCTGGGGTAGATCCCATCCGGCCCTGGGGACTTATCTACCTTAATATTTTTTAAGACTCCCAACACCTCGTCTTTTTGGATCACAATGTGACCCAGGCTATCTACACCCCCTTCTCCAGACTCAACATCTACCAATTCCTTCTCTTTGGTGAATACTGATGCAAAGTATTCATTTAGTACCTCGCCCATTTCCTCTGGCTCCACACATAGATTCCCTTGCCTATCCTTCAGTGGGCCAACCCTTTACCTGGCTACCCTCTTGCTTTTTATGTACGTGTAAAAAGCCTTGGAATTTTCCTTAACCCTATTTGCCAATGACTTTTCATGACCCCTTCTAGCCCTCCTGACTCCTTGCTTAAGTTCCTTCCTACTTTCCTTATATGCCACACAGGCTTCGTCTGTTCCCAGCCTTTTAGCCCTGACAAATGCCTCCTTTTTCTTTTTGACGAGGCCTACAATATCACTCGTCATCCAAGGTTCCCGAAAATTGCCGTATTTATCTTTCTTCCTCACAGGAACATGCCTGTCCTGTATTCCTTTCAACTGACACTTGAAAGCCTCCCACATGTCAGATGTTGATTTGCCCTCAAACATCCGCCCCCAATCTATGTTCTTCAGTTCCCGCCTAATATTGTTATAATTAGCCTTCCCCCAATTTAGCACATTCATCCTCGGACCACTCTTATCCTTGTCCACCAGTACTTTAAAACTTACTGAATTGTGGTCACTGTTACCGAAATGCTCCCCTACTGAAACATCTACCACCTGGCCGGGCTCATTCCCCAATACCAGGTCCAGTACCGCCCCTTCCCTAGTTGGACTGTTTACATATTGTTTTAAGAAGCCCTCCTGGATGCTCCTTACAAACTCCGCCCCGTCTAAGCCCCTGGCACTAAGTGAGTCCCAGTCAATATTGGGGAAGTTGAAGTCTCCCATCACCACAACCCTGTTGTTTTTACTCTTTTCCAAAATCTGTCTACCTATCTGCTCCTCTATCTCCCGCTGGCTGTTGGGAGGCCTGTAGTATACCCCCAACATTGTGACTGCACCCTTCTTATTCCTGATCTCTACCCATATAGCCTCACTGCCCTCTGAGGTGTCCTCTCGCAGTATAGCTGTGATATTCTCCCGAACAAGTAGCGCAACTCCGCCTCCACTTTTACATCCCCCTCTATCCCGCCTGAAACATCTAAATCCTGGAACGTTTAGCTGCCAATCCTGCCCTTCCCTCAACCAGGTCTCTGTAATGGCAACAACATCATAGTTCCAAGTAGTAATCCAAGCTCTAAGTTCATCTGCCTTACCCGTAATGCTCCTTGCATTAAAACATATGCACTTCAGGCCACCAGACCCGCTGTGTTCAGCAACTTCTCCCCATCTGCTCTGCCTCAGAGCCACACTGTCCCTATTCCCTAGTTCTCCCTCAATGCTCTCACCTTCTGACCTATTGCTCCCGTGCCCACCCCCCTGCCATACTAGTTTAAACCCTCCCGTGTGACACTAGCAAACCTCGCGGCCAGGATATTTATGCCTCTCCGGTTTAGATGCAACCCGTCCATCTTATACAGGTCACACCTGCCCCGGAAGAGCTCCCAGTGGTCCAGATAACGGAAACCCTCCCTCCTACACCAGCTGTTTAGCCACGTGTTTGTCTGCTCTATCTTCCTATTTCTAGCCTCACTGGCACGTGGCACAGGGAGTAATCCCGAGATTACAACCCTCGAGGTCCTGTCTTTTAACTTTCTGCCTAGCTCCCTGAACTCCTGCTGCAGGACCTCATGCCCCTTCCTGCCTATGTCGTTAGTACCAATATGTACAACGACCTCTGCCTGTTTGCCCTCCCCCTTCAGGATTCCCTCTACCCGTTCGGAGACATCCTGGACCCTGGCACCAGGGAGGCAACATACCATCCTGGAGTCTCTTTCACGTCCACAGAAGCGCCTATCTGTGCCCCTGACTATAGAGTCCCCTATTACTATTACTCTTCTGCGCTTTGACCCTCCCTTCTGAACATCAGAGCCAGCCGTGGTGCCACTGCTCTGGCTGCTGCTGTTTTCCCCTGATAGGCTATCCCCCCCGACAGTATCCAAAGGGGTATATCTGTTCGAGAGGGGGACAACCACAGGGGATTCCTGCACTGACTGCCTGCCCTTTCTGGTGGTCACCCATTTCTCTGCCTGCACCTTGGGTGTGACCACATTTACATAACTGCGATCTATGACGCTTTCCGCCACCTGCATGCTCCTAAGTGCATCCAATTGCTGCTCCAACCGAACCATGCGGTCTGTGAGGAGCTGCAGTTGGGTGCACTTTCTGCAGATGAAGCCATCCGGGACGCTGGAAGCCTCCCGGACCTGCCACATCTCACAGTCAGAGCACAGCACCCCTCTAACTGACATTGCGTCAATTAATTAAAATTTGTCTTTTTTTTAAATACTTTTTTTTTAAATTGCAAAGTTACTGTCAACTATCTGTTTCCTAGCACTAGATTTCTAATAGAAATGCGATAGCTAACTATAATATTCTCCGATCTCTGGCTTAGATATCCTCTAAATTATAATTAAGTTATTATGTTTAATTAGTTCCCAAATACTCAAATTTTAAAAAAAAATTTAGGTTAGAATCCCAACCAGCCACTCTGGCCACAGCTTTTCTGTGATGTCACTTCAGTTTCCCCCCGACACACACAATTTGAAAAAAGGTATAAAAGTAAAAATCACTTACTTACCTTCTTACCTTCTGAGTGTCTGAGATGTTCTCAGGTTCTCTCGCTGACAGAGACTGCTCCTCCACCTCCGATCCTTGACCTGCACAATGCTAATAATATAATAATATAATATGGCACTTACCTTACACCAATGGGTCTTATTATTAGGTTAGAGGAGGAGGGCGGGTGGGAGACACTACACGTGTAGTGTCTCGGGTTTCCTCTCCACCAGAATTTATTGGTTGGGGGGGGGGACTTGCCAGAGGTCCGCGGGTCGAACTTCCGGTTCCCGCCTTATATAAAAACAAATAAAACAGAAAAGAAGAACAGACACGGGACCAGGCAAGGCTTTTAAATACACTACTCACCTCCCAGAAGGCCCCTGCGCACCGCTACCGCCGAAATCCAAAGGGCTGCTCCTGTAAAGGTAAGGTTTTTAAATACACTACTCACCTCCAAGAAGGCCCCTGCGCACCGCTGCCGCCGAAATCCAAAGGGCTGCTCCTGTAAAGGTAAGAGCTTTTAAACTCACTACTCACCTCCCAGAAGGCCCCTGCGCACCGCTGCCGCCGAAATCCAAAGGGCTGCTCCTGTAAAGGTAAGGTTTTTAAATACACTACTCACCTCCCAGAAGGCCCCTGCGCACCGCTGCCGCCGAAATCCAAAAGTTCTTCCTTTCTTACTCCCAGAAATAAATCATTCAGGATTTTAAGTATTTTTAGTTCATCCTCAGCGTTGCCTTTACATCCTTCAGAAATTTCTGTTGTCCATTGATAAACCTCGCGCTTAGATTTCTGGTTGTGTTTAGCATCGACAGAGCTAATTATGTCCACTTCTCTCTCTGTCCCTTTTCCGGTCTTTTTTCTATAACTTTGTGAGACGGCCGTGTCATCTTTACTTTCTCTGCAAGCTGAAGTATTTGTTTTTTTTGATCTAGTTTGTTTAGTCAGAGAATTACAGGCCAGGGACCTCCTTCCATATTGTAGACAATCTATGGCTGTATATTCTGCATGCTGTTTACGAGCTGTTTGCTCACTTATCTTCAAGGTTTAAGTGCGAGCACCTCCGACTCAATATCATTGCCTGTAAATTCTCAGGTTAAAGTTGTCGATTTGTTTGCCCTGACAGGTCAAGCTGAGAGCTGTACCTCTGAGAGAGTTTCTTAACGCACTACGTCAGATTAGGGTCACACATTCCAATTATCAGCTCAACTAGAAGACAGTGTGACATGCCAAGTATATACTGGATGTGAGAATGGAGGGTTGCTCAGAGATCAGAGATATTATATTATATATATTTATCTATATATTATCTTGTATATTATAATTATCTCTTTTTCTATATATCTCTCTCGATTTCCTTATCTCGTTCTATATGTTTCACCGCCTACCTTTGTGTAGATCTCTCTCTGTCTTTTTCTGTGTATGTCTCTCTCTGGAGAGCGAATTTGAGAACATCACTGAGATTCTTAAAGTTAATCCCAGATCCTGGCTGATTTTAAAATGTTATAAATTTAGAGTACCTAATAAAAGGGCAATTTAGCGCGGCCAACCCACCCACCCTGCACATCTTTGGGTTGTGGGGGTGAAACCCACGCTGACACGGGGAGAATGTGCAAACTCCACACGGACAGTGACCCAGAGCCGGCATCGTACCTGGGGCCTTGGTGCCCTGAGGCAGCAGTGCTAACCACTGTGCCACCGTGCTGCCCGCCTGGCTGGTTTGTTACTGTGACTGAGAAGCAATTTGAATGTATATAAGAACTAGGAGCAGCGGTAGGCTATCTGGCCCTTTGAGCCTGCTATGTGGTGGGTCTGTGCGTGTGACGTTTTAAACGTTGCCGAGTTCCTCTGTTACTTAGTGACTCACTGAAGACATGCAGGAGGGATTGTTTTGGGGCAGGGGGGTCACGTGATGTGAGCGCGGGAGCGTTTGCGTCTTGGCGAGCTCCGGCTCTGTTCATCTTTCAACCCTTCATTTCATCTCAGTGCACATTTGATATTTGCTTACCTTGGGCTACGTGGCTTGTGCTATGTCCCTGGAACGTTCCTGATTGGTGTTTTCGCGAGACAGAGTCGAGATAAAATGCTAAAATCCTTGTTTGTTCGTGACGGTTGGAGTGGGCTGGGATGGGGCCCAGTTTCCGGGGTCACAGTCGTTGCTGAGCGAGCCCTCGCCTTGGTGGGGCAGTGTGCACCTGGGTAATGGCTGCCATCGAAGGTGTTGTCTTGGCTGAGGGTGCCGGCTCTGCGATGCAGACCGATGGAACTAACTTTGAAGGATTGTGGGGCACTTTTAGAAGAGCGACGGGGCTCATGGGAAGGTCCTTGCGTTCGAAAGTGCTCTGTCCCTGGTAAGGGGCCCCCTACATGTCATCGAAATCCTGCTGCATGGTGTGTCGTTTATCCTGACGGGTTCGGGAGATGGGGGGCTGGGTGGAGTGTGTTCCTGAGCTCGGTCCCTGGGGAGAGGTTGGGGGAGGGGAGTGCTTTTTGTCACCCCCCCACCTCGTTTAGGAAGAAGATGAGAGGGGCCGGGTGAGGGGGAAGGGTTGGGGTTGGTAGGGTTAGTCCAGTCCTCACTGACATTGAGGATAGCCCCCCCCCCATTAGAACTAATCCCTGTCGGCTTCTTCATTCGTATTTGTAGCAAATGTTCAAATGTTATTTGAATTTAAGAATCTGTTTCTTTATTCTTCGATGGCCTGGGAAGATTTATATCCTGGGGAGGACTGGGTTTCTTTTTTCCAATGATTGGCTCGCTCTCTTACTCCTCTCTGGAGATAAAGGGGCAACACAGGTGGAGAAGGTAGTCAAGAAGGCATACGGCATGCTTGCCTTCATTGGCCGGGGCATTGAGTATAAGAATTGGCAAGTCATGTTGCAGCTGTATAGAATCTTAGTTAGGCCACACTTGGAGTATAGTGTTCAATTCTGGTCGCCACACTACCAGAAGGATGTGGAGGCTTTAGAGAGGGTGCAGAAGATATTTACCAGAATGTTTACCAGAGTGGATAGTCAGAGGCTTTTCCCCAGGGTAGAGGGGTCAATTACTAGGGGGCATAGGTTTAAGGTGAGAAGAGCAAGGTTTAGAGGAGATGTACGAGGCAAGTTTTTTACGCAGAGGGTAGTGGGTGCCTGGAACTCGCTACCGGAAGAGGTGGTGGAAGCAGGGACGATAGGGACATTTAAGGGGCATCTTGACAAATATATGAATAGGATGGGAATAGAGGGATACGGACCCAGGAAGTGTAGAAGATTGTAGTTTAGTCGGGCAGCATGGTCGGCACGTGCTTGGAGGGCCGAAGGGCCTGTTCCTGTGCTGTACTTTTCTTTGTTCTTTGTATATGGGAACGTGATGATGTCGTTTTGCGGCTGTTGAGGACAGACTGATAATCGTGGTCGGGGGGGGGGGGGATCAGCCCTCCCTCCCAGGGCACCCAATGTTTGCTGTCTTGATGGCTGTTCTTCATCTCAGCATGGTGCTGGGCTAGGCCAGGCCCTGTGCTGTGTCTAACGCCCCCTAGGGGCTCGGGATGCTTACCGTGGGCATCCTGGGAGGCTGGGGTTTGCTTCTCTAGTGCACAGGGGCCAGGCGATGTGCCGTGTTCTGTGCCTTGGTGGATATCCGGCTCTCCCCCGGCGATGTCTTCTTGTTGATTGAACGGCCTGTTCTCTTGATTGGTGAGCGTTGGCGATGCCGGGGGGGGGGGGCTCCTGGTCGCGTCCTGGCCCTTTGTTATCTGATGGGTTGTTCTGGTATTTCTGGCCCTTCATTCCTTTTGTTCTTTGGGGGACTCTGAATGTTTGACCATAATCCAAACCTGTTGCTGCAGGTCCTCTCTCCAGAATTGGAATGATTCTGATTCTGCCCTGGGCCTGTATTTGGGGTTTCGTTGCCTTGTGCTGTTGGGGATTCTGTGTATTTCCTGTTGTTTTTGTAAGGGTGGGATTGACGAATCCGCTCTTGGCTCCGTCACGGATCCCCCTTAACTGCAAAAAAATGAATTGGGTACTCAAAATTTATTTAAAAATAAAATAAATAAAAAACAAATTTCCCAGCACTGTGTCACCTGTAATACACTTCAAAATTATCCTGACTACTCACACAATCCAACACGCCAGTTTGGTTGGACAGTGTAGAGGGAGCTTTACTCTGTATCTAACCCCGTGCTGTACCTGTCCTGGGAGTGTTTGATGGGGATAGTGTAGAGGGAGCTTTACTCTGTGTCTAACCCCGTGCTGTACCTGTCCTGGGAGTGTTTGATGGGGACAGTGTAGAGGGAGCTTTACTCTGTATCTAACCCCGTGCTGTACCTGGCCTGGGAGTGTTTGATGAGGACAGCGTAGAGGGAGCTTTACTCTGTATCTAACCCCATGCTGTACCTGTCCTGGGAGTGTTTGATTGGGACAGTGCAGAGGGAGCTTTACTCTGTATCTAACCCCGTGCTGTACCTGTCCAGGGAGTGTTTGATGGGGACAGTGCAGAGGGAGCTTTACTCTGTATCTAACCCCGTGCTGTACCTGTCCTGGGAGAGTTTGATGAGGACAGTGTAGAGGGAGATTTACTCTGTATCTAACCCCGTGCTGTACCTGTCCTGGGAGTGTTTGATGGGGGCAGTGTAGAGGGAGCTTTACTCTGTATCTAACCCCGTGCTGTACCTGTCCTGGGAGTGTTTGATGAGGACAGCGTAGAGGGAGCTTTACTCTGTATCTAACCCTGTGCTGTACCTGTCCTGGGAGTGTTTGATGAGGACAGTGTAGAGGGAGCTTTACTCTGTATCTAACCCCGTGCTGTACCTGTCCTGGGAGTGTTTGATGAGGACAGTGCAGAGGGAGCTTTACTCTGTATCTAACCCCGTGCTGTACCTGTCCTGGGAGTGTTTGATGAGGACAGTGCAGAGGGAGCTTTACTCTGTATCTAACCCCATGCTGTACCTGTCCTGGGAGAGTTTGATGAGGACAGTGTAGAGGGAGCTTTACTCTGTATCTAAACCCGTGCTGTACCTGTCCTGGGAGTGTTTGATGGGGACAGTGTAGAGGGAGCTTTACTGTGTATCTAACCCCGTGCTGTACCTGTCCTGGGAGTGTTTGATGGGGACAGTGCAGAGGGAGCTTTACTCTGTATCTAACCCCGTGCTGTACCTGTCCTGGGAGTGTTTGATGGGGACAGTGAAGAGGGAGCTTTACTCTGTATCTAACCCCGTGCTGTACCTGTCCTGGGAGTATTTGATGGGGACAGTGTAGAGGGAGCTTTACTCTGTATCTAACCCCATGCTGTACCTGTCCTGGGAGTGTTTGATGAGGACAGTGTAGAGGGAGCTTTACTCTGTATCTAACCCCTTGCTGTACCTGTCCTGGGAGAGTTTGATGAGGACAGTGTAGAGGGAGCTTTACTCTGTATCTAACCCCGTGCTGTACCTGTCCTGGGAGTGTTTGATGGGGACAGTGAAGAGGGAGCTTTACTCTGTATCTAACCCCGTGCTGTACCTGTCCTGGGAGTGTTTGATGGGGACAGTGAAGAGGGAGCTTTACTCTGTATCTAACCCCGTGCTGTACCTGTCCTGGGAGTGTTTGATGTGGACAGTGTAGAGGGAGCTTTACTCTGTATCTAACCCCATGCTGTACCTGTCCTGGGAGTGTTTGATGAGGACAGTGTAGAGGGAGCTTTACTCTGTATCTAACCCCGTGCTGTACCTGTCCTGGGAGTGTTTGATGAGGACAGCGTAGAGGGAGCTTTACTCTGTATCTAACCCCATGCTGTACCTGTCCTGGGAGTGTTTGATGAGGACAGTGTAGAGGGAGCTTTACTCTGTATCTAACCCCGTGCTGTACCTGTCCTGGGAGTGTTTGATGAGGACAGTGCAGAGGGAGCTTTACTCTGTATCTAACCCCGTGCTGTACCTGTCCTGGGAGTGTTTGATGGGGACAGTGTAGAGGGAGCTTTACTCTGTATCTAACCCCGTGCTGTACCTGTCCTGGGAGTGTTTGATGAGGACAGTGCAGAGGGAGCTTTACTCTGTATCTAACCCCATGCTGTACCTGTCCTGGGAGTGTTTGATGGGGACAGTGTAGAGGGAGCTTTACTCTGTATCTAACCCCGTGCTGTACCTGTCCTGGGAGTGTTTGATGGGGACAGTGCAGAGGGAGCTTTACTCTGTATCTAACCCCGTGCTGTACCTGTCCTGGGAGTGTTTGATGGGGACAGTGAAGAGGGAGCTTTACTCTGTATCTAACCCCGTGCTGTACCTGTCCTGGGAGTATTTGATGGGGACAGTGTAGAGGGAGCTTTACTCTGTATCTAACCCCATGCTGTACCTGTCCTGGGAGTGTTTGATGAGGACAGTGTAGAGGGAGCTTTACTCTGTATCTAACCCCTTGCTGTACCTGTCCTGGGAGAGTTTGATGAGGACAGTGTAGAGGGAGCTTTACTCTGTATCTAACCCCATGCTGTACCTGTCCTGGGAGTGTTTGATGGGGACAGTGAAGAGGGAGCTTTACTCTGTATCTAACCCCGTGCTGTACCTGTCCTGGGAGTGTTTGATGGGGACAGTGAAGAGGGAGCTTTACTCTGTATCTAACCCCGTGCTGTACCTGTCCTGGGAGTGTTTGATGTGGACAGTGTAGAGGGAGCTTTACTCTGTATCTAACCCCATGCTGTACCTGTCCTGGGAGTGTTTGATGAGGACAGTGTAGAGGGAGCTTTACTCTGTATCTAACCCCGTGCTGTACCTGTCCTGGGAGTGTTTGATGAGGACAGCGTAGAGGGAGCTTTACTCTGTATCTAACCCCGTGCTGTACCTGTCCTGGGAGTGTTTGATGAGGACAGTGCAGAGGGAGCATTACTCTGTATCTAACCCCGTGCTGTACCTGTCCTGGGAGTGTTTGATGGGGACAGTGTAGAGGGAGCTTTACTCTGTATCTAACCCCGTGCTGTACCTGTCCTGGGAGTGTTTGATGAGGACAGTGCAGAGGGAGCTTTACTCTGTATCTAACCCCTTGCTGTACCTGTCCTGGGAGAGTTTGATGAGGACAGTGTAGAGGGAGCTTTACTCTGTATCTAACCCCGTGCTGTACCTGTCCTGGGAGTGTTTGATGAGGACAGTGTAGAGGGAGCTTTACTCTGTATCTAACCCCGTGCTGTACCTGTCCTGGGAGTGTTTGATGGGGACAGTGTAGAGGGAGCTTTACTCTAGATCTAACCCCGTGCTGTACCTGTCCTGGGAGTGTTTGATGGGGACAGTGAAGAGGGAGCTTTACTCTGTATCTAACCCCGTGCTGTACCTGTCCTGGGAGTGTTTGATGAGGACAGTGTAGAGGGAGCTTTACTCTGTATCTAACCCCGTGCTGTACCTGTCCTGGGAGTGTTTGATGAGGACAGCGTAGAGGGAGCTTTACTCTGTATCTAACCACGTGCTGTACCTGTCCTGGGAGTGTTTGATGAGGACAGTGCAGAGGGAGCTTTACTCTGTATCTAACCCCGTGCTGTACCTGTCCTGGGAATGTTTGATGGGGACAGTGCAGAGGGAGCTTTACTCTGTATCTAACCCCGTGCTGTACCTGTCCTGGGAGTGTTTGATGAGGACAGTGCAGAGGGAGCTTTACTCTGTATCTAACCCCGTGCTGTACCTGTCCTGGGAGTGTTTGATGAGGACAGTGCAGAGGGAGCTTTACTCTGTATCTAACCCCGTGCTGTACCTGTCCTGGGAGTGTTTGATGAGGACAGTGTAGAGGGAGCTTTACTCTGTATCTAACCCCGTGCTGTACCTGTCCTGGGAGTGTTTGATGGGGACAGTGTAGAGGGAGCTTTACTCTAGATCTAACCCCGTGCTGTACCTGTCCTGGGAGTGTTTGATGGGGACAGTGAAGAGGGAGCTTTACTCTGTATCTAACCCCGTGCTGTACCTGTCCTGGGAGTGTTTGATGAGGACAGTGTAGAGGGAGCTTTACTCTGTATCTAACCCCGTGCTGTACCTGTCCTGGGAGTGTTTGATGAGGACAGCGTAGAGGGAGCTTTACTCTGTATCTAACCACGTGCTGTACCTGTCCTGGGAGTGTTTGATGAGGACAGTGCAGAGGGAGCTTTACTCTGTATCTAACCCCGTGCTGTACCTGTCCTGGGAATGTTTGATGGGGACAGTGCAGAGGGAGCTTTACTCTGTATCTAACCCCGTGCTGTACCTGTCCTGGGAGTGTTTGATGAGGACAGTGCAGAGGGAGCTTTACTCTGTATCTAACCCCGTGCTGTACCTGTCCTGGGAGTGTTTGATGAGGACAGTGCAGAGGGAGCTTTACTCTGTATCTAACCCCATGCTGTACCTGTCCTGGGAGAGTTTGATGAGGACAGTGTAGAGGGAGCTTTACTCTGTATCTAACCCCGTGCTGTACCTGTCCTGGGAGTGTTTGATGGGGACAGTGTAGAGCGAGCTTTACTCTGTATCTAACCCCGTGCTGTACCTGTCCTGGGAGTGTTTGATGGGGACAGTGCAGAGGGAGCTTTACTCTGTATCTAACCCCGTGCTGTACCTGTCCTGGGAGTGTTTGATGGGGACAGTGAAGAGGGAGCTTTACTCTGTATCTAACCCCGTGCTGTACCTGTCCTGGGAGTATTTGATGGGAACAGTGTAGAGGGAGCTTTACTCTGTATCTAACCCCATGCTGTACCTGTCCTGGGAGTGTTTGATGAGGACAGTGTAGAGGGAGCTTTACTCTGTATCTAACCCCGTGCTGTACCTGGCCTGGGAGAGTTTGATGAGGACAGTGTAGAGGGAGCTTTACTCTGTATCTAACCCCGTGCTGTACCTGTCCTGGGAGTGTTTGATGGGGACAGTGAAGAGGGAGCTTTACTCTGTATCTAACCCCGTGCTGTACCTGTCCTGGGAGTGTTTGATGGGGACAGTGAAGAGGGAGCTTTACTCTGTATCTAACCCTGTGCTGTACCTGTCCTGGGAGTGTTTGATGTGGACAGTGTAGAGGGAGCTTTACTCTGTATCTAACCCCATGCTGTACCTGTCCTGGGAGTGTTTGATGGGGACAGTGTAGAGGGAGCTTTACTCTAGATCTAACCCCGTGCTGTACCTGTCCTGGGAGTGTTTGATGGGGACAGTGAAGAGGGAGCTTTACTCTGTATCTAACCCCGTGCGGTACCTGTCCTGGGAGTGTTTGATGGGGTCAGTGTAGAGGGAGCTTTACTCTGTATCTAACCCCGTGCTGTACCTGTCCAGGGAGTGTTTGATGGAGACAGTGTAGAGGGAGCTTTACTCTGTATCTAACCCTGTGCTGTACCTGTCCTGGGAGAGTTTGATGGGGACAGTGTAGAGGGAGCTTTACTCTGTATCTAACCCCGTGCTGTACCTGTCCTGGGAGTGTTTGATGGGGACAGTGTAGAGGGAGCTTTACTCTGTATCTAACCCCGTGCTGTACCTGGCCTGGGAATGTTTGATGGGGACAGTGTAGAGGGAGCATTACTCTGTATCTAACCCCGTGCAGTACCTGTCCTGGGTGTGTTTGATGGGGACAGTGAAGAGGGAGCTTTACTCTGTATCTAACCCCATGCTGTACCTGTCCTGGGAGTGTTTGATGGGGACAGTGAAGAGGGAGCTTTACTCTGTATCTAACCCCGTGCTGTACCTGGCCTGGGAATGTTTGATGGGGACAGTGTAGAGGGAGCATTACTCTGTATCTAACCCCGTGCTGTACCTGTCCTGGGAGTGTTTGATGGGGACAGTGAAGAGGGAGCTTTACTCTGTATCTAACCCCGTGCTGTACCTGGCCTGGGAATGTTTGATGAGGACAGTGTAGAGGGAGCTTTACTCTGTACCTAACCCCGTGCTGTACCTGGCCTGGGAATGTTTGATGAGGACAGTGTAGAGGGAGCTTTACTCTGTATCTATCTCCCACTCCAGGATTGTCTACCTCTCATGCAGATTGCTGACGATCATTCCCCTGCAAAAATGACAGTTAATTTGATGGACAGGATATTCATTAAAATGTTTAGAATGCCAACCAAACTGCGGGATTGGAGCAGTCAGGAAGGATTGGAGAGTGGAGACCTTCTTTCCCTAGAAAAGAGACCAAAGGGGAACCTTACAACCGTCCTCAAGATTATTCACAACTTTTGATTGGTTGATGCGGAGAAAATGTTTCCATTCGTCTATAAGACCAGAAATCGTGACTCTTGTCAGACATCTCGCAACTCCAGACTGGGCAGCCAGGAGGCGCTGTGGGCCATCAGCAGCAGCAGAATTGTATCAACCCCAATCTGCAACCTCCTGGCCCGGCATTTCCCCCAGTCTACCCTTACCCCCCAGCCCGGGGATCAACCCGGGTTCAGTGAAGACTGCAGGAGAGCGTGGCAGGAGCAACACCAGGCAGACCGAAAAAAGGTGTCAACCTGGTGAAGCTACAACACAGGACTACTTGTGTGTAAAGCAGCAAGTAATAGACAGAGCTAAGCGATTCCATAATGAACCCATTAGATCTAGGCTCTGCAGTCCTGCCACAGCCAGACGTGAATGGTGCGGAAAATTAAACAACTCACTGGAGGAGGCCCCACAAATATCCCCATCCTCAGTGATGGAGGAGCCCAGCACATCTGTGTAAAAGACGAGGCTGAGGCATTCGCAACAATCTTCAGCCAGACGTGCCGAGTGGATGATCCATCTCAGTCTCCTCCGGAGGTCCCCAGCGTCACAGATGTCAAGTCTTCAGCCAATACGATTCACTCCACGTTATATCGAGAAATGGCTGAAGGCACTGGATACGGCAAAGGCTCTGGGCCCGGACAATATCCCAGCAATAATACTGGAGACTTGTGCTCCAGAACTTGCTACACCCCTAGCCAAGCTGTTCCAGTACAGCTACAACACTGGCATCTACCCGGCAATGTGGAAAATTGCTCAAGTGTGTCCTGTACTCAAGAAACAGGACAAATCCAACCCAGCCAATTACCGCCCTATCAGTCTGCTCTCCATCAGCAAGGTGATGGAAGGAGTCATCAACAGTGCTATCAAGCGGCTCTTACTCAGCAATAACCTGCTCACTGACGCTCAGTTTGGGTTCCGCCCGGGTCACTCAGCTCCTCACCTCATTACAGCCTTGGTTCAAACATGGACAAAAGAGCTGAATGCCAGAGGTGAGGTGAGAGTGACTGCCCTCGACATCAAGGCAGCATTTGACTGAGTTTGGCATCAAGGCGCCCGAGCTAAACTGGAGTCAGTGGGAATCAGGGGGGAAACTCTCCGCTGGTCGGAGTCATACCCGGCACAAAGGAAGGTGGTTGTGGTGGTTGGAGGTCAATCATCTCAGCTCCAGGACACCACTGCAGGAGTTCCTCAGGGTAGTGTCCTCGGCCCCACCATCTTCAGCTGCTTCATAGATATCATAGAATTTACAGTGCAGAAGGAGGCCATTCGGCCCATCGAGTCTGCACCGGCTCTTGGAAAGAGCACCCTACCCAAGCCCACACCTCCAGCCTATCCCCATAACCCAGTAACCCCACCCAACACTAAGGGCAATTTTGGACACTCAGGGCAATTTATCATGGCCAATCCACCTAACCTGCACATCTTTGGACTGTGGGAGGAAACCGGAGCACCCGGAGGAAACCCACGCAGACACGGAGAGGACGTGCAGACTCCGCACAGACAGTGACCCAAGCCGGAATCGAACCTGGGACCCTGGAGCTGTGAAGCAATTGTGCTAACCACAATGCTACCGTGCTGTCCATACCGTGCTTCAACAATGACCGTCCCTCCATCATAAGGTCAGAGGTGGGGATGTTTGCGATGACTGCACAATTTTCACCATTCGCAACTCCTTAGATAATGAAGCAGTCCATGCACAAATGCAGCAAGACCTGGACAATATCCAGGTTTGGGCTGACAAGTGGCAAGTTGCATTCGTGCCACACAAGTGCCAGGTAATGGCCACCTCCTACAAGAGAGAATCTAACCACCGCCCCCTGACGTTCAATAGCATTACCATCGCTGAATTCCCCACAATCAACATCCTGGGGGTTACCATTGATCAGAAACTGAACTGGACCAGCCACATAAATACTGTGGCTACCAGGGCAGGTCAAAGGTTAGGAATCCTGTGGTGAGTAACTCACCTCCTGACCCCCCAAAGCCTGTCCACCATCTACAAGGCACAAGTCAGGAGTGCGATGGAATACTCTCCACTTCCCTGGATGGGTGCAGCTCCAACAGCACTCAAGAAACATGACACCATCCAGGACAAAGCAGCCTGCCTGATTATTCCTCCCGGCTCCAGGGTCCCAGGTTCGATTCCCGGCTTGGGTGACTGTCTGTGTGGAGTCTGCACGTCCTCCCCGTGTGTGCGTGGGTTTCCTCCGGGTGCTCCGGAGTATCCTCCCACAGTCCAAAGATGTGCAGGTCAGGTGGATTGGTCCAGGCTAAATTGCCCTCAGTATCCAAGAAAAAAGGTTAGGTGGGGTTACTGGGTTACGGGGCTAGGGTGGAGGCGTGGGCTTGAGTCGGTTGCTGTTTCTAGGGGCCGGTGCAGACTGGATGGGCCGGTTGGCCTCCTTCTGTACTGTAAATTCTATGATTCCACAAACATTCAAACCCTCCACCACCGACGCACAGTGGCAGCCGTGTGTACCATCTTCAAGATGCACTGCAGTAACTCACCAAGGTTCCTCAGGCAGCACCTTCCAAACCCACGGCCGTTACCATCCAGAAGGACAAGAGCAGCAGATACCTGGGAACCCCACCACCTGGAGGTTCCCCTCCGAGTCACTCACCACCCTGACTGGGAAATATATCGGCCGCTCCTTCACTGTCGCTGGGGCAAAATCCTGAAACTCTGTCCCTAACAGCACTGTGGGTGTACCTACACCTCAGGGACTGCAGCGGTTCAAGAAGGCAGCTCACCCCCACCTTCTGAAGGGCAGCTAGGGATGGGCAATAAACGCTGGTCTGACCAGCGACACCCACATCCCGTAAATGAATAATTAAAAAAAACAAACCTAACAGGAAATTCAGGAGAAACCTCATTACTCTGAGAATGTAGAGCTCGCTGCGAAAGGGAGTAATCGAGGTGAACAGCGTAGATGAAAGGTAAACGTACGAAGGGGGGAAGGAATAGGAGATGTGGATGGGGTCAGTGGAGGTGGGTGGGAGCGGGTTGGTGTGGGGCACAAATAGCAGAACAGACCAGTTCACCGCGGAGGCCTGTCTCTCTGCTGCAAATATTGTGGAATTCTTTGCAAAAAAAAAAAGAAATGTGCGGGTGATTTGCAGAGTAGGAAAAAGTGCGCGTGTGAGCAAGGAGCTGACATACAACCCCTGCTGAAGGTGGCAGGGTGAGATTTGTTGCTATGTGGCCTCCCCTTGGCGGAGGACTGCTCTTTGATGTTGCACGCTGTGATTTAGTTACAGAATGTGAGGCCCGAGCTGCTGACATGTAGCCAGTTCCAGAATTAGATTTGGCCGGAGTTTGTGTGTTGCCTGACAGGAGCTGCCTTTAGTATCCTGATGAAAATTCCACGTTTTCTGCTCTCTATTCATTACCACTGGACCATTAAACACAGTGCGCAGTCGCCGGGGAAAAGCCGAGAGTTGGACCATTGAAGGAGATAATGGGACTGACGACCAAAAATGTGATCAGCAAAGTCTAAATTCTATGGAGCGGCTTAATGGACACGAGAGAGGTCGAGGTGGAGAGATTTAGGGAGGGTATTGGAAGCTTGGAGTTCAGGCAGCTAGAAACACGGCCGCCAAAGTGGAGCGGTTAAAATCGGGGATATGCAAGAGGCCAGAATTGGACGAACGCAGACATAGATCCATGGAATCCCTACGGTGCAGAAGGTGGCCAGAAGGAGCAGCCTACCTACACCCACTCCCCCACCCCATCTCCGCAACCCTGTAACTGAACCTGAACACCCTTGGACAGGTATCTTGGAGGGTTGAAAGGCCGGCAGGAGGTTACAGAGATTGGAATGGGGCAGTTGTGGAGGAGTGACAATTTTAAAAGGGAGTCATTGGTGGATTGGTGGTCTGGGAGCCACGGTAGGTTAGTGAACACAGGGGTGATGGGCGAATGGGACTTGGTGTGAATTCGGACACGGGCCGCTGAGGTTTGGATGAGGTGAGGTTTTTGGAGGGTGAAGGATGGCTGAGAGAGTAGAAAGGGAGCGATATCAATCAGCTAGAGCTGTGTGCACAGGGAGCAATTTCAAACTGCGCAGATAACACCAAATTTGGAAATATCGTGAGCTATGAGGGGGATAGTGACGGAAAGAGATCTTAGCCAGGCTAGTGGAATGGATGGAGCTGTGACAGATGATGTTTGATGCGCAGGACTGTGAAGTGGTATATTTCTGGAGGAAGAATGGTCGAGATGACATAAGATAAAGTGTAGAATTCCAAATGGTGAGAGAGAAGAGGGATCTGGGGTTGACAAAATGGATAGAAAGGGATACACGGGGGGGCGGCACGGTGGCACAGTGGTTAGCACTGCTGCCTCACGGCGCCGAGGTCCCAGGTTCGATCCCGGCTCTGGGTCACTGTCCGTGTGGAGTTTGCACATTCTCCCCGTGTTTGCGTGGGTTTCGCCCCCACAACCCAAAGATGTGCAGGGTAGGTGGATTGGCTACGCTAAATTGCTGCTTAATTGGGAAAAAAATGAATTGGGTACTCTAAATTTATTTTAAAAAGGGAAAGAGAGTAGCAGGTGGAGACCGCACTGCCTTCCTCCCTCGATTACGTTCATGGCAGGTTCGTACGTGAACGGCCTCCTCACCCTGATGCCCAATTGATTTAATCTGAGGGTCTCCACACCTCAGGCGAGGGGATGGGTTGAGAAGGCGGGGCCAGTCCGGGCACTGAACCTGCGCTGCCGGCCTCACTCTGCATCATAGACCAGGGGCGAAATTCTCCCCCAACGGCGCGATGTCCGCCGACTGGCGCCCAAATCGGCGCCAATCAGACGGGCATCGCGCCGGCCCAAAGGTGCGGAATGCGCCGCATCTTTGGCGGCCTAGCCCCAACATTGAGGGGCTAGGCTGACGCCGGAGGGATTTCCGCCCCGCCAGCTGGCGGAAATGGCGTTTGTTGCCCCGCCAGCTGGCGCGGAAATGCGGCGCATGCGCGGGAGCGTCAGCAGCCGCTGTCAGTTTCCCAGCGCATGCGCGGGAGCGTCAGCGGCCGCTGAAAGTTCCCCGCGCATGCGCAGTGGAGGGAGTCTCTTCCGCCTCCGCCATGTTGGAGGCTGTGGCGGAGGCGGAAGGGAAAGAGTGCCCCCACGGCACAGGCCCGCCCGCGGATCGGTGGGCCCCGATCGCGGGCCAGGCCACCGTGGGGGCACCCCCCCGGGGTCAGATCGCCCCGCGCCCCCCCCAGGACCCGGAGCCCGCCCACGCTGCCTGGTCCCGCCGGTAAATACCAGGTTTGATTTACGTCGGCGGGACAGGCAATTTCTCGGCGGGACTTTGGCCCATCCGGGCCGGAGAATTGAGCGGGGGGTCCCGCCAACCGGCGCAGCCCGATTCCCGCCCCCGCCCAATCTCCGGTACCGGAGACTTCGGCGGGGGCGGGATTCACGGTGGCCAACGGCCATTCTCCGACCCGGCGGGGGGTGGGAGAATGACGCCCCAGCTGTCCCGTTAACTCGCTGCCATGTATTGCCTGTTCTAATTAAACAAAGGCAGTGAGTGCACATAATATAAACCAGTATGTCATGGTGCAGACACACACTGATGGACACACAGTGGAACCAATCAACACACACAACACCGCAGCCAATCACCAGTGAGAGCACACACACTATAAAGACAGGGGGCATCAGAGTTCCCGCTCATTCGAGTTGCAGCTAGCTAGGAGCACAGAGCTCACAGCCTGCAACACAGACATTCACCATGTGCTGAGTGCATCAACTGGTTAGGACAAGGCAAAGGTCTTTAGTTAAAGCTGGTATCGTATTTACCAACAGTTCAAGTATGTATAAATAGTTAACCTTTTAATAAAATAGTGTTGCACTATTTCAAGTGTTGGTGACCTGTATGTGTTCCACGGATCCAGAACACCCAACACATCATGGTACCAGGAGTTGAGGGATATTAGCACTCCTTAGACCTACCTGCACGTGATCTGTCTTCCGCCAGCATTCCGTCATCCTGCAACATGGACAACATCAGCCCCCCTGCCGCCGCTCCGCATCGCCGGCAACCGCGGGGCCAACTGGAAGATTTTCAAACAGCGCTTCCAGCTCTTCCTTGAGGCCACAGACAGGGAGGACACCTCGGATACCAGGAAGATTGCTCTCCACCTATCCACGGCCGGGGACCATGCCATCCACATTTTCAATTCTCCCACCTTTGCAGATGATGAAGACAAAACAAAGTTCAAGACGGTCCTCCTCAAGTTTGACACTCACTGCAGCGTAGAGGTGAATGAAAGTTTCGAACGCGACGTGTTCCAACAGTGTTTGCAGGGTAAGGATGAACCTTTCCAATCCTTTCTCACGCACCGCCGCATCCTTGCGCAGTCCTGTAATTACAGGCCCACCTCCGACTCCATGATACGCGACCAGATCGTTTTCGGTGTTCAGTCGGACCCCCTACGTCAGCAGCTCCTCAAAGTAAAGCAACTCACCCTAGCGACCGCCATCGAGACCTGTGTCTTACATGAAAATGCCACGAGTCGGTATTCCCATATACAAGCGGCTGAAACGGCGCGGCAAGGTCCCCACGAGGCGGAAAGGGTCCAAGCAATTGAGCAGCTCCAGGGCCTCAGCCTGGATGAGGGCGGCCATTTTGCGGCCTCCCGCGCTTGTGCGCACCAAACGAGGGGACGGCGACGCCGAAGAACGTAATGCGCAGGCGCGCACCACGCACGACCTCCCTGTGCATGCGCGGTGGCGCAGCGAACGTGCTGACGCTACGACGTGCGGCAACTGTGGCTCCGCCCATTTAAAACGGCAATGCCCTGCCAAATCTCGCCAATGTCTACGATGTGGCAGACTGGGCCACTCTGCTGCCTGCTGTCGAGAAGCTCAGCCTGCCAACTCCTATCACTTCGGCCAGCCTCGCAGGAATTTCCGGGCAATTCAACCCACGGTCACCGAGTCCGATGCGGACCTCCCGCACAGCAGTGACATCGAGGACCCGAAGGCGCCTTTTCGAGTCGGTGTCGTAACGAAAAACAGGCTGTCCCCGAAGCAAAGACACCAGCGGCTGTCAGTATACAGCATCGATCCAGACGAAGAGTGGTGTGCCACCCTGACGGTCAATCAGAATTCGTCGCCCACCTCAGAGACTTAATTTGTGAACTTTGTGGATTTATGGACTTTCTGAATTGTTCTGTTCTTCTGTTTGATCGTTTCCCTGGTTTGTATATAGTGTTGATCTCGTTATTCTTGTTGCACACTGCTTCTCTGCACCAGAACCTTCCAATGTAAATAGCTTAGTTCTCATGTACATAGTCCTGTAAATATGTCTTTCGCACCCCACACGTAGTCAGGGATATTCTCACCATACACTATTTATTGCCACACATGTACATTCTTTTATAAAAGGGGGGATGTCATAATATACACCAGGATATCATGGTGTAGACACACGCTGATGGACACACAGTGGGACCAATCAACACACACGATACCGCAGCCAATCACCAGTGAGAGCACACACACTATAAAGACAGGGGGCATCAGAGTTCCCGCTCATTCGAGTTGCAGCTAGCTAGAAGAACAGAGCTCACAGCCTGCAGCACAGACATTCACCATGTGCTGAGTGCATTGACTGGTTAGGACAAGGCAAAGGTCTTTAGTTAAAGCTAGTATCGTATTAACCCACAGTCTGAGTATGTTTAAACAGTTAATGATTCAGTAAAATAGTGTTGCACTATTTCAAGTGTTGGTGACCTGTATGTGTTCCACGGATCCAGAGCGCCGAACACAACAGATGGCAGCAGCAATATGATAATAACCGTGTGAACTAGTTTTCTGAGTGATGTTTATCTGAAAGACAGCAGGCAGGATTCTCCGTCCCTGACGCTGGGGCAGAATTTGTGGACTTTCGCGGCAGCAACGCTGGTGCCGCACCTGCACCGATTCAGGGACTGCAGAGGGGCTAGCACCGCCGGCGCGTGGAGCACAATCGATTCCTCTGAAAAACGGTGCGGGATTCGCCGGGTCCGTGATTGACACTCGGGAGGCTGACCAGCTGCAGCCGCACATTCACATTACACTCCCCACCCACACTCACCCCAGCCAACAAGGTGGCACTGCTTGTGCTGGAGGACGCCCATCGTGCTGATGGGTTGGCTGGGGCCAGGGGGCACCCAGGGGGGTGGGCTGGGGGGTGCCCTACAGAGAATCTCGCCCTTCAACTGAGCAGCAGGACTGCAGTGGGAGTCTGTGCCTAGGAAATGACTCAAGTCCCGTTGAATGCTCCTTGGCTCCATAACCTTCTGAAGCTAGAGATTGCTGCTGAACCATAATTGCAGTTTAAATAGTTTATTCTCTCTTAAATGCTGCTTTGTTCAATATTCCAATCGGCCATTCCTTGAAAATATTTTGCCTAACCTCCCCACAGCCGCAGATTGCTGCCCCAACCCTTTGCAATTGGTAATAGGGCCCTCGAGGTTGATCCAAGCTTCTGCTGCTTTCCGCTAATTTCCCAGATGGATAAGTTGGTCAGTGGGATGTAAATGAAGCTCGAGAGTTAAGATAACGCCTGGCATTCAATTCGACAGCAGTGGGCACATGCCACTGCACACCAAACTACCCAAATCTGGGGGGGGGGGGGGGGGGGGGGTTAGGGGGGGAACTCGTCAACCATAAACTCACTGGTTCAACCTTCTGGTTCACAAACTGTCAGCAGAGAGGCTTTCAGAATCATTCACATTACCCGTCCAACCAGCCAGCTGACACTTACTGTGAGCTGTGGTCAGTCTTCTATATCACTGCTGATATCTGGGTACTTTATCCAACTGACCGTTCATCATGGGTGAAGTCAGGATGTTGTTCAAGTAACAGCAGCACGGGCGCGATTTTCCCACCGCGTAGCGTCTGCCACCAATCCCTTGGGCGAATAGCGGGAGAGGCCAACTCACTGCAGCTCGGCATTGCTGACCCTGCCGCTGGTTGCCCGCCCCCCTCGTGGGTACAGGGTGCCCCACCTCTCACCCACGGCACCGAAACTCCCGGCCAGGTCGGCATCCCCGTATCCAGGAACAGGTCTCTGCCCTGCCATCTTGACTGGCAGTGAGTCCAGAGGAAGTGTTTAAAAGCGGCTCCCCCTTGTTAATGGTGTGATGGGGTAGATGTACTGGGGGGGGGGGGATAGGGTGTACAGGGGCAGGCCCCAGGTGGGGGGTCGGGTGTACAGGGGCAGGCCCCAGGTGGGGGGTCGGGTGTACAGGGGCAGGCCCCAGGCAGGCCGAGGGTGTACAGGGGCAGCCCCAAGCGGGGTTGGGGTGTACAGGGGCAGGCCCCAAGCGGGGTTGGGGTGTACAGGGGCCAGCCCCAGGCGAGTGGTAGGGTGTCAGGGGCAGGCCCCAGGCGAGTGGTAGGGTGTCAGGGGCAGGCCCCAGGTGGGGGGTCGGGTGTATAGGGGCAGGCCCCAGGCGAGTGGTAGGGTGTCAGGGGCAGGCCCCAGGTGGGGGGTCGGGTGTCAGGGGCAGGCCCGAGGCGAGTGGTAGGGTGTCAGGGGCAGGCCCCAGGTGGGGGGTCGGGTGTCAGGGGCAGGCCCCAGGCGAGTGGTAGGGTGTCAGGGGCAGGCCTCTCCCCTCCCCTCCCCTCCCCTCACTGCACCCAGGTTGTCACTGGAGCTATGAAGTTACCTGCTGACCTGGGAAAAGTATCACCACATTCAGAGTGAGGAATTGGAGATTTGGGTCTGACATCCCTGTGTAGTGAGGGTCGTAGCGTCCATCAGCAAAGGGGGTAACCTAGGTGACAGAAGATTATTGTTCTCTGAATTTATGAGAGTGTAAATGATCAAGTCTCCATGAATGTGTGCAGACTGGATAGGTTGAGCCAGCTCGAGGCTAATATTCTCATCCTATATTTTTCCGCATTTGGTCTAGACTTTTATTAATAACAGATTTTTAATCCTTTGATTTCTTTTCAAAAAATGTTGTTTTGAACACAGGCAGAATCTCATGGCCAATATCGAGGGTCTGTTTGTTCTTGGCTCTCTAACCTCTTAATATTCTCCAACTCGCCTTCCTGATGGATGAGATCAGCCTTCACCTGGCAACGCTTGGTGCTCCAGTTTATGTCGGAGCCCAGGCTGCAAGATTCATTCAGCAATTCCCTCACTCACTGCAGCAAATGAAGCTCAAAAGGAGCTTGTGCCACCGTTAGAGATGCAGCATCTTCTGGTGCACCATCCTCCTGAGGGGGCAGTCCAGCTGGATTTTTCTTTTGCAAGCTATTCACCCATGGGAGCCATCTCGATTCAGTCCCTGCCCAAAATCTGTGAGTGTGCACACCTTCCAGTTAGGGAGGAAGTGGGGCCTCGCTGGTTCGCTCCAGGGCACTGAGGCCAACTGAGGCTGATTCAGCCGAGGCCCGGGTCAAGGCCAGGCCTTTCCTGGTGTCTGAGCCTCCTGCTGATGGGGAGGCAGATGGGATAAGAGCCCAGCACCCCAGGGCGCCAATTCCGTCCCTCATTGAGTTCACAACATCGCTCCTTTTCTTGCTCAAGTGTTCATTATAGCTCCCAAACTTTCTTCAGGGAAGATTAGTTACCTTGCTGCTTCAATGCTGAATATTTCAGTTAATTAGAGAGCTAATTTAGTAATGATCCAGGAGGTATGAGTTCAAATCCCATCGCAGCACTTAGGGATCTTAAATTCAGGTAATTAAACCTGGAGTGAAAAGCTGGTATCCGTAACGGTGACCAAGGAACTAACAGATTGTTGGAAAAAGCTAATTGTTTCACTGAGCCTGTTGTTGCTGATTGTGATTCCAGTCCCAAAGTGCCGGACTCCTGGCTGCCCTTTGAAATGGACAAGAGTCACTCAGCTGTATCAAATCTCTGTGACAATGGACTGCAGCGGCTCAAGTAGGGGGCTCACCTCCACCTTCTCCAAGACAGAGGGTGGGGGGCGGAATTTTGTGCCCCTCGCGCTGTGCTTCACTGGAGGATCCCGCTCACAAAAACTGCCAGGAAATCCCCCCCCCCCCCCCGATACATTCTGACAACGCCAAAAACACGTAAGTGAATAAATTTAAACAGAAGCTTCATGATGTAAGATCAGATGGGAAAGGGGAACTGGTTTCAAATTTGCCTGGAAAATCCAGTCTGCATCAAACGCATTTCATTTCATTCTCATATTCAATATCTTATTTGAGGCCTTTAATTCACCTTTAATGAATTGTAGTCTGTGATGTAATATCATTCTGTTCCAAAGACATGTTCAGGATTTTGAGAGTTCTGTTTAATTCGCAGCCTCAAATGACAGGAGTAGGGATGAGCAACTCCCCTTGCCCCCACCCCAAACATTCCGCACTCGCCTTTGTTAGCGGAGGCAGAGCAGATACGAGCTGGGAGAGTGCGCTGGAGCTGTATTCAACACTGGCCAGGCCCCAGCTGGAGCACTGGGTGCAGTTCTGGTCGCCACACTACAGGAAGGAGGTGGTTGCACTGGAGAGGGTGCAGAGGAGATTCACCAGGATGCTGCCTGGGCTGGAGCGTTTCAGCTGTGAAGGCCGGGGTTGTTTTCCTTGGAGTGGAGAAGGCTGAGGGGGGACCTAATTGAGGTGGACAATGTCACGTTATTCACCCTGGGATAACACGGACTGCAACACGATGCAGATCAACGGTAAAGCATACACCAAACGTAGGCGTTGGTTCAATAAGATTTATTGAACTTCAGTAACGAAGCACACAGCTGCCTGGGGGTTGACTCTCTACTACTCTAAGTAAACTAACGTTAACTATCTAGACCAGGCTAGCTCTGATCCACGTGTAGAAGGTGTTGAATGATTTGTACACCCTGACTGTCACTACAGTTGTCACCAGTGGAACAAGGCAGAATGCTGATGCCTCGTGTGTTTTATAGTTGGAAGCCCCCCTCTGGTGTCCTGTCTGGTGATTGGCCGTGTTCTGTTCTGTATGTTGATTGGCTCACCTGAGTGTCTGTCACTGCCTGCTTTTACCGCATGATGTGCATGGGTGCGTATTATGACACACAACATTATGAGGGACATTGAGAGGGTAGATAGGGAGAAATCTTTCTCCTCAGTAGAAGGGTCAATAACCAGGAGGCAGAGATTGAAGGTAATGGACAGGAGGCTTGAAGGGAATTTGAGGAAAAACCTTTTCTCCCCGAGGGAACCCAGGAACTCACGGCGTGAAAGGGTGGCAGAGGCGGGGACACTCACAACTTTTAAGAAGTGTTGAGATGAGCATTTAAACGCAGCAGCAAACAAGGCTATGGACCAAGGGCTGGAAACTGGGATTAGAATAGACAGGTGATTTCATAGAATTTACAGTGCAGAAGGAGGCCATTCGGCCCATCGAGACTGCACCGACTCTTGGAAAGAGCACCCTACCCAAGGTCAACACCTCCACCCTATCCCCATAACCCAGTAACCCCACCCAACACTAAGGGCAATTTTGAAACACTAAAGGCAATTTATGGCCAATCCACCTAACCTGCACATCTTTGGACTGTGGGAGGAAACCGGAGCACCCGGAGGAAACCCACGCACACACGGGGAGGATGTGCAGACTCCGCACTGACAGTGACCCAAGCCGGAATCGAACCTGGGACCCCGGAGCTGTGAAGCAATTGTGCTATCCACAATGCTACCTTGATGGCCGGTGCGACACGATGGGTCGGAGGCCCCCTTTCTGTGCTGTAAAACCAAATGACTTGGATGAAGGAGAGACCCACACCTTTTAACACCCTTCACCATCCTGTCAAAGGTATAGCTGCAAAGACTATTTGTTGTATCTTTCCAAACTGAATCCGCTGTGATCGAGCTGATTGGTGGAAGCAGGTTCGAGGTGTTGAATGGTCCTCCTCCTGCTCCTATGTATCCATTCTGGTCAATCAACGGAGCACTGGTTTCAGGATTTATTCTGGTTTCTGTTTCAATGATGTATAAAATGCAGTTTCCTGCCATTTCTCTTCCTGCCATTGCAGGGTTTGCTGTGTGTATCCAGAATCCTACGTCACTGCATTGGGACCCAGATTTCCTCAAACTGAACCTCAGCGGAAATTCCATCGTGCACAATATTCGGGTTTCCATCAGATAACCAATAGACGAGCAGGTGGTCTAAGGAAACTCAAGGCTGGTTTGGCCAATCACAGCAATGTAATATTTCTCAGTGGGCTTTCATTCCCGAGATTCCCTCTGTAATTTGCTTTGTTTTCCTCTTGGGAGAAAGGTTTTTTCAGTGACACACCCTGCACTACGATGCCCTTGATTGTAGGCATCACTGGCAAGGTTGGCATTAATTGCTCAGTGATACCCAATGAGGTGTGACGGGCCCCCTTCTGCATTCAATGTGGCGAAGGTGCTCCCAATGATAAGCAATAAGTTCCAACATTTTGAAGCAATGATGAAGAAGAAATGGGCCGTATGTGTTCAACTTGAAATCTTACAACAGACTGCAAAACTACAGACAGACCTGGCTCCTCCCAGTAATTACATCACCTGTATCCCACCGAGTTCCATGACCTGCTTAGCTAGGACTAAATACAAACCATCATAAATTATCTACACTCCAGGGAAGCATCCAAAATATAAGCAATATTCCATTAGTCCTTTATCTGAAACCAAGTAAGTAGTTGAAATGAATGATTACCTCACTTTTTATGACCTTTTTAATTACAGCTTTAGTAGATACATTGTCTATATGTATTTTCAACCAGGATTTTTAATAACATTACTGCCACAAACATGAAAAATAGTATCTAACAATTTCTACATTCATCACACAAGTTTGAATGGTGCTATCGAAGGAGTCTTGTTCAATTACCGCAGTGGCTCCAGTAAATAGTATTGAATTCTATTGACCACAGTACCTGTATGACCAAGCTTTTTCTCTTGCATTTCTGTCCGCTTACACATATATAAAGCATTTTGGGACATTTCTGCGTAAAGAATATCTTAATCTGGATTTTTTCCCCCACTTCACCACCTGCTGGTTGTTCCTAGGTAGTTCATCTTCTTCCTGTTCGGGTGCAAACTCAGGACTGAATGCAACACCTTTTCCTTCTGCTTGCCTTCCTTCCTCATGGATTCATCGGCGGGATTCTTGGTGCGGTGGGAGGGTTGTTGTTCTCCTTTGAGACGATTGCGTTCGTTACCCTTTTCTTCCGCGCTACCTTGACCCTTGATACCTGTGCATAGCTGAGGCTGCACTTTGGGCAGGTTTTGTGTAAACGCTGGCCTCACCACATGGTCTGATGTTCTTACTTTCCCCACTGTCCTTGTCTTGGTGCCCTTCCTGCAAAGGATTGCTTTGCTAATGGCCACCATGGGACCAGATTTGCCGCAGTTGCGACAGACTCTAGGATGCCTCATGCAGATCTTCCTCGGACTTTCACCGTACGCAGATGGAAGGAGGGTGGACGGTGGCTCCCTTGGCATCGACTTCCAATTTTACATTCACCTGATATTTACTGATGCAGATGTCAGGCGATGGTTGACTCCTTTGCTGACACAAGGCACCTCGGTCTCGCTGGCAAGAAACACAACCAGGTCTATAACAGGCACGTAAGAGTTACATAACTAGTTCATAGAATAGAATAGAATTTACAGTGCAGAAGGAGGCCATTCGGCCCATCGAGTATGCACCGGCTCTTGGAAAGAGCACCTTACCCAAGGTCAACACCTCCACCCTATCCCCGTAACCCAGTAACCCCACCCAACACTAAGGGCAATTTTGGACACTAAGGGCAATTTATCACGGCCAATCCACCTAGCCTGCATATCTTTGGACTGTGGGAGGAAACCGGAGCACCCGGAGGAAACCCACGCACACATGGGGAGGATGTGCAGACTCCGCACAGAGTGACCCAAGCCGGAATCGAACCTGGGATCCTGGAGCTGTGAGGCAATTGTGCTATCCGCAATGCTACCGTGCTGCCCCTAGTTGGACGTGACACAGTTCTGCTGTGATGGCAGATTAAAGACTGGTTCCACAGTGAGGATCGACAATGACATTGCTGTTCCCTTCTCCCTAAGTAACTACAGAAACATCACGAACCCTGTGACATTTTTGAATGTGACGTCAAAATGTCCATGACTGAGGGACTCCTGCAAAACAGAAGATGTTTGTGGTTTGAAAGCCATTCTAGTCCAATCGAATTCTCTAGTTTAGCAGCTGGCCCATTGGAGTGCCTTGTTCCGACTTCCCTGCCAAGGTGATGGTGTGACACAGCCCCGGGCGTGGAGCTCAGACAATGGAGCCTTCACTATATTGGTGTGAAGTCTGAGCCACCAATCACTGGAGAGTGTTTGAACATTCATGGACATTAGGCTGAAGCCAGCATTGAGATCCACCGACTGAAACCCTCTCGATTAGGGCCAAGGGGGTGCCACACTTCAACTTAACCAAGAAGCCCGAGTGATGTATTGCTTATCGCTCTTTCTAATTATTCACTGTCAGGCATCAGATCGCAGCGAGGTGCAGAATTCAATTCTGTCCCCTTCCATCCCTTTACAAACACAATGGAGGGTGCTGATTGGGTAGGGATTCTGCCTGCACGCTCAGAGCTCTCTATATCTTGTTGTTATTCATCTCCTTCACGCTTTGTCCTTTTTTTTTGTTTAATAATATGTGCTGCAGTTAATTCAATGCTACCCATTCTAATTCACTGTTTGTGTTTCTAGGCAACTGCTCAGGCAGTTCCCTGCCACCTGCTTGTTCATTTCTGCCTTCACCCCCCGTCGGTGATTTTTCTGCGTTCTCGACCCGTTTTGAGAGCAGATTCACACTGACTGTAAAATCTGCCTCCCTCTCAGTTGACCCAAAGGACACCGTGAGGAGGCGGGCCACAGATATTTTGCTGCGTCCTCTCCTGAAGCACTGACTCACGCTGTAACACTTGCTCTCGAGGGGTGTGGGGATGGCTAGATTTCGATGTGCAGGCCCTGTGGAGGTGGAGGCAGTTCTCAATGTGACGAGGTCAGATCTCCCTTGGTTCAGAGTCAAAAGGTTGTAGATTCATGGCCCACTCCAGGGGGCGTGACTCTAGAATCTCGGCTGACAGTCCAGTGCAGTACCCGGAGAGCCGCCTTGTCAGTAGTGCTGTTTTGCAGACAAGAACATAGAACATAGAACCTACAGTGCAGAAGGAGGCCATTCGGCCCATCGGGTCTGCACCGACCCACTTGATGCACAATCAATTGCACAAAGACTTGAGTTGGGTATAACTGAGGCTTTATTACTCTAAGATGTGTGGCCTCCCACAGCAGCTGGCGAAATGGCTGCAGCATGGAGGACACACATATTTATACTCCGCCTACTGGGCGGTGCCAGCAGGCCAGGACTACTAACGATCCTGTAGTACAGGTCCTACCATACATCACCTAATAGAGGTGCAACAGTGGTTTACCACATTCACCCCCTGTTAAAATTGAGTCCGGCGGGGGTGGTGGAGAACTAGATACAACAAATGGTTTTCTTTTTACATTTACAGTTACAATCCTTGACAGAGGGAGAAAAAAAATGTCTTTTGCAGTTCAGTGGACCAGTTAGAGGTTTAACCGGTCCGGGGCCTTGATGTGCCGCTGGGAGCGATGTAGTGGTGGCGGCGATGTCGATGCTGGTCTGATGTCCGGAGCCTCCGGGAGCGTGCCGAAATCCTCTTCATCCTCGGGTGTGGGCAGGGGGAGGACGGATGGTCCTGGGGGGGTTAATGCTGGGAGCGCCGGGGGAGGGGAGGGTGGTGCCGGGCCGGAGAGGTGTGTGTGTGTGGAACCTGCTGGGGCCTGGTCCCTGAGGGAGACAGTATCCTGGCGGCCGTCGGGGTACGCCACATAGGCATACTGGGGGTTGGCATGGAGCAACTGCACCCTCTCCACCAACGGGTCCGCCTTGTGGGGATGGACGTGCCTCCGGAGCAGGACTGGTCCTGGAGCTGTGAGCCAAGTCGGGAGCGACACCCCGGATTTGGACTCCCTGGGGAAGGTAAAAACACGTTCATGGGGTGTGTTGTTAGTGGCGGTGCACAGCAGTGACTGAATGGAGTGTAGTGCATCAGGGAGGACCTCCTGCCAGCGAGAGGCTGTGAGGTTCCTGGACCATAGGGCCAGCTGGACGGCCCTCCATACCGTCCCATTCTCCCGTTCTACTTGCCCGTTTCCCTGGGGGTTGTAGCTGGTCGTCCTGCTGGAGGCGATACCCCTGCTGAGCAGGAACTGACGCCGCTCATCGCTCATGAATGAGGATCCCCTGTCACTGTGGATGTAGGCAGGGAAACTGAACAGAGCGAAGATTGTGTTGAGGGCTTTGATGACGGTGGCAGACGTCATATCGGGGCATGGGATGGTGAAGGGGAATCTGGAGTATTCATCGACCACACTGAGGAAATATGTGTGTTGGTCGGTGGAGGGGAGGGGCCCTTTGAAATCCACGCTGAGGCGTTCAAAGGGGCGGGAGGCCTTCACCAGGCGCACGCGGTCCAGCCGGTAGAAGTGCGGCTTGCACGCCGCACAGACCTGGCAGTCCCTGGTGATTGTCCGTACTTCCTCGACGGAGTAGGGCAGATTGCGGGCCTTAATGAAGTGGTACAACCGTGTGACTCCCGGGTGACGAAGGCTGTCGTGCTGGGCCCGGAGTCGGTCTACCTGTGCTC
The DNA here is from genome assembly GCF_047496885.1 of Scyliorhinus torazame. NCBI lineage: Eukaryota > Metazoa > Chordata > Chondrichthyes > Carcharhiniformes > Scyliorhinidae > Scyliorhinus > Scyliorhinus torazame. Next base: position 162,684,577 of record NC_092724.1, read on the forward strand.
TGGCACATGTACCTCGGGATAGGTCGTCTGGGGGCTCGTTGAGCTTACCGGGGCGATACAAAATTTCGTAATTGTAGGTGGAGAGCTCGATCCTCCACCTCAAGATTTTATCATTTTTGACCTTGCCCCGCTGTGTGTTATTGAACATGAAGGCTACCGACCGTTGGTCAGTGAGGAGAGTGAATCTCCTGCCGGCCAGGTAATGCCTCCAATGCCGCACAGCTTCAGCGATAGCTTGGGCCTCTTTCTCGACGGATGAGTGTCGAATTTCAGAGGCATGAAGGGTTCGTGAAAAGAATGTCATGGGCCTGCCTGCCTGATTGAGGGTGGCGGCAATGGCGACGTCTGATGCGTCTCTCTCGACTTGAAAGGGCAGTGTCTCGTCTACTGCACGCATCCCGGCCTGGGCGATATCGGCTCTGATACGGGTGAAGGCCTGGTGAGCCTCGGCCGTCAGGGGAAAATTGGTTGACTGTATGAGTGGGCGGGCCTTGTTCGCATAGTTTAGGACCCACTGAGCGTAGTACGAAAAGAACCCCAGGCAGCGTTTGGGGCAGTGGGGGAGCTCCATGAGGGGGCGCATGCGGTCGGGATCGGGCCCCAGAACTCGTTCTGGACCACATAGCCGAGGATGGCTAAGCGGGTCGTGCTAAACACGCACTTCTCCTTGTTGTAGGTGAGGTTGAGGAGAGTGGCGGTGTGGAGAAATTTGACAAGGCTGGCATCGTGGTCCTGCTGATCATGGCCGCAGATGGTGACGTTGTCTAGGTACGGAAAGGTGGCCCGCAAACCGTATCGGTCGTCCATTCGGTCCATCTCCCTTTGGAAGACCGAGACCCGTTGGTGACGCCGAAGGGAACCCTGAGGAAGTGATTGGGACGACCGTCCGCCTCGAAAGCGGTGTGTGGACGGTCCGATTTACGAATGGGGAGCTGGTGGTCGGCGGATTTGAGGTCTACCATTGAGAAGACCCGGTACTGCGCAATCTGATTGACCATCTCAGATGTGCGTGGGAGGGGGTGTGCGTCGAGCTGCGTGTACCGATTGATGGTCTGGCTGTAGTCAATGACCACCCTGTGTTTCTCCCCAGTCTTAACTACTACCACTTGAGCTCTCCAGGGGCTGTTGCTGGCCTCGATGATGCCTTCCCGAAGCAGCCGCTGGACCTCGGACCTGATGAAGGCCTTATCCTGGGAGCTGTACCGTCTGCTCCTGGTGGCGACGGGTTTGCAATCCAAGGTTAGATTTGTGAAGAGGGAAGGCGGATCGACCTTTAGGGTCGCGAGGCCGCACAGAGTGAGGGGTGGTAGGGGCCGGCCGAATTTGAGGGTTAGGCTCTGGAGGTTGCACTGGAAATCCAGGCCTAGCAGTAGGGCAGCACAGAGATTAGGGATGACGTGGAGGCGGAAGCCGCTGAATTCTACGCCCTGGACCGTGAGTGTGGCCGTACAGTACCCCTGGATCGCCACGGAATGGGATCCGGAGGCCAGGGAGATTCTTTGATTGGCGGGGTGTACCGCGAGGGAGCAGCGCCTTACTGTATCCGGATGGATGAAGCTTTCGGTGCTCCCGGAGTCCAGCAGGCAAGAGGTCACGTGTCCGTTGACTTTCATGCCGGTCGATGCGGTGGCCAGGTTGTGAAGACGAGACTGGTCGATGGTCACTGAGGCGAGTCGTGGTCAATCGTCGCTGGTGTAGGATGAAGGGGAGCCCGGGGGGCCCTGGTTCTGGAATGCTGTCAGTGTCCATGTGCCGTGGGAGAGACAAGATGGCGGCGCCTGAAGATCTTGAGGAGGACAAAATGGCGGCTGAAGGTCAAGTGGAGTACAAAATGGCGGTGCCCATGGGCAGCACGTGTTGCTCGGGGGGGAAGATGACGGCGCCCACTGGCTGCGCTTGGTCTGAGGGAGAGAAGATGGCGGCGCCCATTGTCTGTAAACGAGGGGGGTGGGGGCGATAGCGGCGACTGCGCGGGCCTGGCACACCATGGCGAAGTGCCCCTTCTTGCCGCAAGCCTCACAAAGGGCAGTGCGGGCCGGGCAGTGTTGGCGGGGGTGTTTCTGCTGGTCGCGGAAATAACATCGGGGACCCCCGGGGTTTGCTGGCTGGCGCGTGGCGCAGGCGCATTGGCTGGATAAGGCCCCCGCTGGGGCGGCCGTCTGTGGGGTCCACGATAGAACATAGAACATCGAACATTACAGCGCAGTACAGGCCCTTCGGCCCTCGATGTTGCGCCGACCTGTGAAACCACTCTAAAGCCCATCTACACTATTCCCTTATCGTTCATATGTCTATCCAATGACCATTTGAATGCCCTTAGTGTTGGCGAGTCCACTACTGTTGCAGGCAGGGCATTCCACGCCCTTACTACTCTCTGAGTAAAGAACCTACCTCTGACATCTGTCCTATATCTATCTCCCCTCAATTTAAAGCTACGTCCCCTCGTGCTAGACATCACCATCCGAGGAAAAAGGCTCTCACTGTCCACCCTATCTAATCCTCTGATCATCTTGTATGCCTCAATTAAGTCACCTCTTAACCTTCTTCTCTCGAACGAAAACAGCCTCAAGTCCCTCAGCCTTTCCTCATAAGATCTTCCCTCCATACCAGGCAACATTCTGGTAAATCTCCTCTGCACCCTTTCCAACGCTTCCACATCCTTCCTATAATGTGGCGACCAGAATTGCACGCAATACTCCAAATGCGGCCGCAGCAGGGTGTTGTACAGCTGCAACATGACCTCATGGCTCCGAAACTCAATCCCTCTACCAATAAAAGCTAACACACCGTACGCCTTCTTAACAACCCTCTCAACCTGGGTGGCAACTTTCAGGGATCTATGTACATGGACACCGAGATCTCTCTGCTCATCCACACTGCCAAGAATCTTACCATTAGCCCAGTACTCAGTCTTCCTGTTATTCCTTCCAAAATGAATCACCTCACACTTTTCTGCATTAAACTCCATTTGCCACCTCTCAGCCCAGCGCTGCAGCTTATCGATGTCCCTCTGTAACTTGTAACATCCTTCCGCACTGTCCACAACTCCACCGACTTTAGTGTCATCTGCAAATTTACTCACCCATCCTTCTACGCCCTCCTCCAGGTCATTTATAAAAATGACAAACAGCAGTGGCCCCAAAACAGATCCTTGTGGTACACCACGATGCATAGGAGGGGTGGGCCGTGCGGCTGGGGGTTTAGGCCTGAACATTGCGCCGTCATGGAGAGCGCTGGTTTCTTTGTCTCCACTAGGTCGAGCGTGGCCCCCTCTAACAGTCGCTGGCGTATGAGGTCCGACCCAATCCCCGTAACAAACGCGTCCCGCATAAGGAGGTTTGAATGTTCAGTGGCCGTAACGGCCTGACAGTCACAGTCCCGGACGAGTGGGATTAAGGCCCGCCAGAAGTCTTCTATGGACTCACCAGGAAGTTGAGAGTGAGTGGCGAGCACGTGCCTGGCGAAGAGCGTGTTCGTTTTCTGAGCGTAATTTTCCTTGAGAAGCGTCATGGCTTTGGCGTAGTTTGGCGCGTCCTGGATTAGCGGAAAGACGCTGGAGCTCAACCTCGAGAACAGGATCTGTATCTTCTGAGCCTCCGAGACAGGGCTGGGCGCCGCGTTGATGTACGCCTCGAAACAAGTCTGAAAGTGCTGAAAGTCCTTTTTGGCATCGCTTGATTGCGGATCCAGCTGCAGGCGATCCGGTTTGATACGGAGGTCCAGCTTTTGAAAATCTTGGAGCAATAAATTGATGCACGATCAATTGCACAAATTGTACAACTGAGGCTTTATTGCTCTAAGATGTGTGGCCTCCCACAGCAGCTGGCGAAATGGCTGCAGCATGGAGGACACACATATTTATACTCCGCCTACTGGGTAGAGCCAGCAGGCAGGGACTACTAATGTACCTGTAGTACAGGTCCTACCATACATCACCTAATAGAGGTGCAACAGTGGTTTACCACACCACTTAAGCCCTCACTTCCACCCTATCCCCGCAACCCAATAACCTCTCCTAACCTTTTTGGTCACTAAGGGCAATTAATCATGGCTAATCCGAGACTTCCGGGTGCGGCGATGACCAGCTGAGTCGCACGTTTCGGCAGCTCCCTGTGAAACGGACTTTTGGGCTCTTGATAGAAGCCCCAACGGCAATTTTAACGGCTAAAAACACCGTGCGGTAAACCAGGAGGGTGTTCCCCCTGGACACGGATGGAAAAAGGAGAGGAAAGTGGCCGGATTGCAGCGGATCCTTTGGAACAACGGCAAGGAAGGCAAGCAAAAACTAAGATGGCGTCGGAAGGTGGCAGTTTCATATGGGGCCCTGAACAACAAGAGTTCTTGAAATGCTGCGTGGAGGAGATAAAAAAGGAAATGAAGAAAGAGTTGTTGGCCCCGATACTACAGGCGATCGAAGGGCTAAAGGAGGAACAAAAGACACAGGAGCAGGAGCTTCGGGTCGTGAAGGCGAAAGCAGCCGAGAATGAGAACGATATACAGGGCCTGGTGGTGAAGTCGGAGATACAGGAGGCACACCAGAAACGATGTGTGGAGAGGTTGGAGGCACTGGAAAACAACGCAAGGAGGAACAACCTGAGGATTCTTGGCCTTCCTGAAGGTGTGGAGGGGGCGGACGTCGGGGCATATGTGAGCACGATGCTGCATTCGTTAATGGGAGCGGAGGCCCCGACGGGTCCGTTGGAGGTGGAGGGAGCGTACCGAGTTATGGTGCGAGGATCGAGAGCAGGAGAAACTCCCAGAGCCATAGTGGTGAGATTCCTCCGTTTTAAGGATAGAGAAATGGTCCTTAGATGGGCGAAGAAAACTCGGTGCAGTAAATGGGAGAACGCGGTGATCCGCGTTTATCAAGACTGGAGTGCGGAGGTGGCGAGAAGGAGGGCGAGCTTTAATCGGGCCAAGGCGGTACTTCACAAAAGGAAGATAAAATTTGGAATGCTGCAACCGGCAAGACTGTGGGTCACATATCAAGGGAGGCACCACTACTTTGAGACAGCGGATGAAGCGTGGACTTTTATTGTAGAAGAAAAACTGGAATGAGTGGATTATGAAAAAGAACGTTTGGACAAAGTGGTGGGGCGAATGGGGGGGGCGAAGAGGGGTTTTATGTTCTAATCCTGCGGTATGGTAACTTTTCTTTCTCCCACAGGTGGTGATGGGGGGAGGTGGGGAGGGAGAGGAGATGGGGCGTTGGCCATGGGAGGCGGGGCCGAGGGAGAGGCGCGGGCTTGGTTCCCGCGCTATGATAATTATGGCGGGAATAGAGAAGCAGGAAGGAGGGGGCGTCGCACGGTGCGAGCCGTGGTCACGGGGGGAAGCCGAGGTCAGCCAGTGTTTGCTGACTTCTGGGAGCAACATGGGGGGAGTAATTACGCTAGCGGGGGGTCTAGCGGGGGGGGTGGGAGGGGGGAATTACTGGGTTGCTGCTGCTGGGGAAAGGGGGGAGTGGGTACGGGAGAGGATGGGCGGGGGGGCACCGCCTGGGGGAGATACAGCTGCGTGGGTACTGGGTGAGAAGCTGGAAAAAGATGATGGCTAACCGGCAAGGGGGGGCGGGTGGGAAGCCCCCCAACTCGGCTGATCACGTGGAACGTGAGAGGGCTCAACGGGCCGATAAAGAGGGCACGAGTACTCGCACACCTTAAGAAACTTAAAGCAGATGTGGTTATGTTACAGGAAACGCACCTGAAACTGATAGACCAGGTTAGGCTGCGCAAAGGATGGGTGGGGCAGGTGTTCCATTCGGGGCTGGATGCGAAAAACAGGGGGGTGGCTATATTAGTGGGGAAGCGGGTAATGTTTGAGGCAAAGACTATAGTGGTGGATAACGGGGGCAGATACGTGATGGTGAGTGGCAAATTACAGGGAGAGATGGTGGTTTTGGTAAACGTGTATGCCCCGAACTGGGATGATGCCAACTTTATGAGGCGAATGCTAGGACGCATCCCGGACCTAGAGACGGGAAAGCTGATAATGGGGGGAGACTTTAACACGGTGTTGGAACCAAGGCTGGATAGGTCGAAGTCCAGGACTGGTAGGAGGCCGGCAGCAGCCAAGGTGCTTAAGGATTTTATGGAGCAGATGGGAGGTGTGGACCCGTGGAGATTCAGTAGACCTAGGAGTAAGGAGTTCTCGTTTTTCTCCTATGTCCATAAAGTGTATTCGCGCATAGACTTTTTTGTGTTGGGTAGGGCATTGATCCCGAAGGTGAGGGGAACGGAATATACGGCTATAGCCATTTAGGATCATGCCCCACACTGGGTAGACTTGGAGATAAGGGAGGAAACAGGAGGGCGCCCACCCTGGAGAATGGACATGGGACTAATGGCGGATGAGGGGGTGTGCCTAAGGGTGAGGGGATGTATTGAAAAGTACTTGGAACTCAATGACAATGGGGAGGTTCAGGTGGGAGTGGTCTGGGAGGCGTTGAAGGCGGTGGTTAGGGGGGAGCTGATATCAATAAGGGCACATAAAGGGAAGCAGGAGAGTAAGGAACGGGAGCGGTTGCTGCAAGAACTTTTGAGGGTGGACAGACAATATGCGGAAGCACCGGAGGAGGGACTGTACAGGGAAAGGCAAAGGCTGCATGTGGAATTTGACTTGCTGACTACAGGCACTGCAGAGGCACAATGGAGGAAGGCGCAGGGTGTACAGTATGAATATGGGGAGAAGGCGAGCAGATTGCTGGCACACCAATTGAGGAAAAGGGGAGCAGCGAGGGAAATAGGGGGAGTGAGGGATGAGGAAGGAGAGATGGAGCGGGGGGCGGAGAGAGTGAATGAAGTGTTCAAGACATTTTATAAAAAATTGTATGAAGCTCAACCCCCGGATGGGAGGGAGAGAATGATGGATTTTTTGGATCGGCTGGAAATTCCCAAGGTGGAAGAGCAGGAAAGGGTGGGACTGGGAGCACAGATCACGGTAGAAGAAGTGGTGAAAGGAATTAGGAACATGCAGACGGGAAAGGCCCCGGGACCGGACGGATTCCCAGTTGAATTTTACAGAAAGTATTTGGACTTGCTCGCCCCGGTACTGACGAGGACCTTTAACGAGGCAAAGGAAAGGGGACAACTGCCCCCGACTATGTCTGAAGCAACGATATCGCTTCTCTTAAAGAAGGAAAAGGATCCGCTACAATGCGGGTCCTACAGACCAATTTCCCTCCTAAATGTGGATGCCAAGGTCCTGGCCAAGGTAATGGCAATGAGAATAGAGGAATGTGTCCCGGGGGTGGTTCACGAGGACCAAACTGGGTTTGTGAAGGGGAGACAGCTGAACACGAATATACGGAGGCTGTTAGGGGTAATGATGATGGCCCCACCAGAGGGTGAAACGGAGATAGTAGTGGCGATGGATGCCGAGAAAGCATTTGATAGAGTGGAATGGGATTATCTGTGGGAGGTGTTGAGGAGATTTGGTTTTGGAGAGGGGTATGTTAGATGGGTGCAGCTGTTGTATAGGGCCCCAGTGGCGAGTGTGGTCACGAATGGACGGGGATCGGCATATTTTTGGCTCCATAGAGGGACAAGGCAGGGATGTCCTCTGTCCCCATTACTGTTTGCACTGGCGATTGAGCCCCTGGCGATAGCGCTGAGAGGTTCCAAGAGATGGAGGGGAATACTTAGGGGAGGAGAAGAACACCGGGTATCTTTATATGCGGATGATCTGCTACTATATGTGGCGGATCCGGCGGAGGGGATGCCAGAAATAAAGCGGATACTTGGGGAGTTTGGGGATTTTTCAGGGTATAAATTGAACATGGGGAAGAGTGAGCTGTTTGTGGTGCATCCAGGGGAGCAGAGTAGAGAAATAGAAGACCTACCGTTGAGGAAGGTAACAAGAGACTTTCGTTACCTGGGGATGCAGATAGCTAAGAATTGGGGCATATTGTACAGGCTAAATTTAACGCGGTTGGTGGAACAGATGGAGGAAGATTTCAAGAGATGGGATATGGTAGCACTGTCAATGGCAGGGAGGGTGCAGGCGGTTAAGATGGTGGTCCTCCCGAGATTCCTCTTTGTGTTTCAGTGCCTCCCGGTGGTGATCACGAAGGCTTTTTTTAAAAGGATAGAAAAGAGCATCATGGGTTTTGTTTGGGCCGGGAAGACTCCGAGAGTGAGGAAGGGATTCTTACAGCGTAGTAGGGATAGGGGGGGGCTGGCATTACCGAGCCTAAGTGAGTATTATTGGGCCGCTAATATTTCAATGGTGAGTAAGTGGATGGGAGAGGAGGAGGGAGCGGCGTGGAAGAGATTAGAGAGGGCGTCCTGTAGGGGGACCAGCCTGCAGGCTATGGTGACAGCCCCATTGCCGTTCTCACCGAGGAACTACACCACGAGCCCGGTGGTGGTAGCTACACTGAAGATTTGGGGACAGCGGAGACGACATAGGGGAAAGACCGGAGCATTGGGGGGGTCCCCGATAAGAAACAACCATAGGTTTGCCCCGGGGGGAATGGATGGGGGATATGGAATGTGGCAAAGAGCAGGAATAACGCAACTGAAAGATCTATTTGTGGACGGGAAGTTCGCAAGTCTGGGAGCGCTGACCGAGAAATATGGGTTGCCCCAAGGGAATGCATTCAGGTACATGCAATTGAGGGCTTTTGCGAGGCAACAGGTGAGGGAATTCCCGCAGCTCCCGACACAAGAGGTGCAGGACAGAGTCATCTCAAAGAAATGGGTGGGGGATGGTAAGGTGTCGGATATATATAGGGAAATGAGGGACGAAGGGGAGACTATGGTGGACGAACTAAAAGGGAAATGGGAAGAAGAGCTAGGGGAGGAGATCGAGGAGGGGCTGTGGGCAGATGCCCTAAACAGGGTAAACTCGTCGTCCTCGTGCGCCAGGCTAAGCCTGATTCAGTTTAAGGTATTACACAGGGCACATATGACTGGAACACGGCTCAGTAAATTTTTTGGGGTGGAGGATAGGTGTGCGAGGTGCTCGAGAAGCCCAGCGAATCATACCCATATGTTTTGGTCATGCCCGGCACTACAGGGGTTTTGGGTGGGGGTGACAAAGGCGCTTTCAAAAGTAGTAGGAGTCCGGGTCGAACCAAGCTGGGGGTTGGCTATATTTGGGGTTGCACAAGAGCCGGGAGTGCAGGAGGCGAGAGAGGCCGATGTTTTGGCCTTTGCGTCCCTAGTAGCCCGGCGCAGGATATTGCTAATGTGGAAAGAAGCCAAGCCCCCGGGGGTGGAGACCTGGATAAATGATATGGCGGGGTTCATAAAGCTAGAGCGGATTAAGTTTGTCCTAAGGGGGTCGGCTCAAGGGTTCACCAGGCGGTGGCAACCGTTCGTCGAATACCTCGCAGAAAGATAGATGGGGGAAAAAAGAAGGCAGCAGCAGCAGCCCAGGACTTGGGGAGGGGGGGGGGGGGGGATGGGGGTGGGTGGGTGGGGGGGGTATAGCCTGTGACAAGGCAGTTGCCAATTAGGGCTAGTTTTCATTTTTGTTATTTAATATTTATTTATTTGTTGTTTTTTGTTTATATAAAAAAGGTCATTATTATCTGTATTGTTATAATGTTGTGTAAAGGATGCACAATGTACTGTGTTGGTTGACCAAAAATTTTCAATAAAATATTTATTAAAAAAAAAAAATTCACGGCTAATCCACCTAACCTGCACGTCTTTGGGCTGTGGGAGGAAACCGGAGCACCCGGAGGAAACACACGGGGAGGACGTGCAGACTCTGCACAGACAGTGACCCAGCGGGGAATCGAACATGGGACCCTGGCACTGTGAAGCCACAGTGCTAACCACTGTGCTACCGTGCTGCCCCTCGCAGACATTTGAATCCGCCCTGCGTCCCAGCCAACATATATAATTAAAACAAATTTTCTGGTCACGCTCATATTACTTTTATGGGATCTCGCTGTGCACAAATTAGCTGCTGCATTTCCCACATTACAACAGTGACTACACTTCAAAACGCACCTCAGTGTTGGTAAAATGCTTTCGCACATCGTGAGATCACGAAGGCCTGAGGGTAAATGCAAACTTCATTGTATTGAGGTTCCCGGATTGGCGATTTCTCATTGTTTAGCCCCAGCAGCTTTTCAGGCACCTTCCATGAGGACGAATGTCGTTGGGGAACTCTCCGAATCAGGACACTCAACACTTCATCCATTGTTTCCTTTGAGCTTTATTCCGTATCGGCGCCGGTACGGCTGCTGTTTCTCCCTCAGCCCCAGATGTTGCGCTATCTTCTTGACAGCGCCAACCTATTCGATGCAAAAGACTGACTTGCTCAGTCTGCCAGGGAAGCACAGCGAGTCTCTTCCCTGTAAAGATATTGTATTTTATTCAGAAACTTTCACACTAACTCCATTGCAGTGTTAATGTCAGCCTACTTGTGACAATAATAAAGATTATTATTATTCAAAAGTATTCATTACAGAAACTGTGGAATATAGAAGAAATGTGTTATTTGGAAAGCTTTCAAGTTTGTAGCCTTAATTATTTATTCAGATTAGTTTATTCAAATATCACAAGGACAGACAGAAGGTCGGCGATTGATTCCTTATGCATCAAGGTGAATCACAGTTTTCATCTTCTTAAACTGGAGCTCGTGTGGGCTTTGAACAGCAATCTGACAGATCGGGGCAGCATTTTGATCAGCAGCCCCGATCTCTCCCCCCCCCCCCCCCCCCCCCCCCCGGCCCCCCCGCCTTTTCGGGCAACCCCCCCAACCCCTGTTTTCTGCCCGCCCCCCCTGCAACCGCCTTCCCGAAATCCCTGGAAACCCCTCTCACCCTCCTCCAATTGGCAAAGCCTCCCCTGGCAGTGCCAACCCGGCACTTGGGAACCCTGGCATGTCCATCCTGGTAATGCCCCTGACACCCTGACAGTGAACCCAGGCTCCCTGGCAATGCCAAGGTGTCTGGGTGCCAGGGGGAGTGCCAGGGTACCAGACTGCCCTGTCCCTGACCACCCGGGAGGGGGGGCTCTAATGGCCTGTGAGACATTTGTCTGGACCAGTACTAAACGGCCCCCTGGCGAGGTCGCCCAGGCATGGCCAATGGCTCCTTTAATATGCAGATCTGGATCTTGCTCACCAAGGGCGATATCCAGGTTGCGCTGGGTGGAGTGAGTCAGGTGACTCGCGCGATTCACCTGTTGCGCCCGGATACATGCTGGGCCCAATTAGGTGGCTGAATCGCGTCCTTGCCCCATGACACATTGGATACCGACCCAGTAACATAACCAGTGCGCTACTGTACAGCTGACACGGCCTTGCTAACAAGGCGGTGCCGAATCGCTCCTTGGAAAGGTGATGGCGGTGTGCCTTGTTCTTGGCCTCCCATAGCGCTGTTAACTCGGACGTTCCAGGATGTTGACCCAGTGACAATGAAGGAACGGTGTCATGTGAGAGTGCCTTTAAGAAATGGGTGTTTATCAGTGATGTCAGAGTGTGGGTGGAGCTGGGCTGTCTCAGCTTTTAGTTTCGCTTTGAGAAAAGCTTGGGTGTGTCTGTGTTTTGGGGTTTTGTTTTAGTGTTGGAGCTGCAGCCAGCCAAAGAAGGTGTAATGTTGTTCTCTCTGCCATGAAAAGACTATCTCTTGATCATTTGGTGAATTCAGAGTTATAACTGTTCTCAGGAGTGAATTTAAACCTGATGTGCTTCTGTTAAAAGGTTTTTTTTGTCTTACACGCAGTACCTTAGGGGCAGAGACTAAAAACAGACTGTTAGATTTGGCAAACACATTGCATTTAACATTACCTGCCAAGGTGCGATAAGATGAGGTAATTATGACGGTGTCTAAGCATTTAAAATTGCCTGAGATACAGTTTGACTCATTGGAAATGGCAAAAATTCAGTTACAAATTAAACAAATGGAACATGAGAAAGAATGAAAGCAGCTTGAATACGAAAGAGAGAGAAAAAGAAAAAGAGAGAAGAAAGGAAAACAGAAAGAATAGCCCTAGCAGAACAAAAAGAAAGAGAAAGGGAGATACAGATCAGTGAAAAAGAAAGACAGAGAGAAAGAGAGAGAGAGAAAAAAGAAAGAGAGAGAGAGTTTGAACTTCGGAAAATGACCATGAAACATGACAGGCAGTTAAAATTGGCGGACGTAAAGGGAAACATACAGTTGGAAGGTAGTGATGAGGATAGTGAGAAAGAACGTCAAAGTCGAAGGCTTGGTGGGGATCTCTTTAAATATGTCCAAGCATTGCCAAGGTTTGACGAGAAGTAGGTAGAAGCCTTTTTCATTTCATTTGAAAAGGTAGCTAAACAAATGAAATGGTCACAGGAGATGTGGGTATTACTGATTCAAACAAAGCTGGTAGGTAGGGCTAGTTAAGTGTTTGCATCACTATTGGAGGAGGTATCTGGAACGTATGAGGAGGTGAAAAAATCCATCTTAGGTGCATATGAACTAGTGCCTGAAGCCTACAGACAAAGGTTTAGAAATTTAAGGAAAGAATTTGGTCAAACACACATGGAGTTTGAAAGGATCAAACAGAGTAATTTTGATAGGTAGATAAGGGCATTGAAAATAGACCAAACGTATGAAGCTCTCAGAGAAATTATACTTTTGGAGGAGTTTAAAAATTCAATTCCTGATGTAGTGAGAACTCATGTGGAAGAGCAGAGGGTTAAAACTGTGAGATTAGCAGCAGAAATGGCAGATGATTATGAATTAGTTCATAAATCAAAGATTGGTTTCCGACATCAGTTTCAGTCGGTAAGGGATAGAAACTGGGGACATGAGAAATACTCAAGTGGTAAAGGTAAAGGTGATCTGATGGGAGACAATAAAGAGAGTGTACCTCAGATTAAAAAAGAAATCCAGGAGGGTGGAAAAGAAATGAAAAGTTTTAGATGTTTTCACTGTAATAAACTAGGCCATGTAAAGTCACAGTGTTGGTGGTTGAAGAAAAGCACTGGGAAGGCTGATGTGGTAAAACAGGATTAGACAGTGGGGTTTGTTAGAGTGGTAAAGGAAAGCCCAAGAGAAGCGAAGGAGGTGCAAAAGATTGTACAGCCTGATCAAGAGGTGATTGATAAGAAGGTGCCAGATCTCTTTAAAGAATTTACTTGTGTGGGTAAAGTTTACTCATGTGTATCAGGAGGAGCAGGTAAAGAAGTCACAATTTTAAGAGATACGGGAGTTTGTCAATCTTTAATGGTAAGAGATGAGGAATTATGTAGTTTGGGAAGAATGTTGCCAGAAAAGGTGGTGATATGTGTAATTCAGGGTGAGAGGAGTAGTGTTGAATTATATAAGGTAAGATTGGAAAGTCCAGTGAAGAGTGGTGAAGTGGTAGTTGGAGTAATAGAGAAACTATCTTGTCCAGGAATACAGTTTATCTTGGGTAATGATATAGCTGGATCGCAAGTGGGAGTGATGCCTACTGTGATTGATAAGTCAGTGGAAAATCAGACAACTGAAGTGTTGAAGGACGAATATCCTGGGATTTTTCCGGATTGTGTAGTAACAAGGTCGCAAAGTCACAGGTTAAGACAAGAGGAGAAATCAGAGAGTGAAGATAAAGGTGAAGTGTCATTATCAGAAACGATTTTTGATCAGATTATTGGAAAAGAACAGGTGGAGGATGAGGCGGATATTTTTAGTTCAGGAAAATTGGCGGAGTTACAACAGAAAGGTGTAGAAATAAAACGGATGTATCAGAAAGCACACACGGAAGAGGAATCTGAGTGTATACCAGAGTGTTATTACCGTAAAAGTGATGTCTTGATGAGAAAATGGAGACCTTTACATATGCAGGCGGATGAAAAGTGGGCAGAAGTTCATCAAGTAGTATTGCCGGTAGGGTATAGAAAGGAGGTGTTGCGAGTTGCACATGAGGTACCAGTGTGAGGTCATTTGGGAATAAGGAAAACTCAAGCTAAAATCCAGAAACATTTTAATTTTTCCTGGACTACATAAAGATGTAGTTAAGTTTTGTCAATCATGTCACACATGTCAAGTGATAGAGAAACCTCAAGCAGTGATAAAACCAGCACCCTTAATACCCATTCCAGCATTTGAGGAACCTTTTACAAGGGTCCTAATTGATTGCGATGGACCGCTTCCTAAAACAAAAAGTGGGAATCAATATCTTCTGACGATAATGGATGTGTCCACTAGGTTTCCAGAGGCCATTCCAGTACGTAATATTATAGCTAAAAAGATTGTGGAGGAGGTACTTAAATTCTTTACTAGATATGGACTATCCACAGAAATACAATCGGATCAAGGATCAAATTTTACCTCAAGGTTATTCAAAGAAGTTATAGGTAGCTTAGGAATAAAACAATTTAAATCAACTGCGTACCATCCAGAATCTCAGGGAGCATTATAAAGGTGGCATCAGACATTAAAGACAATGTTGAGGGCTCATTGTCAAGATTATCCAGAGGATTGGGATAAAGTAATTCCATTTGCACTGTTTGCAATTAGGGATGCACCGAATGAGTCAACCAAATTTAGTCCTATTGAACTAATTTTTGGTCATGAGGTAAGAGGACCACTTAAATTAATTAAGGAAAAATTGGTGAGTGAGAAATCAGAACTTACATTATTGGATTACTTGGCAAATTTTAGGGAACAATTAAATAGAGCAGGTGAATTGGGTAGCAGACAAGAAATCCAAAGTTCTTAGTTTTGCCTGTGGAAATAGAGTTTTAGTATTGTTACCAGTGGTAGATGAACCTTTAAAAGCACGGTTTTGTGGACCTTATCAAATTGAAAGGAAAGTAATTGAGGTGAATTATGTGGTAAAAACGCTAGATAGAAGGAAGACTCACCGAGTGTGTCATGTGAATATGCTTAAAAGGTACTTTGGAAGGGAAGGAGAGAAAAAGGAGGAAGTTTTAATGATTCTAACTCAAAGTGACAAACCAAATCCAGATGACTTTGAATTTGACGTAGCTCAAATTAAATTGGAAAACGAGGATGTTCTTAAAAATTGGGATAAATTGTTGAATTACCTTCCAGAGGAAAAACGGACTGACCTGAAAGAGTTATTGATATCGCATGGGCAACTTTGTGGAGATAAATTGGGAAATACTAAAATGGCTATACATGATGTAGATGTGGGAAATGCTGTTCCAATCAAACATCATCCATATAGACTTAACCCTTTAAAATTTGCACAGGTTAACAAAGAGATTGAGAGTATGCTTAAAAATGGCATAATTGAAAGGGGTTGCAGCCAATGGAGCTCACCCATCGTGATGGTACCAAATCCAGACGGTACCCAACGGTTGTGTGTGGACTATAGAAAGGTTAATGCAGTTACAAGAATGGACTCTTGTCCTATCCCACCTTTGGAGGATTGCATTGAGAAAGTGGGACAATCAGCTTTTATTTCCAAAGTGGATTTACTTAAAGGTTACTGGCAGGTACCTTTATCCGAAAGGGCAAAGGAGATTTCAGCTTTTGTGATTCCAGATGGTATATACCAATTCAAAGTTATGCCATTTGGCATGAAAAACGCCCCAGCCACATTTCAATAGGTTAACTAACAAAGGTGTTTCAGGATTACCCAATTGTGCGGTATACATCGACGATCTGGTAATATTCAGCCAGACATGGACAGAACATTTGAAACATCTGATGGAGTTATTCGATCGACTTCAGGAGGCGGGTTTGGTGATAAACCTAGCCAAAAGTGAATTTGGAAAAGCCCAAGTCACTTTCCTTGACCATACAATCGGACAGGGTCGAATGCTCACACGGGATGTGAAACCACCAGTTATTGGGGAGTCTCCAATCCCCTCGACACAAAGGGTAATAATGCAAATTCTTGGCATGAGTGGATTTGATCGACCATTTGAGCAAGAGTTTTGGAGCGTGATTGCTCCACTGACGGACTTGCTGAAGCAACGTCGAAAATTTCAATGGACAGCGGAGTTTCAACAGGCATTTGACTGCCTGAAAGCTGTGATAACCAATGCTCCTGTGTTGGAGAATTACAAGGGACTCTGTGATTAGATTGAAGTATCTGACTTTAAAGAGAAATGCTGAGGCGTAGAGAAATGGACGGATCTGCAGAGACCTTCTTGTCAAAAGAGACTGTCAATCGAGAAGGATTCCAGTTGGAGGAAGAAGAACAAAAATGGACTATATTATTATACCTCTTTGCGCGTGTTGTTTTTTGAAACAAAAAAGTATATTTACTGTGTGCATTTCTTAAAGGATGGTGAAAAGGTGAAAAATGAAGCCAACTTGAAGTTGATGGGGTTTTTTTTCTTGGGGGGAGGTGTCATGTGAGAGTACCTTTACGAAGTGGGTGTTTATTGAATAGTGGATGTACCTTTAAGAAATGGGTGTTTACAGTGGTGTCAGAGTGTGGGTGGAGCTGGGCTGTCTGTCAGCTTTTAGTTTTGCTTTGAGAAAAGCTTGGGTGTGCCTGTGTTTTTTGGTTTTGTTTCAATGTTGGAGCTGCAGCCAGCCAAAGAAGGTGTAATGTTGTTCTCTCTCCCATCTAAAGACTATCTCTTGATCATTTGGTGAATTCAGAGTGATAACTGTTCTCAGTCGTGAATTTAAACCTGATGTGCTTCTGTTAAAAGGTTTTTTTTGTCTTATGGATGTTAAAAGGAAAGTTTAAGGATTACTTAGTGTTGTATTCTTTGGGGGTTGTATTTGAATTGATGGTTGCTAAGATGTTCACTGTATGTTTTAAAAAGGTTAACTTGAGTTCATAGAATAAACATTGTTTTGCTTAAAAAAATACTTTTCCATTTCTGCTGTACCACACCTGTAGAGTGGGCCATGTGCTCCCCATATCACAATCTATTAAATGTTGTGGGCCAGGTGAACTCCATGATACACTTTGGGGTTCTCTGAACCTGGCCCATAATAACGGCGACACAGTTCCAAGCCAGGAGGGTGTGTGTCTTGGAGGGAAATGTGCAGTTGGTTCCCAAGCACTTGCTGCCCTTGTCGATCTCGGTCGAGGAGCTCCTGGGTTTGGGATGTGCTCCCGATGAAGCTGGGCTGAAAGTTGCTGCAGTGCATTTGTCGACAGAATCTGCTGCTATAGAATCTATCGGGAAACCTGTGACGTGTTTCCCCAAATGTAAGACGTGCTAATTGTTAATTTGGTTACTCCTCAGTCATCCTCATCCAGTTGTTATCTGTGATACCCAGAGTGTCACTGAGCCACATCGCAGTAATGCCCTGACACAGAAACCAGAGGCCAGCTCTGGACACCTTCCCGTTCTGAACGGCTTGGTTCAGACACTGTCTCAGCCTAGACCCAGGCTGAAGGTGGGAGGGGGGGGGGGGGGGGGGGCAGGATGGAGCGGCATCGCAACTAAGCCTAATCCTCAGCTTACACTTTGAAAAATGAATAGTGACAGAATGTGGGCAGAAATAGACAAGACCCATTTTGGAGAGAATTGGGCTGTGCCACTTAAATGTAGAGAGTGCTGGAAGGATGCATGAGGGAGAGGAAAATGAATGCAGGTTAAAACACTTCAGCAGTGCTAATGCGATTTGGAGAGTGTGTTTTGTGTGTGGGTAGAGAAGGCTTGTCTGTAAAGCTCTCTCTCTCGCTCTGTGCTGTTGACAGTACAGGACGCCCCCATGTTTGCTGCCATTTTCAGCAAGGAATCCTGAGGTTTGGAATTAAAGGGACAGTTTCCTCACACCTCTCCCTGCTGAGTATTCAGCGCGTAACCGGAAATTTCCCAGGTCTGAGTTTCTGGTGAGGAGCCTCACCCACGGGGCCCGGTGACAGGATTTGGTGGGCGCCCTGGCTGTAATTTACCAATAGGTGGAGCTGGCAGCGCAGTGGCCCTCAATCATGTCAAAAGACTTGCCACATTGTCATGGTGATACCATATACTGCTCCTTTGGCGGTACTGAGTCGCAGTTCACTCAGGCAAGCCAGGTTGCTAGGGGCAACGAGCTTGCTGTAGTCTGCAGCTATGGAAAGTGATGGTTGAGGCTCCAACGTTCTTTCCAGTATGTAGCTGACCAGCAATCCCTTATCCTCTTGCCATCTGCCATTGGTGTGCGTTGGATTTGCTGGTTCAAGCTTAACCTGTTTGGCATGAGTGTGTAAAAACGCACCTTCCGTGGCCAACAGGTCCTGGCGTGGGACTTGGACACGGAGCTTCTGAATCAGAGGCGGGGACACTTCCCACTGCCAAATTAAATATAAATACCACTGTCTACGTGAACTGCCGCCCTACCCGCCGTGCATCATGTCTCAAATTGCCCCCCTAATGTGTCCCACAAAACATTGAATCAGCATTGGCACCATCCACTGACTCTCCAGGGGCCTGGTCCAGATAGTGACCACTCGCTCACTGAAATATTTCCTCACTTTGAGGCCTGTTCAGGGCTGCACACCCTGAAGCTGCTGCTTCAGCCTGTTTTACCTCTTGTAACAATGCAGCCAGCAGTGACGGCTGTGTGAAGCTACTGGCTGGTTAATGAGCTGGGAAGAGAATGGTACGATCAGAAACAGTGGCTTTTAAAGGCTGTAATTCTTGCCCTTGTGCGGCTTGGTGGAATCTCAGGAAACCATTAACCTTTTCCCTTAATATCGCACAAGGTCTGTGTGAACATGGCCCCAGGTTACATCCTAAGGCTCATTTGCTCCCTTGATTAACACTGACTCGAGATCTAAACCGAAGGATTATTGTGACACTTCTCTGTCATATGAACACAACAAAAAGAATTGCAAATGGCTGGGAGTCAAACCACATTAGCTGCCCCGTTTATACAGGATAGGAACAGACTTTTGGATTAATCTTCCTTTCAATCGTCGACATCAGCTACAAGCTATCAGAAATCAATTTAGATAGATTTTAGAGATAGTGCTATCCAAATCTCCCCTCCGTTTAACAATGGCTGGTATGTTTGTAACACTTATAAAATAGTAAAACGAGCTCAGTCAGGAGGCACAGGCAACAATGGTGTAGTGATGGGAATAGGAACCATGGAGAGACCAGGAGGCCTGAGTGTGGGAGGGCTGGAGGAGGTTACTTAGGGAGGTCAAATAAAGTGACTGTCACCACAATGCCAGATGACTGTAGGCTGCTTTCCCCATTGAGGGGGTGAGCTGACTGGTGGTGGGTTTAACCTGAGGATCACCACACCTCCAGTGAGGAGTGAGGTTGAGAAGGCGGGGCCTTCAAGAATAACCTCAGGAGGGTTGACAATGTTGGGCGATGTTCCAGCTGCTTCCTTCCTCATGAGGTTGCCTTTTTATAAATAAATTTAGAGTTCCCAAATTATTTTTCTCCAATTAAGGGGCAATGTAGCGTGGCCAATCCACCTAACCCGCACATGTTTTTGGGTTGTGGGGGTGAGACGCACGCAGACATGAGGAGAATGTTTAAACTCCACACGGACAGTAACCCAGGGCCGGGATCGAACCCGGGTCCTCAGCGCCGTAGGCAGCAGTGCTAACCACTGCGCCACCGTGCCGCCCCCGTCATGAGTTTGCCCTGTGTGAACGGCTTCCTTTGTACGTTGGGGAGTGATCCTATTTCACCAGATTCCTTTTCAGATACTGGTTGACATCTGCAATGAAAGAGCATCTTCACTGTAAATGCCTGAGGGCCTGCTCCTCACTGACTGACACCCTCACTGGCAACATTGGAAACCCATCACTTGCAAGACCAAACATATGCAGCTCCCTGCTTGGTTTTCTTTGCTATAAAGGGGGGTGAGCTTGGAGGTACTGTCTCGCTCTGAAAAGTAGCTGGCTTTAATTGTCCGTCAGATGCACAAATGGGAATAACGTGCCTACCTAGATGTTGGGTATGGTCATTGTCCAGTCAGGGGCAGTTGCTTGAAATGAGACAGTGGAAATGTCAGTTTGTTTGAAAAAAAACAGGAATACTTTGTGTACAGACTCGACAGCAGACACACAGTCATTATCTTCACATCACAGTCAAACATCAAGGTCTTGCTGACAACATAGCTACATTTAGCTCAGAAAGGGAACATACGCTTATATCGCATCGCTCATGACATTTCAAGATGTTCCATTTTACAATCAAGGAGGTAATTTCTGAAGTGTGGTCATTGTTGGCGGAAATCTAGCAGCTAATTTGTTCAAAGCAAGCTCCACAATGTGATAATGTCCAGATGATCTATTTCTGGGACGTTTTTCCGAGGGATAAATTTTGGCCAGGATATTGGGAAGAGTGCGCCAGCTCCTCAAATGGGGATTTCCACCGGTGAAGGGAGATAGGGCTTTGATTTAATGGGCCCTCCAAAATGCAGCACCTCCAACAATGCAGCACTCCTGCAGTACTGGTGCTGGGCAGCTTGAGGCTGGAACTCCCAATATACATTACACGGCAGGTGTACCTTTTGCAAAAAATACTTCACACTCCACGAACAAAGTTATTAATTTTATTAGGGATTAGATAAGGAGGGTTTGAGACAAAGAGGCCATGAAGGCATAAATTTGTGGCAACGGTTTATTTTACTCCCAATACCAACATCAAACACTCCCAGGACAGGTACAGCACGGGGTTAGATACAGAGTAAAGCTTCCTCTACACTGTCCCCATCAAACACTCCCAGGACAGGTACATCATGGGGTTAGATACAGAGTAAAGCTCCCTCTACACTGTCCTCATCAAACACTCCCAGGACAGGTACAGCACAGGGTTAGATACAGAGTAAAGCTCCCTCTACACTGTCCCCATCAAACACTCCCAGGACAGGTACAGCACGGGGTTAGATACAGCGTAAAGCTCCCTCTACAGTGTCCCCATCAAACACTCCCAGGAGAGGTACAGCACAGAGTTAGATACAGAGTGAAGCTCCCTCTACACTGTCCCCATCAAACACTCCCAGGACAGGTACAGCACGGGGTTAGATACAGAGTGAAGCTCCCTCTACACTGTCCCCATCAAACACTCCCAGGACAGGTACAGCACGGGGTTAGATACAGAGTAAAGCTCCCTCTACACTGTCCCCATCAAACACTCCCAGGACAGGTACAGCACAGAGTTAGATACAGAGTGAAGCTCCCTCTACACTGTCCCCATCAAACACTCCCAGGACAGGTACAGCACGGGGTTAGATACAGGGTAAAGCTCCCTCTACACTGTCCCCATCAAACACTCCCAGGACAGGTACAGCACGGGGTTAGGTGACTACCACAGTTAAATGCCTTATATTTCATATTCGAAGGAACCCTCCTGCAATTGCTTCATGATCAGATTCAAACAACATTGTTCACTTAGTAGGAGCTTAAAAATATAACACAGAATTCTGGGTTGTTTCTATTGTTGTATTCTGGACTTGTGTCAATGAAAAAGTGGACTGAGACTGAACAAACCCACTTCATCCCAATCCCATTATTGGCCTGAGCTCAATCCAGCTGTAACATCAGCATTCGAACCCATGGAAGCTGATGGCCACTTATTCAAGCCACTTATTTTGCTTATAAAAGACTGAAAACATCAACAGAGCATTTATTTCAGAGTGCACTCTTAGAGGATTTTTACAGCATGATCTTGCTGGTGTGATTTTTGGGGTCGGTGTTGGTGAAACGATCGATTCACTCTCGGCGTCTCCGTTCTCGGAGGCACCTCGTCTCTATCAGCTCCTGAATTCTGGAAGTTCTTGAGGATCAGTATTGCTGCTTCTCTCTGCAGGCGGCTTGCTCAATGCGCTAGTCACAGGGTGGATCCATGATGTCATCTGAGTCACATGGCTGAAGAAAGGAAGATCAGACACTCTGAGCACATTTATCGTTCACGACAATCTTTAAAGTGACAACATTAATCGGAATCTACACAGCACTAAGCCAAGGATCCACAGCACAAGGAGCCGGGAGTCAATGTTGCCCTGGAATAAGCATCTGCAATGCACACTGGGGCCAGGGACATATCGGGCACAATGGGAGCCAAACACAGGCAGAACCGGAGACAGGCAAAACACAGGGAGAGGCAGAAACTGACAGGACAGACTGCTTTGGGAATCACTGCATCAGTGAAGCTAGGTATCAATTAGAGAGAGAGAGAGAGAGAGCTAGGTATCAATTATAGAGAGAGAGAGGGAGAGAGAAAAGGAGAGAGAGAGAGCTAGGTATCAATTATAGAGAGAGAGAGGGAGAGAGAGAGAGAAAAGGGGAGAGAGAGAGCTAGGTATCAAGTAGAGAGAGAGAGAGAGAGAGCTAGGTATCAATTATAGAGAGAGAGAGGGAGAGAGAGAGAGTCTGGTATCAAGTAGAGAGAGAGGGTGAGAGTTAGGTATCAATCAGAGAGAGGGAGAGAGAGAGAGTCTGGTATCAATTAGAGTGAGGGAGAGGGAGAGAGAGAGAGGAGAGAGAGAGAGTTAGGTATCAATTAGAGAGAGGGAGAGAGAGAGAGTCTGGTATCAAGTAGAGAGAGAGGGAGAGAGTTGGGTATCAATCAGAGAGAGGGAGAGAGAGAGAGTCTGGTATCAATTAGAGTGAGGGAGAGGGAGAGAGAGAGAGGAGAGAGAGAGAGTTAGGTATCAATTAGAGAGAGGGAGAGAGAGAGAGTCTGGTATCAAGTAGAGAGAGAGGGAGAGAGTTGGGTATCAATCAGAGAGAGGGAGAGAGAGAGAGTCTGGTATCAATTAGAGAGGGAGAGAGAGAGTTAGGTATCAATTAGAGAGAGAGAGAGTTAGGTATCAATTAGAGAGCGAGGGAGAGAGAGAGAGTTAGGTATCAATTAGAGAAAGGGGGAGAGAGAGAGAGTTAGGTATCAATTAGAGAGAGTGAGAGAGAGTTAGGTATCAATTAGAGAGAGAGGGAGAGAGCGAGAGTCTGGTATTAATTAGAGAGAGAGAGCTAAATATCAATTAGAGAGAGAGAGGGACAGAGAGAGTTAGGTATCAATTAGAGAGAGAGGGAGAGAAAGAGAGCTAGGTATCAATTAGAGAGAGAGGGAGAGAGAGAGTTAGGTATCAATTAGAGAGAGGGGGAGAGAGTTAGGTATCAATTAGAGAGAGAGTGAGAGAGAGAGAGTTAGGTATCAATTAGAGAGAGAGGGAGAGAGAGTTAGGTATCAATCAGAGAGAGAGGGAGAGAGAGGGAGTCTGGTATCAATTAGAGAGAGGGGGAGAGAGGGAGAGTTAGGTATCAATTGGAGAAAGGGGGAGGGAGAGCGAGTTAGGTATCAATTAGAGAGAGAGAGAGAGAGAGAGAGAGAGTTAGGTATCAATTAGAGACAGAGAGGGGGACAGAGAGCGAGAGCTCGGTATCAATTAGAGAGAGAGGGAGAGAGAGAGAGTTAGGTATCAATTCAGGAGCGAGGGAGAGAGAGAGAGTTTGGTATCAATTAGAGAGAGAGAGGGAGAGGGAGAGAGCTTGGTATCAATTAGAGAAAGTGAGAGAGAGAGAGATAGGTAGCAATTAGAGAGAGAGAGAGAGAGAGAGTTAGGTATCAATTAGAGAGAGAGGGAGAGAGAGAGCTAGGTATCAATTAGAGAGAGAGAGTTAGGTATCAATTAGAGAGAGTGAGAGAGAGATAGGTAGGAATTAGAGAGAGTGAGAGAGAGAGTTAGGTATCAATTAGAGAGAGTGAGAGAGATAGGTAGCAATTAGAGAGAGGGAGAGAGAGAGAGTTAGGTAGCAATTAGAGAGAGAGAGAGAGAGAGCGTTAGCTATCAATTAGAGAGATTGAGAGAGAGAGAGATAGGTAGCAATTAGAGAGAGGGAGAGAGAGAGAGAGTTAGGGAGCAATTAGAGAGAGGGAGAGAGAGAGAGTTAGGTAGCAATTAGAGAGAGAGAGAGGGAGAGTTAGGTATCAATTAGAGAGAGAGAGGGAGAGAGAGAGAGCTAGGTATCAATTAGAGAGAGGGAGAGAGAGAGAGTTAGGTAGCGATTAGAGAGAGATAGATTTAGGTATAAATTAGAGAGAGTGAGAGAGAGATAGGTAGTAATGAGAGAGAGAGCGAGTTAGGTATCAATTAGAGAGAGTGAGAGAGAGAGAGATAGGGAGCAATTAGAGAGAGTGAGAGAGAGAGAGAGTTAGGTATCAATCAGAGAGAGAGGGAGAGAGAGAGAGTCTGGTATCAATTAGAGAGAGAGGGAGAGAGAGTTAGGTATCAATAAGAGAGAGGGGGAGAGAGAGAGAGTCTGGTATCAGAGAGAGTTAGGTATCAATTAGAGAGAGGGGGAGAGAGAGAGCTAGGTATCAATTAGAGAGAGGGGAGAGAGAAAGAGTCTGGTATCAATTAGAAAGAGCTAAATATCAATTAGAGAGTGAGAGGGAGAGAGAGAGAGTTAGGTATCAATTAGAGAGAGAGAGAGAGAGAGAGAGTTAGGTATCAATTCAAGAGAGGGGGGAGAGGGAGAGAGAGAGAGTTTGGTATCAATTAGAGAGAGCGAGGGGGACAGAGAGAGAAAGCTAGGTATCAATTAGGGGGAGAGAGGGAGAGAGAGAGAGTTAGGTATCAATTCAAGAAAGGGGGAGAGAGGGAGAGAGAGAGAAAGCGTTTGGTATCAATTAGAGAGAGAGAGGGAGAGGGAGAGAGCTTGGTATCAATTAGAGAGAGGGAGAGGGAGAGAGAGGGAGATAACTGGGTATCAATTAGAAGGAGGGAGAGAGAGAGAGTCTGGTATCAATTAGAGAGAGCTAAATATCAATTAGAGAGAGAGGGACAGAGAGCGTCAGGTATCAATTAGAGAGAGAGGGAGAGAGAGAAAGTTAGGTATCAATTTGAGAGAGAGGGAGAGAGAGAGAGTTAGGTATCAATTAGAGAGAGAGGGAGAGAGAGAGTTAGGTATCAATTAGAGAGAGGGGAGAGAGAGAGTTAGGTATCAATTAGAGAGAGAGCGAGAGAGAGAGAGAGTTAGGTATCAATTAGAGAGAGAGGGAGAGAGAGAGAGTTAGGTATCAATCAGAGAGAGAGGGAGAGAGAGGGAGTCTGGTATCAATTAGAGAGAGGGGGAGAGAGGGAGAGTTAGGTATCAATTAGAGAAAGGGGGGAGAGAGAGAGTTAGGTATCAATTAGAGAGAGAGAGAGAGAGTTAGGTATCAATTAGCGAGAGAGAGGGGGACAGAGAGAGAGAGCTAGGTATCAATTAGAGAGAGAGAGAGAGCTAGTTATTAATTAGAGAGAGGGGGAGAGAGAGAGAGTCTGGTATCAATTCTCGACAGCTAAATATCAATTAGAGAGAGAGAGGGAGAGAGAGAGAGAGTTAGGTATCAATTCAAGAGAGGGGGAGAGAGGGAGAGAGAGAGTTAGGTATCAATTAGAGAGGGGGGGGGACAGAGAGAGAGGGAGCTAGGTATCAATTAGAGAGAGGGGGAGAGAGAGAGAGCTAGGTATCAATTAGGGAGCGAGAGGGAGAGAGAGAGAGTTAGGTATCAATTCAAGAAAGGGGGAGAGAGGGAGAGAGAGAGAGAGAGTTTGGTATCAATTAGAGAGAGAGGGAGAGGGAGAGAGCTTGGTATCAATTAGAGAGAGGGAGAGGGAGAGAGGGAGAGAGAGGGAGATAACTAGGTATCAATTAGAAGGAGGGAGAGAGAGTTAGGTATCAATTAGAATGAGAGAGAGAGAGTTAGGTATCAATTAGAGAGAGAGGGAGAGAGATAGAGTCTGGTATCAATTAGAGAGAGCTAAATATCAATTAGAGAGAGAGGGACAGAGAGCGTTAGGTATCAATTAGAGAGAGAGGGAGAGAGAGAGAGTTAGGTATCAATTAGAGAGAGAGAGGGAGAGAGAGAGAGTTAGGTATCAATTAGAGAGAGAGGGAGAGAGAGAGTTAGGTATCAATTAGAGAGAGGGGGAGAGAGAGAGTGAGTTAGGTATCAATCAGAGAGAGAGGGAGAGAGAGGGAGTCTGGTATCAATTAGAGAGAGAGGGCGAGTTAGGTATCAATTAGAGAAAGGGGGGGAGAGAGAGAGCAAGGTATCAATTAGAGAGAGAGAGAGAGAGCTCGGTATCAATTAGAGAGAGGGGAGAGAGAGAGAGTCTGGTATCAATTAGAGACAGCTAAATATCAATTAGAGAGAGAGAGGGAGAGAGAGAGAGAGTTAGGTATCAATTCAAGAGAGGGGGAGAGAGGGTGAGAGAGAGTTAGGTATCAATTAGAAAGGGGGGGACAGAGAGAGAGAGAGCTAGGTATCAATTAGAGAGAGAGAGAGAGTTAGGTATCAATTCAAGAGAGGGAGAGAGAGGGAGAGAGAGAGTTTGGTATCAATTAGAGAGAGAGGGGGGGACAGAGAGAGAGAGCTAGGTATCAATTAGAGAGAGAGAGGGAGAGAGAGAGAGTTAGGAATCAATTGAAGAGAGGGGGAGAGAGGGAGAGAGAGAGAGAGAGTTTGGTATCAATTAGAGAGAGAGAGGGAGAGGGAGAGAGCTTGGTATCAATTAGAGAGAGGGAGAGGGAGAGAGAGAGAGAGAGGGAGAGAACTCGGTATCAATTAGAAGGAAGGAGAGAGAGAGAGTTAGGTATCAATTAGAGAGAGAGAGAGAGTGAGTTAGGTATCAATTAGAGAGAGAGGGAGAGAGAGAGAGAGTCTGGTATCAATTAGAGAGAGAAGGAGAGAGAGAGTTAGGTATCAATTAGAGAGAGAGGGAGAGAGAGAGTTAGGTATCAATTAGAGAGAGAGCGAGAGAGAGAGAGTTAGGTATCAATTAGAGAGAGAGGGAGAGAGAGAGAGTTAGGTATCAATCAGAGAGAGAGGGAGAGAGAGAGAGTTAGGTATCAATTAGAGAGGGGGAGAGAGTTAGGTATCAATTAGAGAGAGAGAGCGAGAGAGAGAGAGTTGGGTATCAATTAGAGAGAGAGGGAGAGAGAGTTAGGTATCTATCAGAGAGAGAGGGAGAGAGAGGGAGTCTGGTATCAATTAGAGAGAGGGGGAGAGAGGGAGAGTTAGGTATCAATTAGAGAGAGGGGGAGAGAGTTAGGTATCAATTAGACAGAGAGAGAGAGAGAGAGAGTTAGGTATCAATTAGAGAGAGAAGGAGAGAGAGAGAGTTAGTTATCAATTGGAGAGAGAGGGGAAGAGAGAGCTGGGTATCGATTAGAGAGAGAGGGAGAGAGAGAGTTACGTATCAATTAGAGAGAGAGTGAGAGAGAGTTACGCATCAATTAGAGAGAGAGGGAGAGAGAGAGTTACGTATCAATTAGAGAGAGAGGGAGAGAGAGAGAGTCTGGTATCAATTAGAGAGAGAGCTAAATATCAGTTAGAGAGAGAGAGGGAGAGAGAGAGCTAGGTATCAATTAGAGAGAGGGGGAGAGAGAGTTAGGTATAAATTAGAGAGAGGGAGAGAGGGAGAGAGTAAGGTATCAATTAGAGAGAGGGGGAGAGAGAGTTACGTATCAATTAGAGAGAGAGGGAGAGAGAGAGAGTCTGGTATCAATTAGAGAGAGAACTAAATATCAGTTAGAGAGAGAGAGGGAGAGAGAGAGCTAGGTATCAATTAGAGAGAGGGGGAGAGAGAGTTAGGTATAAATTAGAGAGAGGGAGAGAGTTAGGTATCAATTAGAGAGAGGGGGAGAGAGAGAGTGTTAGGTATCAATTAGAGAGAGGGGGGAGAGAGAGATAGGTATCAATTAATAAATAATAATAATCACTTATTGTCACAAGTATGCTTTAGTGAAGTTACTGTGAAAAGCCCCTAGTCGCCACATCCCGGCACCTGTTTGGGGAGGTTGGTACGGGAATTGAACCGTGCTGCTGGCTGTCTTCTGGATTACAAGCCAGCAATTTAGCCCAGTGTGCTACATCAGCCTGTGCTCTTAATTAGAGAGAGAGTTAGGTATCAATTAGAGAGAGAGGGAGAGAGAGAGAGTCTGGTATCAATTAGAGAGAGAGCTAAATATCAGTTAGAGAGAGAGAGGGAGAGAGAGAGCTAGGTATCAATTAGAGAGAGGGGGAGAGAGAGTTAGGTATAAATTAGAGAGAGGGAGAGAGGGAGAGAGTAAGGTATCAATTAGAGAGAGGGGGAGAGAGAGTTACGTATCAATTAGAGAGAGAGGGAGAGAGAGAGAGTCTGGTATCAATTAGAGAGAGAACTAAATATCAGTTAGAGAGAGAGAGGGAGAGAGAGAGCTAGGTATCAATTAGAGAGAGGGGGAGAGAGAGTTAGGTATAAATTAGAGAGAGGGAGAGAGTTAGGTATCAATTAGAGAGAGGGGGAGAGAGAGAGTGTTAGGTATCAATTAGAGAGAGGGGGGAGAGAGAGATAGGTATCAATTAATAAATAATAATAATCACTTATTGTCACAAGTATGCTTTAGTGAAGTTACTGTGAAAAGCCCCTAGTCGCCACATCCCGGCACCTGTTTGGGGAGGTTGGTACGGGAATTGAACCGTGCTGCTGGCTGTCTTCTGGATTACAAGCCAGCAATTTAGCCCAGTGTGCTACATCAGCCTGTGCTCTTAATTAGAGAGAGAGTTAGGTATCAATTAGAGAGAGAAGGAGAGAGAGAGTTCGGTATCAATTAGAGAGAGAGGGCGAGAGAGAGAGTTAGGTATCAATTCGAGAGAGAGGGAAAGAGCTAGGTATAAATTAGAGAGAGGGGGAGAGAGATAGGTATCAATTAGAGATGGAGAGAGAGATAGGTATCAATTAGAGAGAGGGAGAGAGGTATCAATTAGAGAGAGAGAGAGAGAGCTAGGTATCAATTAGAGAGAGAGAGGGGGAGAGAGAGGAGAGAGAGCTAGGTATCAATTAGAGGGAGGGAGAGAGAGAGCTAGGTATCAATTAGAGAGAGGGAGAGGGAGAGAATGGGAGAGAGCTAGGTATCCATTAGAGAGAGAGTCTGGTATCAATGAGAGAGAGCTAAATATCAATTCAAGAGAGAGGGAGAGAGAGAGTTAGGTATCAATTAGAGAGAGAGGGAGAGTTGGTGTCCATTAGAGAGAGAGAGGGAGAGAGAGAGAGAGTCTGGTATCCATTAGAGAGAGAGAGGGAGAGAGAGAGAGTCTGGTATCCATTAGAGAGAGAGAGGGAGAGAGAGAGAGTTTGCTATCAATTAGAGCGAGAGGGAGAGAGAGAGTTACGTATCAATTAGAGAGAGAGGGAGAGAGGGAGAGTTAGGTATCCATTAGAGAGAGAGGGAGAGAGAGTCTGGTATCAATTAGAGAGAGAGCTAAATATCAGTTAGAGAGAGAAAGAGAGAGCTAGGTATCAGTTAGAGAGAGAGGGAGAGAGAGAGCTAGGTATCAATTAGAGAGAGGGGGAGAGAGTGTTAGGTATCAATTAGAGAGAGGGGAGAGAGAGAGATAGGTATCAATTAATAAATAATAATAATCACTTATTGTCACAAGTCTGCTTCAGTGAAGTTACTGTGAAAAGCCCCTAGTCGCCACATTCCGGCACCTGTTTGGGGAGATTGGTACGGGAATTGAACCATGCTGCTGGCTGTCTTCTGGATTACAAGCCAGCAATTTAGCCCAGTGTGCTACATCAGCCTGTGCTCTTAACTAGAGAGAGAGTTAGGTATCAATTAGAGAGAGGGAGAGAGAGATAGGTATCAATTAGAGAGAGAGTTAGGTATCAATTAGAGAGAGAGGGAGAGAGAGAGAGTTAATCATCAATCAGAGAGAGGGGGAGAGAGAGAGAGTCTGGTATCAATTAGAGAGAGAGGGAGAGAGAGAGTTAGGTATCAATTAGAGCGAGAGGGAGAGAGAGAGTTAGGTATCAATTAGAGAGAGGGGGAGAGAGAGAGTCTGGTATCAATTAGAGAGAGCTAAATATCAATTAGAGAGAGAGAGGGAGAGAGAGAGCAAGGTATCAATTAGAGAGAGAGGGATAGATAGAGTCTGGTATCAATTAGAGAGAGCTAAATATGAATTAGAGAGAGAGAGGGAGAGAGAGAGCTAGGTATCAATTAGAGAGAGTGGGAGACGGGATCGACTGGGCAGAGAGAGGGAGCTCGGGATTGTTTAGACGTCTACCTGGTACTATAACTAAAACTCTGAACTCACACATCGACAATATTCCCCTGGTTCTTAAATAATCTGCGCCTGTACCGTCCAAGTCAAACTGATGGGTTTAGAGGACAGTTTTGCGAGCAGGTAAGGGAATTGCCGAGGAACATTGAGGATAGAGTCTCAGAGGACAGGTATAAGGTGGCTGTGCAGCAGCAGGTGACTGGGTCACGGAGCAAGGGGACAGATTGATTAGGGAGAAGATGGCAGATGATCTGACTACATTCACAAGCTTGTCAAAACATGTCCATGTCATTCCACGCATGTACAAAAACAGAACACAACATAATTGTTGTTGGGGGGGGGGTGCGGAATCCCAAACGTCATGCTCAGTTTCAAATACTGACAGATATCATGGGAGCAAACCCTCTAAAATGCACGTGGGGATTAAGGTTAACTGATTTCAAACGATTAACCCATGCCTGTTCACTGCGGTGCAAGCAACTCATTAAATTCATGTTTTATGTGAATTCTGCGTATGCAACCAGCAACTCTTGCCTGGACTGTTCCTTGGGTGGAAAGAAGCAGGGGTCGTTATCACAAGCGGCGAGCACTATTTAAAGGAGCCTTCGTCTCTTTAACATAGGGTCGGGAATAGACCATTCTGCCCCTCAAGCCTGTCCCGCCATTCAATGAGATCATGGCTGATCTGTGGCCTAACTTAATATACCCGCCTTTGGCCCATATCCCTTAATACCTCCATGTGGAGATGCCGGTGTTAGACTGGGGTGAGCACAGTAAGAAGTCTCACAAAACCAGGTTAAAGTCCAACAGGTTTGTTTCAAATCACTAGCTTTTGGAGCACTCAGGTGAATACCTCTCCATTCACCTGAGGAAGGAGCAGTGCTCCGAAAGCTCGTGATTTGAAACAAACCTGTTGGACTTTAACCTGGTGTTGTAAGACTTCTTACTATCTCAGTTAATAAAAAATCTATCTATCTCAGATTTAAAATTAACAACTGATCCAGCACCAATTGCCGTTTGTGGGAGAGATCTCCAAACCTCTACCACTCCTTTGTGTGTAGGAGTCCTTCCTAACATCACTCCTGTACGGTCTGGCCCTGAATCTTTAAACAATGCCCCTTAGTTCTAGAATCTCCAACCAATGAAAACAGTTCATCTTTATCTGAGGTGCATTATGGCTGCAAGAGGTGGTGATAGTTAGTTTGAAAAGTGAAGCAAGGTTCTATTTCTTTGAGGCTGAATGTGCGAAAGAGGAAGCAGCAACAAGATTTTGAGACAATCCATTTGAGGTCTTGGTGCTAGATGTGGAGAGACAGAGAGACGTTCTGCACCTGCAGGGGATTGGTAGAAGACCCTTGAGATTGATACTTAGGAGGTAGTGGGGAAGATGCAGCAGCAGAAGTCAGGGCCAGGAGTTTTGTTCCACGAACATGGGTGCAGTGCAGGGAAATGTTTAACGATCTGACATGAGTTGCCAAGGTGAATGAGTTTATCTTAAAATGCCGTAATCTACTAATTGAACCACTGACCTCGTGCACGGTTCATTTCACTACCCTCACCCACCAACAACAACCACCATCATTACTCAACGCTTCACTCCACCCTGTGATAAAAGCCTGATACCAGAACTCACAGCTAATCAACCATGTCAGTATACCTATTGCTGTCCTTGTCCAGTTTGGAAGTTGCAGTTGTAGCTGCAGGAGTTGGTGGATTTGTGTCACAATCTCTTTTGCGAATCAAGACCTCTACGTATTAGACTTCACTAAGTTGCTCCCGAAAGATATTTGGCACTTTTGGTTTCGTGTGGAGAGTCCTTCTCCTCTCCCAGCTATTGGTCATGCTATGACGTCTCTTCAATCTCCCAGGCATGCTGTTATGAATTATGCATAATTTTTAATTGAATTTATACATGTGTATATATGTGTGTGCTAGGAAAGGTAAAAAAATAGTTTCAGTTTCATTTAGGTCTACTTTATGTGCCTGGGTGTCTGGATAGACTGGGAGGTTTCAGATCTTTTGGGTTTGTTTCTCTATATAACATTTTTATTGAGGTTTTACAACGTCTGAAGTGGAAGAGGTGGGTTAAAAGGGGTTGGAAGTTCAGTGGTTCGGGAAACAAAACAAAAAATAGTGGAAAAAGCTTGACTGCAACCTTGCGACTGTGATCCAATGACACAAAGATTGAAAGTGACAGGAGTGGAGAGAGAAAGGTAGTGAGAAGTAGTGAGAGAGAGAGAGAGTTCAGAGTGTGTATGTCAGACAGAGAAGACAGGCATTTGAAGAAAAGCTGCATGGCTGGTGGAATTGTAGTTTTTTTTTCTTTTTCAAAAATAAATTTAGAGTACCCAACTATTTTTTTACGATTAAGGGGCAATTTAGCGTGGATAATCCACCTAACCAGCACAACTTTGGGTTGTGGGGGCGAGACCCACGCAGACATGGGGAGAATGTGCAAACTCCACACGGACAGTGACCCAGGGCCGGGATCGAACCCGGGTCCTCAGCGGCGTGAGGCAGCAGTGCTAACCACTGCGCCGCTGTGCTGCCCCTTAGTGGGATCGTAGTTAACTGAATAACCAGTTTTTAAAAAAAAATCTTTATTATTGTCACAAGTAGGCTTACAGTAACACTGCAATGAAGTTACTGTGAAAATCCCCTAGTCGCCACACTCCGGCACCTGTTCAGGTACACGGAGGCAGAATTCAGAATGTCCAAATTACCTAACAGCACATCTTTCGGGACTTGTGGGAGGAAACCGGAGCACCCGGAGGAAACCCACGCAGACACGGGGAGAACGTGCAAACTCCGCACGGACAGTGGACCCAAGCCGGGAGTCAAATCTGGGTCCCTGGCGCTGTGAAGCAACAGTGCTACCCACTGTGCTACCGTGCCACCCGACACTTATGGGGCTCAGTAAAGTGAGCAGTTTAGTCGAGGTGCTACTGGAAGAGGTGGGAAGACTGAGTTTCGAGAACTCATTGATTTGCTCTGCAGTTGAAGAAACAGTGATGTTAGAGCGTGGTCTCGGTGTCTCGGACAGAAATACAAGTTGAGTGCAAAGCATGAAACAAATGCTCTGGAATTCACTGGAAGAAAAACATTTTGCAACTCTGCCAGTCTCAAATGAGAAACCTTTGTGCCACGCTAATGGTTTATGTGTCTGCCAACATATTGCTGGGTGAAGGAATAGTGAAAATTTGAATCGCCTTCTGGTGTTCAAATTGAGATCTTTCCAACCTTTTTATCTGTAATGCAGTTCACTTGTTGAAATAAATGTTTTACTTTTTGCATTGAAAGTTCATCAACAGACTCCTGTGAATTTGTTTAGTAACCTTCCTTCACGGCTTCCGAAAACAAAGTTCGGTTCTATCAAGCCAGGTTTCACTCTGGGATCTGACCTGTCCAGTATCTACATCAGCTGGGATCATAACAATGTTCATTCCCGGAGGAAATTGCAGCAGGCTTGCGTGGCCATGGACATTCCGACGTTGTGCTATGCAGTATCTTCACGAAGACGGAATCATTGAATCTGAGAGAACAGAATGTTCCTGTGCCATCTGATTTGGCTTACTCTGCCTTTGAAGGATCTATCCAATTGGATCCATTTCCCACCTGTTTTCCACTGCCCTGCACATGTCTGCCTTTCAACTATTTATCCAGTTCCCGTTGAAAGTTACTGTACAATCCACGTCTACCATCTATTCAGCCAGTGCATTCCACAGCATCAGAAAAATATTGTCTGTATTTTCTCCTGGACCTTTTGCCGAAATCTGTCGTTTCACTGGTTTTCAGCCTTTCTGCCAATTGAAACAGATTCTCCTTATTTACTCAATCAAAACCCTCCATGATTCTGAACACCGCTATTAAATCTCCCTTCAGCTTCTCTGAGGGGAATAATACCAGCTTCTCCAGTCTCTCCACGTTAACCATGTCCCTCACTCCTTGTATCGTTTTGGTAAATCTCCTCTGCACCCTCTCCATGGCTGTGGCATTCTTCTCAAAGGGTGATGCCCACAATTGGACATGAGGGAGGGGAGTTAATCTCTCAGAACAACAGGTGTGTGTCAAGTGGGTGGCAAAGTGTTTCAAAATATGAATTCCAAACCTAACCTGCCCCTGCTTTAGTTTCAGTAGGGTTGGGCAGTCAATCCATTCCCAGGACTGATTGAAATTGTATAATGAAGCTGTCTGCCTTATTTTCTATTCACTATTTGCAATTTAACCCCTGCCAGCGGGGTTTCCGTATTTTGGGGAACCGCCAGTTAGACTGTGCGGGTCAAGAGGGAAGAGCATTTCCACTTGCCTGCTATTTCCAGCATTCGCCAAACCTCCATGAGCAGAAACTATCCCAAACTTCCAATCTCCCGACCAGGTCTGCCATTCCCCCATCTCTCTGAAACCCGGCCCTCCCCACTGAGACCTGTAGCCACCTAAATTAGCCAACTCCCGATATAAAATGGCGAACGGCAAAGGCTGATGGGAAAGTCAGCCAACACAGACAGAAACCAGCAGCTGCTGGTTTGCTGTGTATTTACCTCTGCAAAGGCCAGACAACATCGATACCAGCAACCATCAGCATAACAAAGTAGCAGCCATCTGCATACTGATGAGCAATCCCCGGGAACAATAAGTAACATTTTGGACACACAAAGCCAAGCCAGACTCCGCGGCGCCAGCAGGAGCCTACACAAAGGAGGTGAACGAGCACCTCAAGACCGCCCATCGATCAGGGAACCGCTCCAGTATTGGAGAAATCGAACCAAGCGATTGGGACAAAGTCCAATCACTTGGGACCAGGTACAGGGTCCGCCCCAAAAAGCGGGAAGCCCCTGGGGACTATAAGAGTTGAGCCCCAAGTTCAAATCGCTCTCTTCATCTCTTCTTCTTGCCCGGGTCACCCAGCAACACGAACCAACATTGACCGTGACCGGTGCAGTGATCGTCGACTGACGTAAGTCTTAATTCAACGCTCGCTACGAGATAGGCGCTCCTAGCTACCAATCCGTACCAACTTCGAATCCCGCAGACTCAGAACCCGAACGAAAGGCCATTTGTTCCCCTGACCTGGTGGGCCAGTCCGAAGTTAAGTATAGGCCTGTTAGTTATAGAAGTAGCTTAGACGTAGAATTTGTGCATGAGTAGCGATTACTGTGTAGAATAAATGTGCTTTGATTTGAATCTTACTAATCGGTGTATTGGGTTATTGATCATTACTCGGACTTGAACCTCGTGGCGGTATCATAAAGATACCTGGCGACTCGAGAGCAAAGGTAATAAAACAGAGCAATTGAACCAAGGAGAAAATCAGCAACACACTCCAGCATCAGACCCGCCTGCACTGCACCTCTCCCCCCCCACAAAGCAGAACTCCTCCGCTGTCCATTAGCCGGGGAATGATTCTGGCCTCAAGCCGTCCTCCAGACTGCCTCCCATCCGACTGCAAGTCAAGCCTGTCAATTAGGTTGGCTTCTGGTTAGTGACGTCTTACGCACCCTGCGGAGCTGCAAATCCACAGCATGCAGTGGAAGCCAACGTCCGGCTTTCCCATGCTCCAGCAGACACGCCCCCAATTCCCAATGTGTTCAGAAAGTTAAGATTCCCTCCATAACTCCAGCTGACCCTCAACCAGTGATTTATCAAGGTCCATCAGAACTCTGTGGGCTGCATTCTCCGATTTTGTGGGCTGGATTCTCCGATATTGAGGCTATGTCCGGAGCATGTGTCTAGTCTCACGCCAAAAAAGTCGGTGCTGCCCGGTGGGGGACTAGCAGCCATGCCACGTGACCCCCCCCCCCAGCGTTCTCGCCAGAAGCAGCCAGAGAATTGCTGGGTGGCGACCTGCAGCGGTTGCGGCGTACAACATGGCGCCGGCCGTGCGTGGACACAGCCTGCCAGATAGTGCTGCCCTGTAATCCCCCTTGCCACCCCTGGACCACCCACCCACTAGTCCCCCCAGCCCCCGCCAAAGCCCCCACCTGGCCAGCGGAACAGCTCCCCCCACCGACTGTGGCGGGGCTGGACACAGCCCGCAGCCGCCACACGAGGTTGACGCAAGCTCAAGCCACAAGTGATCCACGCCGTCAGGAAGTCGGCCCATCAAGGGGCAGAGCATCGGGGGTGGGCCTTCAGTGACGTTCTGAGGCCGCCCCAACGGCGTGCGCCGTACTCACCGATGATGCTGTTTTGCAGGGGGCGGAGTGTCCGAAAACAGGCGGCGCCCCCGTACTCGCCGTCTAAAGGGATTCTTCGCCCAATCACCGAATGCGATTCCGCCGTCGGCAATCGGAGAATCCCGCCCTATCCCTCTACTTATCAACTGACAAGACCGCCATCTTCACAGATTTAAATACATATAAATTAAGGTCTCTCTCTGTTTCTTTGCACCCTTTCATGTGTCTCTATTTGAAATTGGGAGGCAGTTTAACCACAAAACAAGGTAAAAAATTTGGCCACGTGTCCTGGCGACAAATAGATGCCAATTGACCGAAAAACGTTTTCAAAAAATTCAAAGGATCTTTTGTTGAAAGAGAATATTTGTCCGGCACGTAAGAAAATATTGATTCAAAACTTGAGTCAAATCAGATGTTCTGTCAGTGTCTTGTGATGAACATTATAGAGAGGGGACTGCAACAGGGGGATGGGCAAAACATTGCAAAACAGCCTCCCTAACAACTGCAGTGTGCTCACACTGAATTACTGGGAAGAGCGGAGTAGACATTCAATCGGTTTTGTGGCTCTGTTAAATTAGTGATATGTTTTTTGTTCTGATTTAGTTTTATATAGAAAGGATGTGGTGAAAGGGGTAAGTGAGATTGTCACAGTGAGGGATGTGAGATATATCAGAGATTGATACAGTGAGGGGTGTGAGATATATCAGAAATTGTTACAGTGAGTGGTGTGGGATATATCAGAGATTGTTACAGTGAGGGATGTGGGATATATTAGAGATTGTTACAATGAGGGATGGGAGATATATCAGAGATTGTTACAGTGAGGGGTGTGGGATATATCAGAGATTGTTACAGTGAGGGATGTGGGATATATTAGAGATTGTTACAATGAGGGATGGGAGATATATCAGAGATTGTTACAGTGAGGGGTGTGGGATATATCAGAGATTGTTACAGTGAAAGGTGTGGGATATATCAGAGATTGTAACAGTGAGGGGTGTGGGATATACCAGAGATTGTTACAGTGAGTAGTGTGAGACATATCAGAGATTGTTACACTGAGGGATGTGAGATATATCATAGATTGTTACAGTGAGGGATGTGAGATATATCAGAGATTGTTACAGTGAAAGGTGTGGGATATACCAGAGATTGTTACGGTGAGTGGTGTGAGATATATCAGAGATTGTTACAGTGAGGGATGTGAGATATATCAGAGATTGTTACAGTGAGTGGTGTGAGATATATCAGAGATTGTTACAATGAGGGATGTGAGATATATCAGAGATTGTTACAGTGAGTGGTGTGAGATATATCAGAGATTGATACAGTGAGGGGTGTGAGATATATCAGAGATTGTTACAGTGAGTGGTGTGAGATATATCAGAGATTGTTACAGTGAGTGGTGTGGGATATATCAGAGATTGTTACAGTGAGGGATGTGGGATATATTAGAGATTGTTACAATGAGGGATGGGAGATATATCAGAGATTGTTACAGTGAGGGGTGTGGGATATATCAGAGATTGTTACAGTGAAAGGTGTGGGATATATCAGAGATTGTAACAGTGAGGGGTGTGGGATATACCAGAGATTGTTACAGTGAGTAGTGTGAGACATATCAGAGATTGTTACACTGAGGGATGTGAGATATATGATAGATTGTTACAGTGAGGGATGTGAGATATATCAGAGATTGTTACAGTGAGGGATGCGAGATATATCAGAGATTGTTACAGTGAGGGGTGTGGGATATATCAGAGATTGTTACAGTGAAAGGTGTGGGATATATCAGAGATTGTTACAATGATGAGTGTGAAATATATCAGAGATTGTTACAGTGAGGGGGGCGAGATATATCAGAGATTGTTGCAGTGAGGGATGTGAAATATATCAGAGATTGTTACCGTGAGTGGTGTGGGATATATCAGAGATTGGTACAGTGACGGGTGTGAGATATATCAGAGATTGTTACAGTGAGGGATGTGAGATATATCAGAGATTGTTACAGTGAGGGATGTGGGATACATCAGAGATTGTTACAGTGAGGGATGTGGGATATATTAGAGATTGTTACAATGAGGGATGGGAGATATATCAGAGATTGTTACAGTGAGGGGTGTGGGATATATCAGAGATTGTTACAGTGAGTGGTGTGAGATATATCAGAGATTGATACAGTGAGGGATGTGAGATATATCAGAGATTGTTACAGTGAGTGGTGTGAGATATATCAGAGATTGTTACAGTGAGGGATGTGAGATATATCAGAGATTGTTACAGTGAGGGGTGTGGGATATATCAGAGATTGTTACAGTGAGGGATGCGAGATATATCAGAGCTTGTCACAGTGAGGGGTGTGGAATATATCAGGGATTGTTACAGTGAGTGGTGTGGGATATATCAGAGATTGTTACAGTGAGGGATGTGGGATATATTAGAGATTGTTACAATGAGGGATGGGAGATATATCAGAGATTGTTACAGTGAGTGGTGTGGGATATATCAGAGATTGTTACAATGATGAGTGTGAAATATATCAGAGATAGTTACAGTGAGGGGTGCGAGATATATCAGAGATTGTTGCAGTGAGGGATGTGAAATATATCAGAGATTGTTACAGTGAAGAGTGTGAGATATATCAGAGACTGTTACAGTGAGGGATGTGAGATATATCAGAGATTGTTACAGTGAGTGGTGTGAGATATATCAGAGATTGTTACAGTGAGTGGTGTGAGATATATCAGAGATTGATACAGTGAGGGATCTGAGATATATCAGAGATTGTTACAGTGAGTGGTGTGGGATATATCAGAGATTGTTACAGTGAGGGATGTGGGATATATTAGAGATTGTTACAATGAGGGATGGGAGATATATCAGAGATTGTTACAGTGAGGGGTGTGGGATATATCAGAGATTGTTACAGTGAAAGGTGTGGGATATATCAGAGATTGTAACAGTGAGGGGTGTGGGATATACCAGAGATTGTTACAGTGAGTAGTGTGAGACATATCAGAGATTGTTACACTGAGGGATGTGACATATATCATAGATTGTTACAGTGAGGGATGTGAGATATATCAGAGATTGTTACAGTGAGGGATGCGAGATATATCAGAGATTGTTACAGTGAGGGGTGTGGGATATATCAGAGATTGTTACAGTGAAAGGTGTGGGATATATCAGAGATTGTTACAATGATGAGTGTGAAATATATCAGAGATTGTTACAGTGAGGGGGGCGAGATATATCAGAGATTGTTGCAGTGAGGGATGTGAAATATATCAGAGATTGTTACCGTGAGTGGTGTGGGATATATCAGAGATTGGTACAGTGAGGGGTGTGAGATATATCAGAGATTGTTACAGTGAGTGGTGTGAGATATATCAGAGATTGTTACAGTGAGGGATGTGGGATACATCAGAGATTGTTACAGTGAGGGATGTGGGATATATTAGAGATTGTTACAATGAGGGATGGGAGATATATCAGAGATTGTTACAGTGAGGGGTGTGGGATATATCAGAGATTGTTACAGTGAGTGGTGTGAGATATATCAGAGATTGATACAGTGAGGGGTGTGAGATATATCAGAGATTGTTACAGTGAGTGGTGTGAGATATATCAGAGATTGTTACAGTGAGGGATGTGAGATATATCAGAGATTGTTACAGTGAGGGGTGTGGGATATATCAGAGATTGTTACAGTGAGGGATGTGAGATATATCAGAGCTTGTCACAGTGAGGGGTGTGGAATATATCAGGGATTGTTACAGTGAGTGGTGTGGGATATATCAGAGATTGTTACAGTGAGGGATGTGGGATATATTAGAGAATGTTACAATGAGGGATGGGAGATATATCAGAGATTGTTACAGTGAGTGGTGTGGGATATATCAGAGATTGTTACAATGATGAGTGTGAAATATATCAGAGATAGTTACAGTGAGGGGTGCGAGATATATCAGAGATTGTTGCAGTGAGGGATGTGAAATATATCAGAGATTGTTACAGTGAAGAGTGTGAGATATATCAGAGATTGATACAGTGAGGGATCTGAGATATATCAGAGATTGTTACAGTGAGTGGTGTGAGATATATCAGAGATTGTTACAGTGAGGGATGTGAGATATATCAGAGATTGTTACAGTGAGGGGTGTGAGATATATCAGAGATTGTTACAGTCAGTGGTGTGAGATATATCAGAGATTGTTACAGTGAGTGGTGTGGGATATATCAGAGATTGTTACAGTGAGGGATGTGGGATATATTAGAGATTGTTACAATGAGGGATGGGAGATATATCAGAGATTGTTACAGTGAAAGGTGTGGGATATATCAGAGATTGTAACAGTGAGGGGTGTGGGATATACCAGAGATTGTTACAGTGAGTAGTGTGAGACATATCAGAGATTGTTACACTGAGGGATGTGAGATATATCATAGATTGTTACAGTGAGGGATGTGAGATATATCAGAGATTGTTACAGTGAGGGATGCGAGATATATCAGAGATTGTTACAGTGAGGGGTGTGGGATATATCAGAGATTGTTACAGTGAAAGGTGTGGGATATATCAGAGATTGTTACAATGATGAGTGTGAAATATATCAGAGATTGTTACAGTGAGGGGGGCGAGATATATCAGAGATTGTTGCAGTGAGGGATGTGAAATATATCAGAGATTGTTACCGTGAGTGGTGTGGGATATATCAGAGATTGGTACAGTGAGGGGTGTGAGATATGTCAGAGATTGTTACAGTGAGTGGTGTGAGATATATGAGAGATTGTTACAGTGAGGGGTGTGAGATATATCAGAGATTGTTACAGTGAGGGATGTGGGATACATCAGAGATTGTTACAGTGAGGGATGTGGGATATATTAGAGATTGTTACAATGAGGGATGGGAGATATATCAGAGATTGTTACAGTGAGGGGTGTGGGATATATCAGAGATTGTTACAGTGAAAGGTGTGGGATATATCAGAGATTGTAACAGTGAGGGGTGTGGGATATATCAGAGATTGTTACAGTGAGGGATGTGAGATATATCATAGATCGTTACAGTGAGGAATGTGAGATATATCAGAGATTGTTACAATTATGAGTGTGAAATATATCAGAGATTGTTACAGTGAAGGGGGCGAGATATATCAGAGATTGTTACACTGAGGGATGTGAGATATATCAGAGATTGTTACAATGATGAGTGTGAAATATATCAGAGATTGTTACAGTGAGGGGTGCGAGGTATATCAGAGATTGTTGCAGTGAGGAATGTGAAATATATCAGAGATTGTTACAGTGAAGAGTGTGAGATATATCATAGCCTGTTACAGTGAGGGATGTGAGATATATGAGAGATTGTTACAGTGAGTGGTGTGAGATATATGAGAGATTGTTACAGTGAGTGGTGTGGCATATATGAGAGATTGTTACAGTGAGTGGTGTGAGATATATCAGAGATTGTTACAGTGAGGCATGTGAGATATATCAGAGATTGTTACAGTGAGTGGTATGAGATATATCAGAGATTGTTACAGTGAGGGATGTGAGATATATCAGAGATTGTTACAGTGAGTGGTGTGAGATATATCAGAGATTGTTACAGTGAGGGATGTGGGATATATCAGAGATTGTTACAGTGAGTCATGTGAGATATATCAGAGATTGTTACAGTGAGTGGTGTGAGATATATCAGAGATTGTTACAGTGAGGGATGTGAGATATATCAGAGATTGTTACAGTGAGGGATGTGAGATATATCAGAGATTGTTACAGTGAGTGGTGTGGGATATATCAGAGATTGTTACAGTGAGTGGTGTGAGATATATCAGAGATTGTTACAGTGAGTGGTGTGAGATATATCCGAAATTGTTACAGTGAGTGGTGTGAGATATATCAGAGATTGTTACAGTGAGTGGTGTGAGATATATCAGAGATTGTTACAGTGAGTGGTATGAGATATATCAGAGATTGTGACAGTGAGGGATGTGAGATATATCAGAGGTTGTTACAGTGAGGGATGTGGGATATATCAGAGATTGTTACAGTGAGTGGTGTGAGATATATCAGAGATTGTTACAGTGAGGAGTGTGAGATATATCAGAGATTGTTACACTGAGTGGTGGGA
The DNA here is from genome assembly GCF_047496885.1 of Scyliorhinus torazame. NCBI lineage: Eukaryota > Metazoa > Chordata > Chondrichthyes > Carcharhiniformes > Scyliorhinidae > Scyliorhinus > Scyliorhinus torazame. The sequence goes on from NC_092724.1 coordinate 162,726,731, forward strand.
GATATATCAGAAATTGATACAGTGAGGGATGTGAGATATATCGGAGATTGTTACAGTGAGGGATGTGGGATATATCAGAGATTGTTACAGTGAGTGGTGTGAGATATATCAGAGATTGTCACAGTGAGGGATGTGAGATATATCAGAGATTGTTACAGTGAGGGATGTGGGATATATCAGAGATTGTCACAGTGAGGGATAAGAGATATATCAGAGATTGTTACAGTGAGGGATGTGGCATATATCAGAGATTGTTACAGTGAAGGATGTGAGATATATCAGAAATCGTTACAGTGAGTGGTGTGAGATATATCAGAGATTGTTACAGTGAGGGATGTGAGATATATCAGAGATTGTTACAGTGAGTGGTGTGAGATATATCAGAGATTGTTACAGTGAGGGATGTGGGATATATCAGAGATTGTTACAGTGAGTCATGTGAGATATATCAGAGATTGTTACAGTGAGTGGTGTGAGATATATCAGAGATTGTTACAGTGAGGGATGTGAGATATATCAGAGATTGTTACAGTGAGGGATGTGAGATATATCAGAGATTGTTACAGTGAGTGGTGTGGGATATATCAGAGATTGTTACAGTGAGTGGTGTGAGATATATCAGAGATTGTTACAGTGAGTGGTGTGAGATATATCAGAAATTGTTACAGTGAGTGGTGTGAGATATATCAGAGATTGTTACAGTGAGTGGTGTGAGATATATCAGAGATTGTTACAGTGAGTGGTGTGAGATATATCAGAGATTGTGACAGTGAGGGATGTGAGATATATCAGAGGTTGTTACAGTGAGGGATGTGGGATATATCAGAGATTGTTACAGTGAGTGGTGTGAGATATATCAGAGATTGTTACAGTGAGGAGTGTGAGATATATCAGAGATTGTTACACTGAGTGGTGTGAGATATATCAGAGATTGATACAGTGAGGGATGTGAGATATATCGGAGATTGTTACAGTGAGGGATGTGGGATATATCAGAGATTGTCACAGTGAGGGATGTGAGATATATCAGAGATTGTTACAGTGAGGGATGTGGCATATATCAGAGATTGTTACAGTGAAGGATGTGAGATATATCAGAAATCGTTACAGTGAGTGGTGTGAGATATATCAGAGATCGTTACAGTGAGTGGTGTGGGATATATCAGAAATTGCTACAGTGAGGAATGTGAGATATATCAGAGATTGTTACAGTGAATGGTGTGAGATATATCAGAGATTGTTAAGTGAGTGGTGTGAGTGATATCAGAGATTGTTACAGTGAGTGGTGTGAGATATATCAGAGATTGTTACAGTGAGTGGTGTGAGATATATCAGAGATTGTTACAGTGAGGGATGTGAGATATATCAGAGATTGTTACAATGAGGTGTGTGGGATATATCAGAAACTGTTACAATGAGGGGTGTGGGATATCTCAGAAACTGTTACAATGAGGGGTGTGGGATATATCAGAAACTGTTACAATGAGGGGTGTGGGATATATCTGCAGCTGCTTCCCCCCCCCCCCCACCCCCTCCCCGCCCCCAGTACCCTCCCCGGTTCTTAACAACCATTGTTCACGTTTGAGCTTAGCCAGTTAATACCAGCAAGCTATTCAACTGTGGATGTTGTCGTGACTGAGCCTGTACCTGTTCTCCTCTATCCACATCTAGGTAACAATGTGTAGGCGGGGGTCACTGGAGACAGATTTGGAGTGGGGATTTAGTTGTCACAATGCAGGTGTCACACCACTCACGGTGCAAGTAAGAAAGCCCCTCAGTGCCCACTGTTACAGAGGCGGAGACATGGCAGCTCATGGACACACCCCCTTCAGGCACGCAACGAAAAATCAAAACCAGAACCTGCCCTGCGGGGTATTACGTGACCACCCGGTTCGGTAATGGTTCTTCAAAACAGAAAATTCATCAGGATCCCAAAATAAACACAAACACAGACTGTGTCCCTGAACTTCAGATGCAACAGGCGCAGGCAGCGAGAATTTGTCTACCTAATTTTGCTGCTTTTCCCCAAAGGAAAGGCATTTTTTTTTCAAGGTAACTCTGCTGCTTTTCTTTTCACGGCAATCTGATTTGTGACAATGGATCAGCCTTCCTGTGCGTGATTGACACCCTACCCCAGCGGCTGGGATGGTGTTCGAGCGGTTCTCAGTGTCAGTAAATACACCGACCTCCTCTCCTCCCGCAGTGGCAGACTGGGCTTGCGTCTCACTCAACATTCTCGCAAACAAAATCTGTACGTTTTACATCCTAATACGCCAAGCCACTTCACAGGAGCATTTTCAAACAAAATGTCGTCACATAAAGAGATATTAGGGAAGATGACATAAAGATGACAAAATTGCCATTGCAGAGGCATGGTTACAAGGTGACCAGGACTGGGAATGGAATATTCAGAGATATTCATCATTTGGGAGGGCCAGGCGGAGGGGAAAAGATGACAGGGTAGTCCTGCTAATAAGGGGCGAGGTCAGTACATTAGTGAGAAAAGATCAAGATGTAGATCAATTGGGGTGAAGTTAAGAATCAGCAAAGGGGAATCAAACATAGGAATTGTTGACAGGCCACTAAACTGCAGTGATAATGTTGGGCGACTTCAATTTACAAATTGACCGGGGAACCTAATTAGGAACCTAATGCTGTGGAGTATGTATTTCTGGAGTGTGTACGAGATGTGTTTCGAGAGGAGTATGTTGAGGAAACAACTAACGACTGGGTTATTTTAGACTGAGCATTATCCAATGCAGTACGCTCCCCGCAGGAAAACATGGAGGAGGAACGAGGCAGATAGGGGGAGGACTGTGGATTGAAGCACTGCACAGGGCGAACTTCACCTCCATGAAGGGCTGAGCCTAACACAGCTAAAGGTGGTGCACAGAGTGCACCTAACCAGGACGAGAGTGAGCGGGTTCTTCCCGGAGTCGGAGGTCAAATGCAAACGGTGCCAGGGACAAATGGCCAACCACACCCACATGTTCTGGGCTTGTCCCAGGCTTGTCGGATATTGGACGTCCTTCTTCGAGGCCATGTCCAGGGTTGTGGGAGTGAGGGTGGAGCCATGCCCAAAAGTGGCGGTCTTCGGGGTACAGATCAGCCAGGACTCTTCATGGGGAGGGGGAATGACACCTTAGCCTTTGCCTCCCTGATCGCCTGCTTGGCTGGCGATCGGCAGCCCCGTCCAAGACTGCAGACTGGCTGACCTGGCGGAATTTCTCCAAATGGAGAAAATTTAATATGCCATCCGCGGGTCCGAAGAGGGCTTCCATAGGACGTGATAACCATTTGGCAACTTGTTTCAAGGACTATTCGTAGCCTGCAACCAAGGAGGGCGGGTGGGGCTGGGGGGTGGGGAGGTAAACAAAAAGGAACACCTGATGCCGATGTTGTGTAGTTACATTGTGTACCTTGTGTTGCCCTATTATGTGTTTTCTTTTCTTCTCATGTACTTAATGATCTGTTGAGCTGCTCGCAGAAAAATACTTTTCACTGTACCTCGGTACACGTGACAAAAATCTAAATCCAATCCAAATCCAAATGTAATCTTTCCAAATTTGCTGATGACACAAAATTAGGCGGGAATGTAAATTGTGAGAAGGATGCAAAGAGGCTTCAAGAGGATTTTGTCAGACTAAGTGAATGGGCAAGAGCATGGCAGATGGAATATAATGTGAATAAGTGTGAAGCTGTCCACTTTGGGAGAAAAAGACAGAGGGCTGGATTCTCCGTTTTGGAGGCTAAGTCCCCACACTGGTGGGAAAACGGTGGTCTATTACGCCAGGAAAACTGGCATAAAACGGCCACCGATTCCCCGTTTTGCTGGGGGCTGGCAGGGAGGTAGCGTAGAGTTCGCAGCTCAAGCTGCCGATACGGCCCCCAGCAATTCCGAGGCCGTGCGTGTGCACGCCGGTGGCCTGCAGCGGCTGCGCCGTGCTCCATGGCGGACTCAGCCCGCGGACCTGGACTGCCAAAGTAGTGCCCCCCATCGGCCGCTTGCGCGCCCCGGACCGTCCGCCCACAGTGCCCCCAGCCCAGAATGAAGCCCCCCTCTGCCCGCGGATCAGCCCTCCCTGACTGTGGCGGCCCCGAACTGAGTCTGCAACCGCCACGCCGAGTTCACGAACGGTGTGAGCACACGTAACCCACGCCAGCGGGAACTCAGCCGGTTGCGGATGGAGCATCGCGGGACGGGTCTCAGACAACGGCCTGAGGCCGTGGATAATCGGCGCGGTGTCCTCCTGGAGTACGCTACTTTTCAGGGGGCGGAGAATTCGAAAACCGGCACCACTCATGATTTTGCCGCCAAAACGGATTCTCCGCCCCGTCGCCGAACGCGATTTCGCCGCCAGGGAGCGGAGAATCCAGCCCAGAGTATTTCTGAAATGGTGAGAGGTGGGAAGTGTTGATGTCCAAAGGGACCTGGGTGTCCGCGTTTGTGAGTTAGTAAAGGTAGCAGGCCTGTGCCACAAGCAATTAGGAAGACAAATGGTACATTGACCGTCATCACAAGGGGGGTTTAAGTACAGGAGTAAAGATGTCTTGCCTAAGTTGTATGGAGTCTTGGTGAGATCGCACCGAGAGTATTGTGGACAATTTTACTCCACCTTAGCCAAGGAAGGATGGATGAGCCATAGAGGGAGTACAGCGGAGGTTCACCAGACTAATCTCTGGGACAGCGGGATTGGCAAACTGGGCCTGCATTCTCGAGACAGTTTTGAAGAATGAGAGGGGATCTCATTGAAAACTTACAAAGTTTTTCCAGGGCGTGACAGGGTGGATGTGGGGAGGATGATTTCCCCTTGCTGGTGAGTCCAGAACCAGGGGACACAGATTCAGAATAAAGGACAGGCCATTTAAAACTGAGCTGAGGAGTAATGTCTTCACTCTAGAATTTTGGAATGATCTCCCCAGGAGGGCTGTGGAAGCTCAATCTCTGAGCATTCTCAAAACGGAAATTCTAGATACTGATGGCATCAAGGGATATATGGATAGTGAGAAAAATGGCACAAGAGACAGGTGATCAGCCACAATCTGTGTGAATGGCAGGGCAGGCTCGATGGGCCGAATGGCCTCCTCCTGTTCCTATTTCCTACCTTGCTAAGGCTTGGTCAAAGAGATAGGTTTTAAGAAGTGCCTTAAAGGAGAGAGGGAGAGAGTTTAAGAGAGGGAATTCCAGCACTCCGAAGCTGAAGGCACAATTTTAATGGTGGACAACTAAAATTGGGGTCACACAAGAGGCAGGAATTGGAGGACAATGGGGCATGGTGGCACAGTGGTTAGCACTGCTGCCTCACGGGCACCGAGGGTTCGATCCCGGCCCCGGGTCACTGTCAATGTGGAGTTTGCATATTCTCCCCGTGTCTGCGTGGGCAGAAAGAGAGCAATGCTCTCCTAAAAAGATGTGCAAGGTAGGTGGATTGGCCACGCTAAATTGCCCCTTAATTGGGGGAAAAAAAGAATTGGAGGACGCAGATATTGCATAGCCCTGTGGGACTGGAGGAGGTTACAGAGATGGGGAGGTGTCAGGCCCAGGAGGGATTTGAACACGTGTGCGAAAGTCCAACATTGGAGGTGCCGTGGGTCCGGAAGCCCATGTAGGTCAGCAAACACAGGGCAGATAGATGAATAGAATTGGGTGTGGGTTAGGGTAACGTTTTGGATGAGGTGAAGTGGAGGGTGTAAAATGGGAGGGCAGGGTGTGTACCAGGCAGCCTGGAGGTAACAATAGCAGTAATGTTTCAGCAGCAGGTGAGCTCAGGGCAGATAGAGTAAAGCAAAGCTCTGGAGGTGGAACAAGGAGATTAGAAGTTCAGCTTAGGGTCAAAAAGGGCCCCAAGGTTGGGAACAGTCTGGTTCAGACACTGGCAATGGAGAGAGTTGGCCTTGTGGACTGGCCGTTTCTGATGGGGAGACAATGGTTTTGGTCTCTGCAATATTTAATAGCAGTACATTTATTCTCATGTAGTCCTGAATGTTGTTCCAGCAGCGTGGCAAATCGGAGGTAGTGAAAGAGCTGATGAGGCCCTGGACTCTGTCCCAGTGGATCAATGCGGAAATCTCTCTCTCGCGGCCACCCAACTGGACAAGAAGCCTCTGCAAAACGGGTCAACCACTCCGAACGTCTCCGAGAGGCCCAGGTGGAGGGCAAACGTAAACAGCGGCAGGAGGGGACCAATCTCCGAGCATCCCACCCGCCTGCCTCAGCGAACACTACGTGTGGCAGTGTGTACAGATTCAGCAGTGGGCTTCGCAGTCACCTCAGCTGTTCCTGGAATGGGCTATTCATCTCGGCCAATGCTCTCCAATAAAAACTTCCTGACGAGCCACAAGTGACAGAGAGTTTTAGCCACGGGCACCAATTATAGCCAACTAGCTTCAAGTAAAAGAGTATTACACCATGTTGATTTACATAACCCACATCTACCATGGGGAGTAGGCAGGAGAATGGGGATGAGAAAATATCAGCCATGATTGAATGGCGGAGCAGACTCGATGGGCCGAATGGTCTAATTCAGCTCCTAGGTCTTATGGTGTACCACCATTCAATAACCGAGGGAGTAAAGCAATCAAAGACACACACTCTCTAAATTACCGCTTGCCGTTTTACTAACGGACGCACAAAAAAAGGTTAAAGTTCACGCGTATACACTGCGAATGTCAGCATTGAGATGACAGGCCGGGATTCTCCGGCTGTTGGGATTGTCTGTTCCCGCCGGCAGCGCACCCCCACCCCCGGGTTTCCCGGGAAATCCCACTGACAAGCGGCAGGAGGGAGAACGACGCATCGCAGAGTAACAGGCGGCTGGGGGACTGGAGAATCCCGGTCCACAATGGCCAGTGTCAATCAGACAAAAAGGTAACTTCCACTGCTGCCTCTGAAGAATTTCTCAGTCTGCCGTTGCTGCAACCAAGCTCTCATATTCTTTAGGAATTTCCCCTGTAACGCAAAAGATAAAAAGACTCACACCGCCTCAGGGGTCAGGTTAGGGTTAGGGTGGGGGTTAGAGTGCCCCAGTGCACTCTAATGAAGTGTTTTCGTGGTGTGGTCACTGTTGTAGTCTCGGTAACCTGGCAGCCAACTGATGTACAGCAAGGTCCCAAAATACAGGGTACCTCCAGCAGTGCGGCACCCCCTCAGTACTGACACTGGGGGTGTCAGCCTGACCCTCTGGGCCTACGGTTCGGCAGTGAGGCTGGAACCCACAACCTAGCGACCCAGAGGTGAGAGTGTGACCCGCGCAGCCACGTCTGTGACAGATGATGCAATGTTGAGCGGCTTGCTTACAACAGGCCACCGAGCCGCCCCTTTTACAGCGTATTTATCTTCATGGGTCAGAGGCCTAGAATCGGGATCTGAACTCTCAGTTTCTGATAGTCTCCAAGGTTAGTCAGTTATAAAGCTGGAGGTTTGTCCTTGAACCCGGTTTGAGGAACTCCTCACAGCTGCGGCTCAGTAACACGGCAGCAGACTCACAGTAACTTGATGCAGCTTCGAGCAGCTCACCTGACACACTCAGTTGGCTCCCCCCGCCACAGGCCCAGATGGCAAGTTAATCAGCTCCCGACAGTTCTGTAACTCAGTCAAAACAAGGAGGACTGTCGCTGGGCCCGGCTGGTTGTCGATGCAGATATTTCACTATTCAGGGCCTCTTGCAGCCCTTGACAGTATCAGACCATAAGACATAGGAGCAGTGCGCAGCATGGTGGTGCAGTGGTTACAACTGCTGTCTCACGGCGCTCAGGGCCCGGGTTTGATCCCGGCCCTGGGTCACTGTCCGTGTGGAGTTTGCACATTCTCAGGCAGCATAGTGGCGCAGTGGGTTAGAACAAAGAACAAATAAAAATTACAGCACAGGAACAGGCCCTTCGACCCTCCAAGCCTGCGCCGATCCAGATCCTTTATCTAAAACTGTCGCCTATTTTCTAAGGATCTACTTCCCTCTGTTCCCCGCCCGTTCATATATCTGTCTAGATACATCTTAAATGACGCTATCGTGCCCGCCTCTACCACCTCCGCTGGCAATGCGTTCCAGGCACCCACCACCCTCTGCGTAAAGAACTTTCCACACATATCTCCCTTAAACCTTTCCCCTCTCACCTTGAACTCGTGACCCATAGTAATTGAGTCCCCACTCTGGGAAAAAGCTTCTTGCTATCCACCCTGTCTATACCTCTCATGATTTTGTAGATCTCAATGAGGTCCCCCCTCAACCTCCGTCTTTCTAATGAAAATAATCCTAATCTACTCAACCTCTCTTCATAGCTAGCGCCCTCAATACCAGGCAACATCCTGGTGAACCTCCTCTGCACCTTCTCCAAAGCATCCACATCCTTTTGGTAATGTGGCGACCAGAACTGCACGCAGTATTCCAAATGTGGCCGAACCAAAGTCTTTTACAACTGTAACATGACCTGCCGACTCTTGTACTCAATACCCCTTCCGATGAAGGAAAGCATGCCGTATGCCTTCTTGACCACTCTATCGACCTGCGCAGCCACCTTCAGGGTACAATGGACCTGAACACCCAGATCTCTCTGTACATCAATTTTCCTCAGGGCTTTTTCATTTACCGTATAGTTCGCTATTGAATTGGATCTTCCAAAATGCATCAACTCGCATTTGCCCGGATTGAACTCCATCTGCCATTTCTCCGCCCAACTCTCCAATCTATCTATATTCTATTGCATTCTCTGACAATCCCCGTCACTATCTGCTACTCCACCAATCTTAGTGCCATCTGCAAACTTGCTAATCAGACCACCTATACCTTCCTCCAGGTCATTTATGTATATCACAAATAACAGTGGTCCCAGCGCGATCCCTGTGGGACACCACTAGTCACCTTTCTCCATTTTGAGAAACTCCCTTCCACCACTACTCTCTGTCTCCTGTTGCCCAGCCAGTTCTTTATCCATCTAGCTAGTACACCTTGGACCCCATGAGAGTCCACTTTCTCCATCAGCCTACCATGGGGAACCTTATCAAATGCCTTACTGAAGTCCATGTATATGACATCTACAGCCCTTCCCTCATCAATCAACTTTGTCACTTCCTCAAATAATTCTATTAAGTTGGTAAGACATGACCTTCCCTGCACAAAACCATGTTGCCTATCACTGATAAGCCCATTTTCTTCCAAATGGGAATAGATCCTATCCCTCAGTATCTTCGCCAGCAGCTTCCCTACCACTGACGTCAGGCTCACCGGTCTATAATTACCTGGATTATCCCTGCTACCCTTCTTAAACAAGGGGACAACATCAGCAATTCTCCAGTCCCCCGGTACCTCACCCGTGTTCAAGGATGCTGCAAAGATATCTGTTAAGGCCCCAGCTATTTCCTCTCTCACTTTCCTCAGTAACCTGGGATAGATCTCATCCGGACCTGGGGACTTGTCCACCTTAATGCCTTTTAGAATACCCAACACATCCTCCCTCCTTATGCCGACTTGACCTCGAGTAATCAAACATCTATCCCTAACCTCAACATCTGTCATGTCCCTCTCCTCGGTGAATACTCGTTAAGAATCTCACCCATTTTCTCTGACTCCACACATAACTTTCCTCCTTTGTCCTTGAGTGGGCCAACCCTTTCTCTAGTTACCTTCTTGCTCCTTATATGTGAATAAAAGGCTTTGGGATTTTCCTTAACCCTGTTTGCTAAAGATATTTCATAACCCCTTTTAGCCCTCTTGATTCCTCGTTTCAGATTGGTCCGACATTCCCGATATTCTTCCAAAGCTTTGTCTGTCTTCAGTCGCCTAGACCTTATGTATGCTTCCTTTTTCTTCTTAGCTAGTCTCACAATTCCACCCGTCATCCATGGTTCCCTAATCTTGCCATTTCTATCCCTCATTTTCACAGGGACATGTCTGTCCTGTACTCTAATCAACCTTTCCTTAAAAGACTCCCACATTTCAAATGTGGATTTACCTTCAAACCGCTGCTCCCCATCCACATTCCCCAGCTCCTGCCGAATGTTGGTATAGTTAGCCTTCCCCCAATTTAGCACTCTTCCTTTAGGACCACTCTCGTCTTTGTCCATGAGTATTCTAAAACTTACGGAATTGTGATCGCTATTCCCAAAGTAATCCCCGACTGAAACTTCAACCACCTGGCTGGGCTCATTCCCCAACACCAGGTCCAGTATGGCCCCTTCCCGAGTTGGACTATTTACATACTGCTCTAGAAAACCCTCCTGGATGCTCCTTACACATTCTGCTCCATCTAGACCTCTGACACTAAGTGTATCCCAGTCAATGTTGGGAAAATTAAAATCTCCTATCACCACCACCCTGTTGCTCCTACATCTTTCCATAATCTGTTTACATATTTGTACCTCTATCTCACGCTCGCTGTTGGGAGGTCTGTAGTACAGCCCCAACATTGTTACCGCACCCTTCCTATTTCTGAGCTCTGCCCATATCGCCTCACTGCTCGAGTCCTCCATAGTGCCCTCCTTCAGCACAGCTGTGATATTCTCTCTGACCAGTAATGCAACTCCTCCACCCTTTTTACCTCCCTCTCTATCCTGCCTGAAGCATCGATATTCTGGGATATTTAGTTGCCAATCATGCCCTTCCCTCAACCAAGTCTCAGTAATAGCAATAACATCATACTCCCAGGTACTAATCCAAGCCCTAAGTTCATCTGCCTTACCTACTACACTTCTTGCATTAAAACAAATGCACCTCAGACCACCAGTCCCTTTGCGTTCATCATCTGCTCCCTGCGTAATCTTCCCCTTAGTCACGCTGACTTCATGATCTAGTTCCTTACAGGCTTTAGTTACTACCTCCTTACTGTCCACTAACCTCCTCAAAAGGAAGAAAAAAAGAAAAATTGTGACCAATCACACGATGAAAAAAAATAGAAATAGAAAAACCTTACCTTATCAACACACCTCAGGGAAAAGAAAAACTACTTACCAGTCACCAGCCAATCACTTACCTGCTGGCTGTGACATCACGGTTCAACTTCTTTCTACTTCTACCTGCTCTCGAGTCTCCCTCTTGATCTTAACTCGGCTGGGATCCTTACAGTGATTGTTTTTTTTTTGGTTAGAGGAGGAGGTAGGGAGGGAAACACTGAAGAAGTGTTTGGGGTTTAACTGCCACTTGACAACAGCTCCTCCACAAACCACCTTCTGGATACAGTGACCGCAATGCACTGATGCAAAGTTTCCCCACAACAGCCAATCAGCGGCTCTGTTCTGCTGCCATCTGCTGGTTAGCCCTGCTGCCTCACGGCGCCAAGATCCCAGGTCTGATCCCGGCCCTGGGTCACTGTCCATGTGGAGTTCGCGTGGGTTTTGCCCCCACAACGCAAAGGTGTGCAGGGTAGGTGGATTGGCCACGCTAAATTGGCCCTTAATTGGAAAAAATGAATTGGGTACTCTAAATTTATAAAAAAAGGTTTGCACATTCTCCCCGTGTCTGCGTGGGTTTCACCCCCACAACTCAAAGATGTGCCAGTTAGGTGGATTGGCCACGCTAAATTGCTCCTTAATTGGAAAAAAAATAATTTGAAAAATGACATAGGAGCAGAATTAGGCCACTCGGCCCATCGAGTCTGCTCCGCCATTCAATCATGCCTGATATTTTACTAATCCCCAAACTCCTGCCTTCTCCCCATAACCCCTGATCCCCTTATTAATCAAGAACCTCCTATAATTATAATAATAATAATAATCGTTATTGTCACAAGTGGCTTACATTAACACTGCAATGAAGTTACTGTGAAAATCCCCTAGTCGCCACATTCCGGCACCTGTTCAGGTACACAGAGGGAGAATTCAGAATGTCCAATTCACCTAACAGCACGTCTTTCGGGACTTGTGGGAGGAAACCGGAGCATCCGTAGGAAACTCACGCAGACACGGGGAGAGTGTGCAGACTCCCCACAGACAGTGACCTAAGCCGGGAATCGGACCCGGGACCCTGGCGTTGTGAAGCAGCAGTGCTAACCACTGTGCCACCTATATTCATCAATCTAAGTGCGGGGGCGGCGGGGGGGGGGGGGGGGGGGGGGGGGGTGGTTAGTTTAGGGAAGATAGAAAAGAGAAAAGGAAGGACTTCAGGAATGGAGAGAAAGAAACCGCTGGGAACAGTGTGCCTGCACACTGCCAGAAATACCTCCAGTCAGGCCGAAGCAGTGGTAGTTTTGTTGAGGCCTTCAGCTGAAACCATTCAGCCAATTTATTTATTTATTGTGCTCAAATAGGTTTGAAGCAATTGTTTTATATTCCATATTTTGATAGAATACATAGCGAGACAGTCAATAGTGAGATTTAAGATAATAGTGACCTGGACTGCACTGCCTGACAGGCTGACAGTCTACTTTGCTGGAAAGGATCATTTCCTGTGCGGGATGGGAGAAGGGCAGTACCTCCGGGATATATGGACAGATCCTGGGTGAGGGGCAGGTCTCGGTGGATGAGGAGAAGGCTAGGTGGGAGGGGTAGTTGAGTCCTATTTTGGAGGAGGAGGTGTGGAGTGAGTCTCCCCGTTGGGTGAACGCTACATCGTCCTGCGCGAGGCTAAGTTTGATTCAGCTCAAGGTGGTGTTCAGAGCACATCTCGCCAAGGCCAGGATGAGTCATTTCTCGAGGGGTTGTGAATAGGTGTGAGTGGTGTTCGGGGGGACCTGTGAACGAGAGGCACATATTCTGGTCCTGCCCAAGCTGGAGAGTTTTTGGGGGCCTTTTTTCAACACCAAATCGACAATTGTAAATGTAGATTTGGAGCCCTGCCCATTAGTTGCGATATTTGGGGTGTCAGACCAGCCGGGACAGAGGACGGGGGTGATGGTGGACGCTTGGGCATTTGCCTCACTGTTGGCTTGGCAGCGGCTCCTGTTGTGCTGGAGAAGAGCGTTATCGTGAAGTGCCGCAGCGTTGCCGGGTGACCTGATGGAGCTTTTGCATCTCGAGAAGGTTTCGTTCACGAGGAGGGGAGTGACTGACGGGCTCTATCGCAGATGATGTCCGTTTATGTTGTATTTCAAGGATCTGGTCACTGTTAGCAACTAGGGAAGAGGGGGTGTTCTATTCGGGAGGGGGGAGGTTATAGTTGTTGAGGGGATTTTTTGTTTAGTATGGTTTGTTGAAGTTGTTGATAAGTATGATATTCTCATGTATAAAATATTAAATACACAATAAAAATATTTTAAAAAAAGACAATTTCAATCGGAGCTGTCTTATTCAATTGGACAGCATTCAATTAATACATTGCACGTTCTTCTACAGAACTCCTCTTCAGTATGTGCAGTGGTGCTGTGGGCTGCTGTTGTTTTGTTTTCTATTGGTGTGCATTGTCAGCACGGCAATGTGCGTGAATGTGCCCCCTGTGGATTTCGGCGGCAGCGGTGCGCAGGGGCCTTCTTGGAGGTGAGTAGTGAGTTTAAAAGCTCTTACCTTTACAGGAGCAGCCCTTTGGATTTCGGCGGCAGCGGTGCGCAGGGGCCTTCTTGGAGGTGAGTAGTGAGTTTAAAAGCTCTTACCTTTACAGGAGCAGCCCTTTGGATTTCGGCGGCAGCGGTGCGCAGGGGCCTTCTGGGAGGTGAGTAGTGTGTTTAAAAACCTTACCTTTACAGGAGCAGCCCTTTGGATTTCGGCGGCAGCGGTGCGCAGGGGCCTTCTGGGAGGTGAGTAGTGAGTTTAAAAGCTCTTACCTTTACAGGAGCAGCCCTTTGGATTTCGGCGGCAGCGGTGCGCAGGGGCCTTCTTGGAGGTGAGTAGTGAGTTTAAAAGCTCTTACCTTTACAGGAGCAGCCCTTTGGATTTCGGCGGGAACCGGAAGTTCGACCTCTGGCAAGTCCCCCCCCCCCCCCCAATAAATTCTGGTGGAGAGGAAACCCGAGACACTACACGTGTAGTGTCTCCCACCCACCCTCCTCCTCTAACCTAATAATAAGACCCATTGGTGTAAGGTAAGTGCCATATTATATTATTATATTATTAGCATTGTGCAGGCCAAGGATTGGAGGTGGAGGAGCAGTCTCTGTCAGCGAGAGAACCTGAGAACATCTCAGAAGGTAAGCAAGTGATTTTTACTTTTATACCTTTTTTTCAAATTGTGTGTGTCGGGGGGAAACTGAAGTGACATCACAGAAAAGCTGTGACCTGAGTGGCTGGTTGGGATTCTAACCTAAATTTTTTTGAGTATTTGGGAACTAATTAAACATAATAACTTAATTATAATTTAGAGGATATCTAAGCCAGAGATCGGAGGATATTATAGTTAGCTATCGCATTTCTATTAGAAATCTAGTGCTAGGAAACAGATAGTTGACAGTAACTTTGTAATTTAAAAAAAAAAGTATTTATTAAAAAAAAAAAAGACAAATTTTAATTTTAATTAATTGACGCAATGTCAGTTAGAGGGGTGCTGTGCTCTGACTGTGAGATGTGGCAGGTCCGGGAGGCTTCCAGCGTCCCGGATGGCTTCATCTGCAGAAAGTGCACCCAACTGCAGCTCCTCACAGACCGCATGGTTCGGTTGGAGCAGCAATTGGATGCACTTAGGAGCATGCAGGTGGCGGAAAGCGTCATAGATCGCAGTTATGTAAGTGTGGTCACACCCAAGGTGCAGGCAGAGAAATGGGTGACCACCAGAAAGGGCAGGCAGTCAGTGCAGGAATCCCCTGTGGCTGTCCCCCTCTCGAACAGATATACCCCTTTGGATACTGTCGGGGGGGATAGCCTATCAGGGGAAAACAGCAGCAGCCAGAGCAGTGGCACCATGGCTGGCTCTGATGTTCAGAAGGGAGGGTCAAAGCGCAGAAGAGTAATAGTTATAGGGGACTCTATAGTCAGGGGAACAGATAGGCGCTTCTGTGGACGTGAAAGAGACTCCAGGATGGTATGTTGCCTCCCTGGTGCCAGGGTCCAGGATGTCTCCGAACGGGTAGAGGGAATCCTGAAGGGGGAGGGCAAACAGGTAGAGGTCGTTGTACATATTGGTACTAACGACATAGGCAGGAAGGGGCATGAGGTCCTGCAGCAGGAGTTCAGGGAGCTAGGCAGAAAGTTAAAAGACAGGACCTCGAGGGTTGTAATCTCGGGATTACTCCCTGTGCCACGTGCCAGTGAGGCTAGAAATAGGAAGATAGAGCAGACAAACACGTGGCTAAACAGCTGGTGTAGGAGGGAGGGTTTCTGTTATCTGGACCACTGGGAGCTCTTCCGGGGCAGGTGTGACCTGTATAAGATGGACGGGTTGCATCTAAACCGGAGAGGCATAAATATCCTGGCCGCGAGATTTGCTAGTGTCACACGGGAGGGTTTAAACTAGTATGGCAGGGGGGTGGGCACGGGAGCAATAGGTCAGAAGGTGAGAGCGTTGAGGGAGAACTAGGGAATAGGGACAGTGTGGCTCTGAGGCAGAGCAGACGGGGAGAAGTTGCTGAACACAGCGGGTCTGGTGGCCTGAAGTGCATATGTTTTAATGCAAGGAGCATTACGGGTAAGGCAGATGAACTTAGAGCTTGGATTACTACTTGGAACTATGATGTTGTTGCCATTACAGAGACCTGGTTGAGGGAAGGGCAGGATTGGCAGCTAAACGTTCCAGGATTTAGATGTTTCAGGCGGGATAGAGGGGGATGTAAAAGGGGAGGCGGAGTTGCGCTACTTGTTCAGGAGAGTATCACAGCTATACAGCGAGAGGACACCTCAGAGGGCAGTGAGGCTATATGGGTAGAGATCAGGAATAAGAAGGGTGCAGTCACAATGTTGGGGGTATACTACAGGCCTCCCAACAGCCAGCGGGAGATAGAGGAGCAGATAGGTAGACAGATTTTGGAAAAGAGTAAAAACAACAGGGTTGTGGTGATGGGAGACTTCAACTTCCCCAATATTGACTGGGACTCACTTAGTGCCAGGGGCTTAGACGGGGCAGAGTTTGTAAGGAGCATCCAGGAGGGCTTCTTAAAACAATATGTAAACAGTCCAACTAGGGAAGAGGCGGTACTGGACCTGGTATTGGGGAATGAGCCCGGCCAGGTGGTAGATGTTTCAGTAGGGGAGCATTTCGGTAACAGTGACCACAATTCAGTAAGTTTTAAAGTACTGGTGGACAAGGATAAGAGTGGTCCGAGGATGAATGTGCTAAATTGGGGGAAGGCTAATTATAACAATATTAGGCGGGAACTGAAGAACATAGATTGGGGGCGGATGTTTGAGGGCAAATCAACATCTGACATGTGGGAGGCTTTCAAGTGTCAGTTGATAGGAATACAGGACAGGCATGTTCCTGTGAGGAAGAAAGATAAATACGGCAATTTTCGGGAACCTTGGATGACGAATGATATTGTAGGCCTCGTCAAAAAGAAAAAGGAGGCATTTGTCAGGGCTAAAAGGCTGGGAACAGACGAAGCCTGTGTGGCATATAAGGAAAGTAGGAAGGAACTTAAGCAGGGAGTCAGGAGGGCTAGAAGGGGTCATGAAAAGTCATTGGCAAATAGGGTTAAGGAAAATCCCAAGGCTTTTTACACTTACATAAAAAGCAAGAGGGTAGCCAGGAAAAGGGTTGGCCCACTGAAGGATAGGCAAGGGAATCTATGTGTGGAGCCAGAGGAAATGGGCGAGGTACTAAATGAATACTTTGCATCAGTATTCACCAAAGAGAAGGAATTGGTAGATGTTGAGTCTGGAGAAGGGGGTGTAGATAGCCTGGGTCACATTGTGATCCAAAAAGACGAGGTGTTGGGTGTCTTAAAAAATATTAAGGTAGATAAGTCCCCAGGGCCGGATGGGATCTACCCCAGAATACTGAAGGAGGCTGGAGAGGAAATTGCTGAGGCCTTGACAGAAATCTTTGGATCCTCGCTGTCTTCAGGGGATGTCCCGGAGGACTGGAGAATAGCCAATGTTGTTCCTCTGTTTAAGAAGGGTGGCAGGGATAATCCCGGGAACTACAGGCCGGTGAGCCTTACTTCAGTGGTAGGGAAATTACTGGAGAGAATTCTTCGAGACAGGATCTACTCCCATTTGGAAGCAAATGGACGTATTAGTGAGAGGCAGCACGGTTTTGTGAAGGGGAGGTCGTGTCTCACTAACTTGATAGAGTTTTTCGAGGAGGTCACTAAGATGATTGATGCAGGTAGGGCAGTAGATGTTGTCTATATGGACTTCAGTAAGGCCTTTGACAAGGTCCCTCATGGTAGACTAGTACAAAAGGTGAAGTCACACGGGATCAGGGGTGAACTGGCAAGGTGGATACAGAACTGGCTAGGCCATAGAAGGCAGAGGGTAGCAATGGAGGGATGCTTTTCTAATTGGAGGGCTGTGACCAGTGGTGTTCCACAGGGATCAGTGCTGGGACCTTTGCTCTTTGTAGTATATATAAATGATTTGGAGGAAAATGTAACTGGTCTGATTAGTAAGTTTGCAGACGACACAAAGGTTGGTGGAATTGCGGATAGCGATGAGGACTGTCTGAGGATACAGCAGGATTTAGATTGTCTGGAGACTTGGGCGGAGAGATGGCAGATGGAGTTTAACCTGGACAAATGTGAGGTAATGCATTTTGGAAGGGCTAATGCAGGTAGGGAATATACAGTGAATGGTAGAACCCTCAAGAGTATTGAAAGTCAAAGAGATCTAGGAGTACAGGTCCACAGATCACTGAAAGGGGCTACACAGGTGGAGAAGGTAGTCAAGAAGGCATACGGCATGCTTGCCTTCATTGGCCGGGGCATTGAGTATAAGAATTGGCAAGTCATGTTGCAGCTGTATAGAACCTTAGTTAGGCCACACTTGGAGTATAGTGTTCAATTCTGGTCGCCACACTACCAGAAGGATGTGGAGGCTTTAGAGAGGGTGCAGAAGAGATTTACCAGAATGTTGCCTGGTATGGAGGGCATAAGCTATGAGGAGCGATTGAATAAACTCGGTTTGTTCTCACTGGAACGAAGGAGGTTGAGGGGCGACCTGATAGAGGTATACAAAATTATGAGGGGCATAGACAGAGTGGATAGTCAGAGGCTTTTCCCCAGGGTAGAGGGGTCAATTACTAGGGGGCATAGGTTTAAGGTGAGAGGGGCAAAGTTTAGAGTAGATGTACGAGGCAAGTTTTTTACGCAGAGGGTAGTGGGTGCCTGGAACTCACTACCGGAGGAGGTAGTGGAGGCAGGGACGATAGTGACATTTAAGGGGCATCTTGACAAATATATGAATAGGATGGGAATAGAAGGATACGGACCCAGGAAGTGTAGATGATTGTAGTTTAGTCGGGCAGTATGGTCGGCACGGGCTTGGAGGGCCGAAGGGCCTGTTCCTGTGCTGTACATTTCTTTGTTCTTTGTTCTTTGTGGTTGCAGCTGAAACACATAAAATCCTGAACACGCCCAGGTCTGCTGGGACGGTCTCCCCTACAACACCTGTGATTTGGGCTGACACCAGGGGCGGGATTCTCCCCTACCCGGCGGGGCGGGGGGTTCCGGCGTAATGGAGTGGCGGGAACCACACCGGCGTCGGGCTGCCTCCGCACCTTTAGGGGCCAAGCCCTCACCTTGAGGGGCTAGGCCCGCGCCGGAGCGGTTTCCACCCCGCCGGCTGGCGGGAAAGGTCTTTGGCACCATGCCAGCCGGCGCCGAAATGTCTTCGCCGGGTGACGCATGCGTGGGAGCGTCAGCGGCCGCTCACGGCATCCCCGCGCATGCGCAGTGGAGGGGGTCTCTTCCGCCTCCGCCATAATGGAGACCATGGCGAAGGCGGAAGAAAAAGAGTGCCCCCACGGCACAGCCCCACCCGCGGATCGGTGGGCCCCCGATCGCGGGCCAGGCCGCCGTGGGGGCACCCCCGGGGCCAGATCGCCCCGCGCCCCCCCCAGGACCCCGGGGCTTGCCCGCGCCGCCTTGTCCCGCCGTTCAAAAGGAGGTTTAATCCACGCCGGCGGGTGAGGGTTGACAGCGGCGGGACTTCGGCCCATCGCGGGCCGGAGAATCACCGGGGGTGGGCCCGCGAACCGGCGCGATTTCCCGCCGACCGGCGTGATTCCCGCCCCCACCGAATCTCTGGTGGCGGAGACTTCGGGACACGGCGGGGGCGGGATTCACGCCTGCCCCCGGCGATTCTCCGACCCGGTGGGGGGTCGGAGAATCGCGTCCCTTGTCTTTTTTCTGGTCCTTTGATGCTGATCCGGTTCCTAGGATCGTGTCTGGGTCTCTGCTGGGCCTGTTGATCCTGCCGTGCACCTCGTGGCCATACGGCTCCATACCTGACTGACCTCCCCATCAGCCACGCTTTGGGGCTCAGTGGCGTCTATTTCAGTGCACCCGGCCACCTGAGCTGGCAGCTGATTCGTCCATCCCTTGTCAGCTGACGGGTTCGAAGGTCCCGGCGCCATATTTAAAAGCCAGTCTTCATATCACTCTCTCCAGCCGATACGGTTCACCAGGCCATGCAGGATGTCAGCAACCCAGAGGGAAAAGGCTAGCAGCCTCGAGAGGAAGTCTGTTCCTCAATTCAACAACCTCGCCCCCGCCACCCCACCCCCGAGCCAATGCCCCACTTGAACCTTTACTCAGCGTATCTGGAGTCTTCATCCATCCCCTTCCAGTAAATGATGCGGTTTCCCTTTGACCCCCTTGTTTGTCAACTTTTCATGCATTCTATTTTAACTCTTGTGCACCGGGGACAACACCATTGGAGCCCATCCCGCCAGTGTGATGTGATAGGACTCGCCACTTCCAAATGTTGTTTCTATCTCCCAGACGATACGGTGGCGAAAGCTGCCGCCTGGGCGGGTGGTTCTGATGCCGCCTCGCCTGCCCGCTGCCACGCTCTGCAGGAAAATGGTAAAATTCCCCCCGAGGAGTTTGGTCTGAAGGCAGAACCAGATTGAGAATCAAGGTCTGGAGCCAGGTTGGGAGGCAGCAGGGGCCGAGCTTCTTCAGCTCATCCAAAGCTTTGTCACCCTTCCGTTAACATTGCAACAAGTCCTGTGAACCATAGAACATCGAACATTACAGCGCAGTACAGGCCCTTCGGCCCTCGATGCTGCGCCGACCTGTGAAACCACTCTAAAGCCCATCTACACTATTCCCTTATCGTCCATATGTCTATCCAATGACCATTTGAATGCCCTTAGTGTTGGCGAGTCCACTACTGTTGCAGGCAGGGCATTCCACACCCTTACTACTCTCTGAGTAAAGAACCTACCTCTGACATCTGTCCTATGTCTATCTCCCCTCAATTTAAAGCTACGTCCCCTCGTGCTAGACATCACCATCCGAGGAAAAAGGCTCTCACTGTCCACCCTATCCAATCCTCTGATCATCTTGTATGCCTCAATTAAGTCACCTCTGAACCTTCTTCTCTCTAACGAAAACAGCCTCAAGTCCCTCAGCCTTCCCTCATAAGATCTTCCCTCCAGACCAGGCAGAATCCATGTAAATCTCCTCTGCACCCTTTCCAATGCTTCCACATCCTTCCTATAAGGCGGCGACCCATGGGAGAGGCGAGTAAGGGGAGGAGAACCAACAAGGGGGGGGGCGGGTTGGGGAAGGTGGCACTGTTTGTGTAAGCCTGGGCTTTGTGCCCGGGGGGGGGGTTGTTGGTTAAATTGCTGTGTTTTCGCTCTTGTTGAAATTTGATGTTTAAAATTGTTAAAATTATAAATGCCTCAATAAAATATTTTCTAAAAAAAACCATACAAGTCCCATCACACTCGGTGCTCACTGGTCTCCACTTGCTCCCCATCTGGCAATACCTCCATGTGTCAATTCTCTCCTCATGTTTAAATAGCTTGAGGGGCCTACCCCCTTCCCTATCCCCGCAGCCTCCTCCTTCTCTGCAGCCTCCCGAGATCTCTACGCTCCTCCAACTCTGCAATCTTGCATTCTCCAATTTCAATCACTTCACTATCACTATATTGAGTGGGAAATGAATTTAATGTCCGATTATCTTCTTATGTGTCTTGGTGTCAAATGCTGTTTGATATTATGAAGCATCTTGGGATAGTTACTCAGTTAAAGGTGCTGTATCAATGTAAGAATTACCTAACCTTGGGTAATTTGGGGCTGGTTTAGCACAGTGGGCTAATCAGCTGGCTTGTCATGCAGAACAAGGCCAGCAGCGTGGGTTCAATTCCCGTAACAGCCTCCCCGAACAGGTGCCGGAATGTGGCGACTAGGAGCTTTTCACAGTAACTTCATTTAAGCCTACTCGTGACCAATAAACAATTATTATTATTATTAACATGTGGCTGGCAGATTCTAGTTGGAGTGTGCCATAATTTGGCGAGGCTGTAATGTAAATTCAGTTCTTACCTGTCTACTGCACAGCACAAAGAATATTCAAACTCTCAAGGCTGAGGGGCGACCTGATAGAAGTTTATAAAATTATGAGGGGTGTAGATAGGGTGAACAATTGGAGGCTTTTTCCCAGGGTGGAAATGACAATTACAAGGGGGCACAGGTTCAAGGTGAGGGGGGAAAGGTTCAGTGGAGATATGCGGGGGAAGTTTGTGGTGGCCTGGAATGCACGGCCAAGTGAGGTGGTTAAGCAGATACGTTAGCGACCTTTAAGACTTATCTGGATAGGCACATGAACAGACGGGTATAGAAGGATCCAGGCGGTTGGTCTAGACAGGGACACGTGATTGGCGCAGGCTTGGAGGGCCGAAGGGCCTGACCTGTGTTGTATTATTCTTTGATACCTCGTCCTGCATTCCCTCACTTTGCATTCCCTCACTCTGCATTCCTTCACTCTGCATTCCCTCACTCTGCATTCCCTCACTCTACATTCCCTCACTCTGCATTCCCTCACTCTGCATTCCCTCACTCTGCATTCCCTCACTCTGCATTCCCTCACTCTGCATTCCCTCACTCTGCATTCCCGGACTCTACATTCCCTCACTCTGCATTCCCTCACTCTGCATTCCCTCACTCTGCATTCCCTCACCCTGCATTCCCTCACCCTGCATTCCCTCACCCTGCATTCCCTCACTCTGCATTCCCTCACTCTGCATTCCCTCACCCTGCATTCCCTCATTCCCTCGTCCTGCATTCCCTCACTCTGCATTCCCTCATCCTGCATTCCCTCACCCTGCATTCCCTCAGCCTGCATTCCCTCACCCTGCATTCCCTCATTCCCTCGTCCTGCATTCCCTCGTCCTGCATTCCCTCACCCTGCATTCCCTCGCCCTGCTTTCCCTCACTCTGCATTCCCTCACCCTGCATTCCCTCACTCTGCATTCCCTCACCCTGCATTCCCTCACTCTGCATTCCCTCACTCTGCATTCCCTCACGCTGCATTCCCTCACCCTGCATTCCCTCATTCCCTCACTTTGCATTCCCTCACCCTGCTTTCCCTCACTCTGCATTCCCTCACCCTGCATTCCCTCACCCTGCGTTCCCTCACTCTGCATTCCCTCACCCTGCTTTCCCTCACTCTGCATTCCCTCACTCTGCATTCCCTCACCCTGCATTCCCTCACCCTATGTTCCCTCACCCTGCATTCCCTCACTCTGCATTCCCTCACTCTGCATTCCCTCACTCTGCATTCCCTCATTCCCTCGTCCTGCATTCCCTCACTCTGCATTCCCTCACCCTGCATTCCCTCACTCTGCATTCCCTCATTCCCTCACTCTGCATTCCCTCATTCCCTCACCCTGCATTCCCTCACTCTGCATTCTCTCACCCTGCATTCCCTCACCCTGCATTCCCTCATTCCCTCACTCTGCATTCTCTCACCCTGCATTCCCTCACCCTGCATTCCCTCATTCCCTCACTCTGCATTCCCTCACCCTGCATTCCCTCATCCTGCATTCCCTCACCCTGCATTCCCTCATTCCCTCATTCTGCATTCCCTCACCCTGCATTCCCTCATTCTCTCACCCTGCATTCCCTCACCCTGCATTCCCTCATTCTCTCACTCTGCATTCCCTCACCCTGCATTCTCTCACCCTGCATTCCCTCACCCTGCATTCCCTCACCCTGCATTCCCTCACCCAGCATTCCCTCATTCCCTCACTCTGCATTCCCTCACTCTGCATTCCCTCACTCTGCATTCCCTCATTCCCTCACTCTGCATTCCCTCACCCTGCATTCCCTCATTCCCTCACTCTGCATTCCCTCACTCTGCATTCCCTCATTCCCTCACTCTGCATTCCCTCACCCTGCATTCCCTCATTCCCTCACTCTGCATTCCCTCACCCTGCTTTCCCTCACTCTGCATTCCCTCAGCCTGCATTCCCTCATTGCCTCACTCTGCATTCCCTCACCCTGCATTCCCTCACTCTGCATTCCACAGTGTTACCTATTCATAGCTAATTCTTGCAGTTTGCCCACACACATTCTCTGGAGAACTTACTTGATAAAATATTTAATGCCGTCGGCTGTGAAAGCTTCTTCCCATCCGTAGGGCAGACCTGGAGTGAGAAGCAAAATTAATCATTCACTGAGAACTCAGGGGAAGAACACATCAGCAGCAATGGAATGTCATTGGTTTAACACCAGGTCTTCTGGAAATAATTATCATGTGAATAAAACCATATTTCTATTAGATTTGAAGATGAACTCATATGGTAAAGGGGTATAGTGGAGTGGTACGGTATATATAGTGGAGTGGGTAATGGTGTGATATATAGTGGAGTGGATTATGGTGTGATATATAGTGGAATATAATGGTGTGACATATAGTTGAGTGGGTAATGGTGTGATGTATAGTGGAGTGGGTTATGGTGTGATATACAGTGAAGGGGTTATGGTGTGATATATTGGAGGGGTAATGGTGTGATATATAGTGAAGGGGTTATATTGTGATATGTAATGGAGGGGCTATGGTGTGACATATAGTGGAGGGGTATGGTGTGATATATAGTGGACGGGTTATGGTGTGATATATAGTGGACGGGTTATGGTGTGATATATAGTGGACGGGTTATGGTGTGATATGTAATGGAGGGGCTATGGTGTGATAGATAGTGGACGGGTATGGTGTGATATATAGTGGACGGGTTATGGTGTGATATATAGTGGACGGGTTATGGTGTGATATATAATGGACGGGTTATGGTGTGATATGTAATGGAGGGGCTATGGTGTGATAGATAGTGGACGGGTATGGTGTGATATATAGTGGACGGGTTATGGTGTGATATATAGTGGACGGGTTATGGTGTGATATATAGTGGACGGGTTATGGTGTGATATGTAATGGAGGGGCTATGGTGTGATAGATAGTGGACGGGTATGGTGTGATATATAGTGGACGGGTTATGGTGTGATATATAGTGGACGGGTTATGGTGTGATATATAATGGAGGGGCTATGGTGTGATATATAGTGGAGGGGTTATGGTGATATATAGTGGAGGGGCTATGGTGTGATATATAGTGGACGGGTTATGGTGTGATATATAGTGACGGGGCTGTGGTGTGATATATAGTGGAGGGGTATGGAGTGATATATAATGGAGGGGCTATGGTGTGATATATAGTGGAGGGGTTATGGTGTGATATATAGTGGGCGGGTTATGGTGTGATATATAGTGGACGGGTTATGGTGTGATATTTCGTGGACGGGTTATGGTGTGATATATAGTGGCGGGGCTGTGGTGTGATATATAGTGGAGGGGTTATGGTGTGATATATAGTGGGCGGGTTATGGTGTGATATATAGTGGACGGGTTATGGTGTGATATTTTGTGGACGGGTTATGGTGTGATATATAGTGGCGGGGCTGTGGTGTGATATATAGTGGACGGGTTATGGTGTGATATATAGTGGGCGGGTTATGGTGTGATATATAGTGGACGGGTTATGGTGTGATATTTCATGGACGGGTTATGGTGTGGTATATAGTGGCGGGGCTGTGGTGTGATATACATTAATTAGACTTCTTGATAATATTTTCCGGTGACGGGAGTGGACCAATCAGCAGTTACAAGCCCCCTGCCCGCCTGATGGGGCCTATGGGTGAGGTGGTTTATTGGGGGTAGACATCCTCCCCCCGACGCTGTAGAAATTCAATTATTATAGAATTATATTGGATTTATCTGCGCCACCTTTCGCCTTTCCCTTAAGGGGTTCAGTTTTGTGCCCGATGAATGAGTGTATGAGGGTGTGCCCCTTTGATCAAGGCCCTATAACCAGCCTCTTGGGAGGTTCTGGGAGCGGTAAGGCACTACATCAATGCAGGCTATAAGGAGCTCAATGTGCCAATGCAGAGGCCCGCTGTCTTTTTCAGATGAATTCTCAGGGGGCTGCACGGATGTACGGATATAAAAACTGTCCCAAAGAAGGGCCTGGTCAGACTTGTGCTCACAGCAAGGATCATACTGGGAGCGAGATGCTGCTTTATGCAGAACTATTTACATAGTTAAAATAAATTAATGATCAATTTTCACCTGCTTCCTCAAATTACTAAACTGGCAACAAGGATTAAAAGAAATTCCGGACTCGCTCGTAGACCTGCCTGACTGGCGGAAGTTACTGTTTGGGATGGAACGTCGTGACGACTTAAGATGCCGTTATTCTGAAAATTGGAAGCCTTTGACGCAGGCCTGGATAATTGGAACCAGTACGCGGAGCGCATGAGGTATTTGTTCCAGGCAAACGGGATTTCGGGGCAGGACCTCCGAAGATCCTCCTCTAACCGGTGCCCAGACGTTTGGGATCATAAAGAGTCTGACTTATCCGGCCGCATCGGACTCCAGATCCTTCGATGAGTTGGTCACCATGGTTTTGGAATACAATGACCCCAAGCCCTCCATAATTATGTCACGGTATTGTTTTAATACGGCGGTGTGGTCCCCCGGGGAATCAGGCGGTGTGGTCCCCCGGGGAATCAGGCGGTGTGGTCCCCCGGGGAATCAGGCGGTGTGGTCCCCCGGGGACTCGGGCGGTGTGGTCCCCCGGGGAATCAGGCGGTTTGGTCCCCCGGGGAATCGGGCGGTGTGGTCCCCCGGGGAATCAGGCGGTGTGGTCCCCCGGGGAATCAGGCGGTGTGGTCCCCCGGGGAATCAGGCGGTGTGGTCCCCCGGGGAATCAGGCGGTGTGGTCCCCTGGGGGAATCAGGCGGTGTGGTCCCCCGGGGAATCAGGCGGTGTGGTCCCCCGGGGAATCAGGCGGTGTGGTCCCCCGGGGAATCAGGCGGTGTGGTCCCCCGGGGAATCAGGCGGTGTGGTCCCCCGGGGAATCAGGCGGTGTGGTCCCCCGGGGAATCAGGCGGTGTGGTCCCCCGGGGAATCAGGCGGTGTGGTCCCCCGGGGAATCAGGCGGTGTGGTCCCCCGGGGAATCGGGCGGTGTGGTCCCCTGGGGAATCAGGCGGTGTGGTCCCCCGGGGAATCAGTCACGGACTACTTGGCTCGCTTAAGACGTCTGGTTGAAAACTGCGAGTTCAGGCCATCTGTCCGGAGATGTTGTGGGATTGTCTCGTGTGAGGTATTAACAATACGGCCACATAGAGGAAGCTATTGGCGGAATCCACTCAGCAGTCACTTCCACATCGGTTGGTTGTGGTGCAGGGACCGGGACCAAATTTGTTGGGGTGAGACTGGTTACGAGTCCTCTGTTCCAACTGACAACGGCAGCCTGTACGACGTGCTGGGTAAATATTCCGAGGTGTTCCAGGAGGGTCTGGGTAGAATAAAGTGGGCCAAAGCCCAAATCTAAGTGGATCCTGATGCTCGGCCCCGATATTTCAGGACGAGACCTGTACCATAAGCTATGCTGACGAAGGTTGACACAGATCTTCAACACTTGCAGGATCTGGGGGTCATACACCTGACATATGAATATTCCTTCCAGCATTGACCAGGAATGCAGTTTCCGGAGTGGGCAGCACCTGTGGTGCCAGCAATGAAGCCTGACAAGACTGTCTGCTTTTGCGGAAATTTCAAACTCACTGTGAATCGGGCCTCGTGCCTGTACCCATACCCGATGCTCCGAGTAGAGGATTTATACGCCAGATTGGCTGGAGGATGCTTCTTCACGAAGCTGGACATGAACCATGTGTATCTGAAGGTGGAGCTAGATCCAGAGTCCAGGAAGTTTGCCACCATTAATACTTATCGGGGGTTGTTTGAGAACACCCACCTCCCGTTTGGGGTTTCATCAGACCCAGTGATCGTTCAACCGGTAACGGAGAACATTTTGCAGCGCCTCCTGAAGGTGCCTGTCTACTTGGACGATGAGTTCATTACGGGATCTACAGAAAAGGAACATATTGGTAACCTTTCGGAAGTGCTCCGGTGGTTTCCCATGTTAGCGCCCGGCTGGAGAGGAGCAAGTGTGTATTCCATATTAAAGCAGTAACCAATGTCTGTAACAGGGTGGGCTACACTCAGTGGAGAATAAGGTTCGCGCAATAAAAAGGGCTCCAACGCCGAAGAATGACATGGAGCTCCTGTCGATTTGTCCTGGTCAATTACTGTGGAAAGTTCATTGCCAATTTGGCCACTCTGTTGGCTCCGCTCCATGTGCTATTGCGGGAGGAGCAGGAATGGTGCTGGGGCCTTTGTTGCTGTTAAGAAACGTTTGCCTTCCATGCAGCTTCTTACACATTATGATCTGGCTAGACCCCTAATATTGACATGCGATGCTTCCCCCCATGGCATAGTGGGGCTGCTGGTCCATGGATAGGATAACGGCACGGAACGACCCATTGCGTTTGCTTCGAGGACTCTGACGGATGCAGAGCGACATTACGCTCAGACAGAGAAAGAAGGTTCGGCAGTAATATTTGGAATAAAGAAATTCCATCAGTCCGTTTCCGGGCGATGTCATTTTAACCGACCGCAGGTTGCTGCCCGGCCTTTTCAAGGAGGATAAGGAATTCCATCGTGTGCATCAGCTCGGATCCAGCGTTGCTCCTGCTCCTAACATATGAATAATCCGTCCAGCGCTGCCCAGGAACGCAAATTGCCCATGCCGATGCCCTCAGCCGTTGGCCATGAGCGCCCCGTCCCAACCAGTGGCGACCCTCAATTTCACGGACATCTTCCCAGTGACGGCTGCTCAGGTGCACGTGGACACGGCGGGACCCTGAATTGACGAAGCTTCGCCTCACGCTGCTGAGTGGTGGGAAGGCGGAAGCTCTTTCCATAACCCGCCGCTCATTCACCCAGAGATCTGCTCAGCTCAGTATAGAAGACAGCATCATATTCCGGGGAGCTCTCGTGGTCACCCCTTCACAGGGGCAGGAAGCCCTGCTACAGGACCTTCACAGCGGCCATCCAGGTGCATCCTAAATGAAAGTGTTGGCCCGCAGTTATGTCTGGTGGCCCGGCATGGATGGGGGACACCGGGAGGGTGGTGCGTGGCTGGCCGACGTGCCAAGAGCGAAAGAACCCCCGCCCACGGCCTCACTGCATCTGTGGGAATGACCGGGATGCCCAGATTTTGCCGGACCGTTGATGGGTTTCATGGTCCTTGTGGTCGTGAAGTGGCTGGAGATGTGCAAAATGGCCGTCACAACGTCCTGGGCCACGATAGAGAAGCCAGGGGCATTTTTAGCATCCATGGGATCCCGGAGGTTCTGGTGATGGATAACGGGATGCCATTCATCAGCGAGGAATTTGCCAGTTTTATGAAGAGGAATGGCATTCGGCATGTTCGGACTGCTCCACACCATCCCTTCTCCGATGGTTCAGCGTAACGGGCAGTCCAGATCTTCAAGAGAGGTTGAAGAAGCAATCCACAGGGTCAACGGAAACGCGGCTGGCGCTGTTCCTTTTTAATTGTCACACAACGCCCCATGTGACAACGCGAATCGCCCCTGCGGAGTTCTTGATGGGCCGCAGACTTAGGACCCGGCTGAGTCCAACATTTACAAGTCTCGCGGCAAAGTAGAAGCACAACAGGAAGTTCAGAAACGACACCATGACTTGAGGGCACAGGGCTAACATTTCACTTTGGGGGGGAGGCTGTCTATGCCCACAATCGTGGGGAAGGAGCGTTGTGGCTCCCAGGTGCCGTGCTTGAATGAACAGATCCAGTGTCTTTTTTTTTTCTAAATTTAGAATACCCAATTCATTTTTTCCAATTAAGGGGCAATTTAGCGTGGCCAATTCACCTGACCTGCACATCTTTGGGTTGTGGGGGCGAAACCCACGCAAACACGGGGAGAATGTGCAAACTCCACACGGACAGTGACCCAGAGCCGGGACCGAACCTGGGACCTCAGCGCCGTGAGGCAGCACTGCTAACCCACTGCGCCACTGTGCTGCCCTGATCCAGTGTCTTCAAAGGTCTTTGTTCAGGCGAAGGTCCACCACAAGTATTTAGACCACCTGAGCAAGCAGGAACCTTGGCAACCGACCGGCAGAAACTGTACTCCGCTGCATCAGGAACTGCCCCTCAGCCCGGGGTCGCAGCCGGCTGGGTCACATCCCCCGATCCAGCAGAAGGAATGACTCTGGATCCGACATGGAGGCAGAGAAATCCATTCCAGTGGAGGTCAGTGATGCACGATCAATGACCACTAAAGCGAGGTTGTAGTCCAACTGAAGGCTTTAATAAGCTAGATGTTTCCCCCAGCAGCTCAGGTACAGAATGAGGGCTGCTGGGGCAGCACGGGCTCTTATACCCCGCCTAGCAAGGCGGAGCTACCATACATCTTGACCAATAGGAAGCATCCAGTTTCTACCAATGGTGTTCCAGCATTACCAGGTACCGTAATACCTCGACTACCACAGTCGGCATATCGTGGACCGAGGCCCCAACAGTCACTCTTCGGTGGTCAGCCTGGAAATGGCGGTCAGCGAACCGCTACACGCCACCCGACCCTGAGCCGCCTCAGGCAAAAGCGCAGCCACTGTCAAAGCGGCGCAGAAGGCCCCCACCTTCTCTATCGTGGCCCAGGACGTTGGTGGCTGAAAGGGGGCTTTCGGACTTTGGGAGGGGAGGGGAGTGATGACCCCCACGAGGACCACAGGGGAACCATCATTGATGTTCCTGTGAGACTCGTGGAGCTTCCCAGATAGAGGGTGGAGGCCACCCGCCTGCGGCTGGTTATGGACAGATATAGAAGGGGCTCAAAGCAGGACCTGGACAGACTAGTTCTCCCGGCAAGGATTGTACTGGGAGTGAGATGCTACTTCACACAGAACTTTGTACACAGTTAAAATAAATGAATGTTCAATTTTCACCTGCTTTGTTAGATGAGGACAGTGTAGAGGGAGCTTTACTCTGTATCTAACCCCGTGTTGTACCTGTCCTGGGAGTGTTTGATGGGGACAGTGTAGAGGGAGCTTTACTCTGTATCTAACCCCGTGCTGTACCTGTCCTGGGAGTGTTTGATGGGGACAGTGTAGAGGGAGCTTTACTCTGTATCTAACCCCATGCTGTACCTGTCCTGGGAGTGTTTGATGGGGACAGTGCAGAGGGAGCTTTACTCTGTATCTAACCCCGTGCTGTACCTCTCCTGGGAGTGTTTGATGGGGACAGTGTAGAGGGAGCTTTACTCTGTATCTAATCCCGTGCTGTGCCTGTCCTGGGAGTGTTTGATGGGGACAGTGAAGAGGGAGCTTTACTCTGTATCTAATCCCGTGCTGCGCCTGTCCTGGGAGTGTTTGATGGGGACAGTGTAGAGGGAGCTTTACTCTGTATCTAATCCCGTGCTGTGCCTGTCCTGGGAGTGTTTGATGGGAAGTGTCAATGGAAGCACAGATGTATCTAACCTGTACTTTATTTAACCATGGAGTGCTTAACAATTACGCAACAGGTACCAAAAGTGAAAAGGTTTCTCAACACACACATCCCATATCTTATCCAATCTCCCAGTGTAACTGATACAGATGACATAGCAGAGACGCGAAGCTGGTCCATTTGCCTGTCCAATGCCATGAGTGATCCTTGTACACCCGGGTTAAGACACTCCCTGAACAGAAGGTGCTGATTAATCTCCTGAGAGAGCTGATAAGACAGATAAAAAACCCTGAGGCCAGTGGAAATCTGATTCCGCAGTGTCCTTTTCCAAATGACAGTCACTGAAAAAGCTTTGAGAGGAAGGACCTAATTCAAGCAGCATAAATCTGCTGTACATTCCAACATAAATCATAGAATTTAGAATCATCGAATTTACAGTGCAGGAGGCCATTCGGCCCATCGAGACTGCACCAGCTCTTGGAAAGAGCACCCTACCCAAGGTCAACACCTCCACCCTATCCCCATAACCTAGTAACCCCACCCAACACTAAGGGCAATTTTGGACACTAAGGGCAATTAATCATGGCCAATCCACCTAACCTGCACATCTTTTGACTGTGGGAGGAAACCGGAGCACCCGGAGGAAACCCACGCACACACGGGGAGGATGTGCAGACTCCGCAGAGACAGTGACCCAAGCCGGAATCGAACCTGGGACCCTGGAGTTGTGAAGCAATTGTGCTAACCACCGTGCTACTGTGCTGCCTGTGTTGTGTCTCTTGTCAGATCACCTTAACCTCACTCAGGGTGAAAGCCAAAAGGTGCTTTTGTTACTCCCAGAGTCATCAAGCTATGATATTTTCTGTGTTATTGGATGAAGGGGATTTGTCAGAGATACCTGTGTGGCAAATAACAGAGTGTCTGAGTTTGCTGGACAGTCTGAGGATACTGTCCGGAGGCTGGTGAGGTGACAGGGCTGGGGGACTGGATCTGTGGCAGGTGGTGATGAAACCAACAAGGGGGGAAAACATACTCTACCTCACCCTCACCAACCTGCCTGCTGCAGATGCTTCTGTCCCTGACAGTATCGGTATGAGTGGCCACTGCACAGTCCTTCACATTGAGGACCCTCCATCGTGTTGTGTGGCACTACCACTGTGCTAAATGGGATAGACTTCAAACAGATCCAGCAACTCCAGACTGGGCAGCCAGGAGGCGCTGTGGGCCATCAGCAGCAGCAGAATTGTATCAACACAATCTGCAACCTCCTGGCCCGGCATTTCCCCCAGTCTACCCTTACCCCCCAGCCCGGGCATCAACCCGGGCTCAGTGAAGACTGCAGGAGAGCGTGGCAGGAGCAACACCAGGCAGACTGAAAAATGAGGCCACAACACAGCAGGAAGTTATTAACAGAGAAAAGTGATTTCATAACCAACAGATTAGATCTAAGCTCTGCAGTCCTGCCACATTCAGCCGTGAATGGTGGGGGACAATTAAACAACTCGCTGGAGGAGGAGGCTCCACAAATATCCCCGTCCTCAATGATGGAGGAGCCCAGCACATCTGTGCAAAAGGCAAGGCTGAAGTGATCGCAATGATCTTCAGCCAGACGTGCCGAGTGGATGATCCATCTCAGTCTCCTCCGGAGGTCCCCAGCATCACAGATATCAGTCTTCACTCAAGAAGCTTCACACCGTCCAGGACAAAGCAGTCTGCTTGTTTGGCACCCCATCCACAAACATTCACTCCCTCCACTGCCGACGCACAGTATCAGCCGTGTGTACCATCTACAAGTTACACTGCAGTAACTCACCAAGGCTCATTAGGCAGCACCTTCCAATCTCACGACCACGACCAACTAGAAGGACAAGGGCAGCAGATACCTGGGAACCCCACCACCTGGAGATTCCCCTCCAACTCACTCACCACCCTGACTTGGAAATATATCGGCCGTTCCTTCACTGTCGCTGGGGCAACATCCTGGAACTCCCTCTCTAACAGCACTGTGGGTGTACCTACACCTCAGGGACTGCAGCGGAGTCAAGAAAGCAGCTCACCACCACCTTCTGAAGGGCAACTAGGGATGGGCAATAAATGCTGGTCTAACCAGCGTCGTCCACGTCCCATAAATGAATTTTTAAAAAACAGGAGAATTTCTTTTACACATGGAGTTAGGATCTGCTCTCTGAAAGGATGGGGGAAGTAAATTTAATAGTAAGACACAAAAGTTAATTGGATAACCACTAGAAGAGGAGGAATTTGCAGG
Organism: Scyliorhinus torazame; assembly: GCF_047496885.1. Taxonomy (NCBI): domain Eukaryota; kingdom Metazoa; phylum Chordata; class Chondrichthyes; order Carcharhiniformes; family Scyliorhinidae; genus Scyliorhinus; species Scyliorhinus torazame. The sequence continues at coordinate 162,759,606 of NC_092724.1, forward strand.
GCTGTGGGGAAAGAGTGTGGGGATGGGGGAGTGGATCTAAGTGAATAACTCTCTCAAAGAGCTGACACAAGAACAATGGAGCAAAATGGTCGTCTCTGTGCTGAGAATTCTATGAAATTCATTCGACATGAGCCTGTGTGGATTTGAGCTCAGATCTGTAGGATGAAAGATCAGAGCTAGCCCACTGCGTCACTGAGGAACAGGCCTTCCTGTAAATCTCTGGTGACCTCTCAGTGGGCGACTCTTTAACGTTGTGAAGTCAGTGTCGACGCCTTTTGTCTTCCCCACTTCTATTCTGCTGAGACCCCGCTGGGTCTGACGTGTGCAGTAAGTAATCGGAGCACCAGTGGATTTAGTGTTCCAGTATGAAAGTTCACATCAGTGGCATTCACACCATGGAGTAATCCACCCAAGGATTATGTGTAGCACAGTAACGTGCTGTAACATTTCCTTAAAAAGCATTATGTAACACACAGAGACCTCTTCTGCAGCACCACTATGTTCAAACATAATTTAATGGCTGTAGCTTTTAAATAGAAAAGAATAATTACATGGATAATACCAGAGAGGCTGGAGCCAAGATAAAAGAGGTTTGCTTTTAATTAAAAACAAGCAGGATCGAACAGAAAGCCATTTTAAAATCTAAAATGTTAGTTTCCCGACGACAATACAGCCCCGACACAGTAAAACTGACCCCACAACAGTGTTGGCCGGCTGGTGTCTGACTGAGTGGCTGGTGGTGCAGTCGTATTTGTTGTGCTACAGTCAAACCCCAATAGGATAGACAATAGGAACCGTTCTGAGATGGAGGGAGAGTACAAAACAGGTCGTGTATCAGGGCACAGGGTTCGACTGGAATGAGTAGAAGGTACAGAGCTCACTAATGCAGATGATGCTCTCCACTGCCAACACTTTACTGCCTAATCCTGGCTCCTACAATTGTTCACTGGATAAACAGTCTGAATCATAGAATCCCTACAGTGCAGAAGGAGGCCATTTGGCCCATCGAGTCTGCATCGACCCTCCGAAACAGCACCTTAGCTAGGCCCAATCCCCGGCCCTATCCCTGTAAACCCTGTAGTCCCACCTAACCTTTGGACACTAAGCGGCAATTTAGCACGGCCAATCCACCTAACCTGCACATCTTTGAACAGTGAGAGGAAACCGGAGCACCCGGAGGAAACCCACGCAGACACGGGGAGAACGTGCAAACACCACACAGTCACCCGAGGCCGGAATTGAACCCGGGTCCCTGGCGCCGTGAGACAGCAGTGCTAACCCTGGTCCCTGGCGCTGTGAGACAGCAGTGCTAACCCGGGTCCCTGGCGCTGTGAGACAGCAGTGTTAACCCGGGTCCCTGGCGCTGTGAGACAGCAGTGCTAACCCGGGTCCCTGGCGCTGTGAGGCAGCCGTGTTAACCCGGGTCCCTGGCACTGTGAGGCAGCAGTGTTAGCCCGGGTCCCTGGCACTGTGAGGCAGCAGTGTTAACCCGGGTCCCTGGCACTGTGAGGCAGCAGTGCTGACCCAGGTCCCTGGCGCTGTGAGGCAGCAGTGTCAACCCGGGTCCCTGGCGCTGTGAGACAGCAGTGTTAACCCGGGTCCCTGGCGCTGTGAGACAGCCGTGTTAACCCGGGTCCCTGGCGCTGTGAGGCAGCAGTGTTAGCCCGGGTCCCTGGTACTGTGAGGCAGCAGTGTTAACCCGGGTCCCTGGCACTGTGAGGCAGCAGTGCTGACCCAGGTCCCTGGCACTGTGAGGCAGCAGTATTAACCCGCGTCCCTGGAGCGGTGAGGCAGCAGTGTTTAACCCGGGACCCTGGCGCTGTGAGACAGCAGTGCTAACCCGGGTCCCTGGCACTGTGAGACAGCAGTGCTAACCAGAGTCCCTGGCGCTGTGAGGCAGCAGTGTTAACCCAGTCCCTGACACTGTGAGACAGCAGTGCTAACCCGGGTCCCTGGCACTGTGAGGCAGCAGTGTTAACCCAGTTCCTGACATTGTGAGACAGCAGTGTGAACCCGGGTCCCTGGCACTGTGAGACAGCAGTGCTAACCCGGGTCCCTGGCACTGTGAGACAGCAGTGCTAACCCGGGTCCCTGGCACTGTGAGACAGCAGTGCTAACCCGGGTCCCTGGCACTGTGAGGCATCAGTGCTAACCCGGGTCCCTGGCGCTGTGAGGCAGCAGTGCTAACCACTGCTGCAAATAACATGTTTGTAGAAGGGAAGTTTGCTGGTTTTGAGAAGTGGTTGGGTAAACCCCAGCTTCCAAGAACTAATCTGTTTCGGTATTATCAGGTATGTAACTTTTTGTGCAAGGAGATTCCTTCCTGCCCCTTGGCGGCCTCGTCCTCATTGGTGGATAGGGTTCTTCAGTGTTTGAGCTGGGGAAGGGATCAGTCGGATATTTACTGTTGGCTTGTGGTGATGTAGCAAGCTCTATTGGGTGAAGGTAAAGGGAAGTGGGAGAGGGAGGTGGGTCAGGGTTTTGAGTGGGGGCGGGGGGGGAGGTGTGGGGTGAGGAGCTGCTCAGGGTGAACTCCACCGCCTCGTGTGCTGGGCTCAGCGTGATTCAGTTCAAGGGGTTGCGTTGGGCACATCTGACCAGGGCACGGATGAGTGGTTATTTTTCTGGAAGTAGAGGATAGGTGCGAGTGGTGTTCACGGGGTCCGGCGAATCGTACGCTTATTCTGGTCTTGTCCTAAACGTGTGAGCTTCTTCAGCACCGTGTCAGGGTTTCTTGGGATTGAATTGGAGCCTTGGCCTTCCTTTGGTGGCTACCTTTGGGGTTTTGGACTCGCCGGAGCTGCAGATGGGGGCAAAGGTGGAGGAATAGCCCGAAGGCGCGTTCTGCCTGAGTGGAGGACTCCGGTTCCGCTCAGTGCTTCGTTGCAGCTGTGACCTTTCGCAATGAGAAAAGGTCAAATCCATCATGAGGGGTGGGGGAGGGGGGTGGGGGGGTCAGCAGAAGGGTTCTACTCGAGATGGCAGCCTTTCAGTTCCAATTTCAGGGTGCTGGTCACCGTCAGATGTTAGGAGGGTTATGAAGAGAGGTTGGATAGGCTTGAGTTGTTTTGGCCGGTGAAGAGGAGATTGAGGGGCAACCTGATCGAGGTGAAGAAGATTCTGAGGGACAGGGTGGAGAGGGAGCAGCTGTTCCCCTGAGTTGTAGGGTCAGTTACGAGGGGGGCACAAGTTCAAGGTGAGGGGCGGGAGGTTTAGGGGGGATTTGAGGAGAAGTGTTTGTACCCAGAGGGTGATGAGGGTCTGGAATGTGCTGCCCAGGAGGGTGGTGAGGGTCTGGAACGCGCTGCCCAGGAGGGTGGTGAGGGTCTGGAATGCGCTGCCTGGGAGGGTGGTGAGAGTCTGGAATGCGCTGCCTGGGAGGGTGGTGAGGGTCTGGAACGCGCTGCCCAGGAGGGTGGTGAGGGTCTGGAACACGCTGCCCAGGAGGGTGGTAGAGGCGGTTGCCTCACATCCTTTAAAAAGTACCTGGATGAGCGCTGGGCACGACATAACATTCAGGGCTATGGGCCCAGTGCGGGCCAATGGGATTAGGTGGGCAGGTCAGGCGTTGTTCATGCGTCAATGCAAACGGGATGGGCCGAAGGGTCTCTTCTACACAGTGTTATTCTGTGATTCAGAGGGGGGAGGGGGGGTCGTGGATTTGTTTTGGGTTTTTCCGGGTGTTTTTCTTCGTGGGTGTGTGTGGGGGGGTGGGGGGTGAAAACATTTTCTTAATAAAAATACTTTTTTTAAAAAATAGAATTACTCTCCTGCACTAATAGCCACAGGCCGACCTCAAGTTCCTGGGTGTTCCGAGCCAAATACGCGGAGAAGGGAAATGGAATCCCATCATTGCTTTTTTCTCAGAAAGGGAGACTGATTTGGATTCATAACACACCATTCATGAACTCAGGGCAAACCCAAGAGATATACAACCAGTGAAATACTTTTGAAATATTGTAATGTGGGGACATGTAGGCAGTTTAGCACACGCTCGACTCTGCCAACTGTTAGAAACTGGACTGATCCCAGAGCACCAGAGATTGACATGTCTCAGGTAGGCCTGGCAGTTAACTGCGCAAGGAACCAGTGTTCCAGAGGACTGTACAGGCTCAGAGAGCATGCTGCACAAGGCTTCACTGACTGTCTCTGGGAGACAGTTCCATGGGTAGCAGCAGAGGTGAAGGGAGTTCCACAGAAACTGGGAGAGTGGGTCGGAGACAGGGGAATGTATGGCTTTTATCCAGTGTGATTGTGGACTGAAATTTGGGATTTATTCAGAAAGTGTGCAGATGCAGCAGTCCCTGTGCCCTCAGCAGCAAACACGGTCTGGCCTAGACGCCAGCAATTCTTGCCCTCAGCAGCAAACACGGTCTGGCCTAGACGCCAGCAATTCTTGTTCTGTTGCTTATTGCCGAGTGGGGGGGGGGGGGGTTAACCCAATCTTACTCTGGTGTCACAGAAGGTGTGCATTTATATGCAAGAAACCAGTTACTTTGCATTTAATCTTCACTCCCTCATTCTAATAACGAACCACGATTGTGATTCTAATGTCCGGGCTGCTTTGAAAGCTCAGTGTACAGTCCTGGTTAAAGAAGGCCAGCGAGAGACCCACAAAACATGAAAGGCGGTGGGATGAAATGGTTGCATCTTTCATGAGCTCAGGACTGCCTTTTAAGAGCCACCTCTGTGTAATGTAGCAAACGGCAGCAGCCAATTAGTGCGCTGCAAGCTCTTGCAAACCGTAATGTGATCATGGACAGACCATCTGTTTTAGGTGCAGGTTGAGGATAGATATTGGCCTCAGGAAACTGAAGAGAATGCCCATGCTCAAGTTGAGATAGGCCATAAACTTCCCTTGACTTGACGGGGCAGAGGACAACTTGGTTTAAAACTGATTTGAAATGGAGCAACTCAAATAATCCAGCACTCCTCCATACTGACCCTCTGACAGTGCAGCACTCCCTCAGTACTGACCCTCTGACAGTGCAGCACTCCCTCAGTACTGACCCTCTGACAGTGCAGCACTCCCTCAGTACTGACCCTCTGACAGTGCGGCACTCCCTCAGTACTGACCCTCTGACAGTGCAGCACTCCCTCAGTACTGACCCTCTGACAGTGCAGCACTCCCTCAGTAATGACCCTCTGACAGTGCGGTGCTCCCTCGGTACTGACCCTCTGACAGTGCAGCACTCCCTCAGTACTGACCCTCTGACAGTGCAGCACTCCCTCAGTACTGACCGTCTGACAGTGCAGCACTCCCTAAGTGCTGACCCTCTGACAGTGCCGCACTCCCTCAATACTGACCCTCTGACAGTGCGGCACTCCCTCAGTACTGACCCTCTGACAGTGCAGCACTCCCTCAGTACTGACCCTCTGACAGTGCAGCACTCCCTCAGTACTGACCCTCTGACAGTGCGGCACTCCCTCAGTACTGACCCTATGACAGTGCGGCACTCCCTCAGTACTGACCCTCTGACAGTGCAGCACTCCCTCAGTACTGACCCTCTGACAGTGCGGCACTCCCTCAGTACTGACCCTCTGACAGTGCGGCACTTCCTCAGTACTGACCCTCTGACAGTGCGGCGCTCCCTCAGTACTGACCCTCTCACAGTGCAGCACTCCCTCAGTACTGACCCTCTGACAGTGCGGCACTCCCTCAGTACTGACCCTCTGACAGTGCAGCACGCCCTCAGTACTGACCCTCTGACAGTGCGGCACTCCCTCAGTACTGACCCTCTGACAGTGCAGCGCTCACTCAGTACTGACCCTCTGACAGTGCGGCGCTCCCTCAGTACTGACCCTCTGACAGTGCAGCACTCCCTCAGTACTGACCCTCTGACAGTGCAGCACTCCCTCAGTACTGACCCTCTGACAGTGCAGCATTCCCTCAGTACTGACCCTCTGACAGTGCAGCGCTCCCTCAGTACTGACCCTCTGACAGTGCAGCGCTCCCTCAGTACTGACCCTCTGACAGTGCAGCACTCCCTCAGTACTGACCCTCTGACAGTGCAGCGCTCCCTCAGTACTGACCCTCTGACAGTGCAGCACTCCCTCAGTACTGACCCTCTGACAGTGCAGCACTCCCTCAGTACTGACCCTCTGACAGTGCAGCACTCCCTCAGTACTGACCCTCTGACAGTGCAGCACTCCCTCAGTACTGATCCTCTGACAGTGCGGCACTCCCTCAGTACTGACCCTCTGACAGTGCAGCACTCCCTCAGTACTGACCCTCTGACAGTGCAGCACTCCCTCAGAACTGACCCTCTGACAGTGCAGCACTCCCTCAGTACTGACCCTCTGACAGTGCCACACTCCAGTCAGCTGGGGGTCTACACAGATGGGTGTAGACTGGCAGAGGAAGGTGGCAACACTCGTCCTGTGCACAAGGTGGTGGCGGGGGTGGCGCAGAAGCCGGTGGAGAATGGGGAATAGGATTCGAACCGCGTGCATCGGTCACGTCCACCTATTGGATCGCTTTGGCACAAAGGAACTGAACTGTCTAATGGGACAGAGAGTGAAAACTGCCGCCTGATAAAAATATCAGATCTGTTTTTAAGTTGCAGTTGGCTCTTCATCCCGATAGTTAAAGCGGATGTTTTTCTGCTTCGCCGGTCAGTGACGTGTGCAGTCTGCGACATGTTTCTCCAGGTGGTTTCCAAGCTGACTTTCCATGGTGTCACCCCAGCCTGTGTGCTCTTCCAGTGGGTGTATCGCTGAGACACAGTGTGCTGTCCCTGTGCATGCCTGGCCTGTCTGCTCATCATTACCTCACTGTCCTTGGCCAGTGCCATGGGTTTTTCTCCAGCACGTGAATATGTCCTGAACATGTTCCAAGACACATACTGCACATTAACCCTTTGCCCAGGAATCAGTTCATTCTGACACCACAAGGGGCAGCGAATCAGTCAGCGACTCAGAACTAACTCAACCCCCATACTGTGGACTACAACAACTTGCATTTATGTAACACCTTTAACATAGCATAATATTCCAATGTTTTACAAATAACATTTTACAAAGGAACAGAGAAGGAGAGTCAGCCTCTTCAACACTGGCTCCTTGCGCAGTTAACTGCCAGGCCTACCTGTGGCAAGTCAATCTGTGGTGCACTGGGATCAGTCCAGTTTCTAACAGTTGGCAGAGTCGAGCTATACTGTGATATCCTGCCGCAAGTGAGAGGGTCATCGCTGAGGGAGTGTTACACTGTCAGAGGGTCAGTACTGAGGGAGTGCTGCACTGTCAGAGGGTCAGTACTGAGGGAGTGCCGCACTGTCAGAGGGTCACTACTGAGGGAGTGCTGCACTGTCAGAGAGTCAGTACTGAGGGAGCGCCGCACTGTCAGAGGGTCAGTACTGAGGGAGTGCCGCACTGTCAGAGGGTCAGTACTGAGGGAGTGCCGCACTGTCAGAGGGTCAGTGGTGAGGGAGTGCTGCACGGTCAGAGGGTCAGTACTGAGGGAGTGCTGCACTGTCAGAGGGTCAGTACTGAGGGAGTGCTGCACTGTCAGAGGGTCAGTACTGAGGGAGTGCTGCACTGTCAGAGGGTCAGTACTGAGGGAGTGCCGCACTGTCAGAGGGTCAGTACTGAGGGAGTGCTGCACTGTCAGAGGGTCAGTACTGAGGGAGTGCTGCAGTCAGAGGGTCAGTACTGAGGGAGTGCTGCACTGTCAGAGGGTCAGTACTGAGGGAGTGCCGCACTGTCAGAGGGTCAGTACTGAGGGAGTGCTGCACTGTCAGAGGGTCAGTACTGAGGGAGTGCTGCACTGTCAGAGGGTCAGTACTGAGGGAGTGCTGCACGGTCAGAGGGTCAGTACTGAGGGAGTGCCGCACTGTCAGAGGGTCGGATTGGAGAGTGGCGAATGTCGTGCCCCTGTTCAAAAACGGGACTAGGGATAACCCTGGGAATTACAGGCCAGTTAGTCTTACTTCGGTGGTAGGCAAAGTAATGGAAAGGGTACTGAAGGATAGGATTTCTGAACATCTGGAAAGATTAGGGATAGTCAGCACGGATTTGTGAGGGGTAGGTCTTGCCTTACAAATCTTATTGAATTCTTTGAGGAGGTGACCAAGCATGTGGATGAAGGTAAAGCAGTGGATGTAGTGTACATGGATTTTAGTAAGGCATTTGATAAGGTTCCCCATGGTAGGCTTCTGCAGAAAGTAAGGAGGCATGGGATAGTGGGAAATTTGGCCAGTTGGATAATGAACTGGCTAACCGATAGAAGTCAGAGAGTCGTGGTGGATGGCAAATATTCAGCCTGGATCCCAGTTACCAGTGGTGTACCGCAGGGATCAGTTCTGGGTCCTCTGCTGTTTGTGATTTTCATTAATGACTTGGATGAGGGAGTTGAAGGGTAGGTCAGTAAATTTGCAGACGATACGAAGATTGGTGGAGTTGTGGATAGTAAGGAGGGCTGTTGTCGGCTGCAAAGAGACATAGATAGGATGCAGAGCTGGGCTGAGAAGTGGCAGATGGAGTCGATGGAGTGTGAGGTTGTCCATTTTGGAAGGACAAATATGAATGCGGAATACAGGGTTAACGGTAGAGTTCTTGGCAATGTGGAGGAGCAGAGAGATCTTGGGGTCTATGTTCATACATCTTTGAAAGTTGCCACTCAAGTGGATAGAGCTGTGAAGAAGGCCTATGGTGTGCTCACGTTCATTAACAGAGGGAAGGGGTGGGAGGGGGGGGGGGGGCGGGGGTGGGGAGGGGTCAGTGGTCGCTTCGGAGGCCTCAAAGCTCAGGCTACCATTTGAACATTGGCGTCCCGATCTCTCGCTACGCTGAGCAGTTCAGGCGAACAGAGCTTCCCAGTGACAGTACTGAGCTATGTCGGCCTTGGCCGCACCATCCTCGCTGAGGCTCATTGTACAACGCGAGCCGTGTTGTGTAGCCATGTGTTTCTCGGTCCTGCGAGGGCTGGGAAACACGTGTCGAAACCCGCTCGCTATTGGACTTTGTTCCTAATTAGTTGAATCAAGGCCAAGATGGTCCTGAGTCCAGCCCAGAAGCCTGAGAAAGGAACTGTAAATACAGCGGGCAGGATTCTCCCGTCCCCTCGCTGCGTGTTTCTCGGCCGTGTGCCGCTCGCTGGCACCAGGATTCTATCTTCCCGCCACTTGTCCATGGAATTTCCCATCGTAACCACCTCATGACGCTGGGAATCCCGCATCCGGCCAATGTGCTGCCGACGGGAAAAGAGATTCCCAATGACTGGAGAATTTCAGCCAATGGCTGCAGCCTTTGCTAACGCAGCCACATTGACTGCACTGCGAAAGGTAATTAATTGTAACATTAATTGCTGATTGCTGTGATTAACACCATAAACATTCAGGTCCTCCTATTCAATCAATATACTATAAAAAATATTGGTCTCTCTGGACTGTGGACCCCAGCAGTGTAGTGTCTCTGTAACAAAGTTGTGAACAGTTTATTCTGTAAGCTGGGTCCCTGTCTCACTGCTGCAGTTTACTTAACACTCCACATGCCATACTGAGCTGACAGGCGTTTTCCCTGGAGGATGGTCTTCTCTGGTAAAAGCTAATTGCTCTATGTTCCAAGTAGAGGGGTCGAGGTATCTGTCTGTGACTATAACTGAGATAACTGTCAGAGGAGCAAACAATTCTGCTCTAATTAAATTTTCTCCTTCCACCTCTCCCCAGTCACGTTTCTGAGCTGCATTTATCACATGTGGCTGGCTGTGTGTTTCTGTCCAGCTCACAATCAGGATCCATCTGAAAGGAGAAGGATGGAACAGACGTGTTCTCTGTGGACACAAAAACCTTACAGGCGGAATTCTCCTGCTGTTGGCATTCTCTGTTCCCGTTGCCGGCAAACGTGGACCACTGAGAAACATGCGGCTGGGGACCGGGGGAATCTCGCCCTCTGTATTTCTGCCTGCGTCTTTGGTCAACTAACCTAAATCCTGTTAGTCTCTCAAAAACCGTGTAGCCCTCAGTCCCCCCTCTCTCTCTCTCTCCCTGCTAAATTAATTGCCACTTGCTCTCAAATATCCCCTCCTGCCTGGCCTGGAATTTGTGTGTGTTTTAAATCCCCTCTCTCCAGTCCCTCCCTCCCCCGAAGGCTGCTCTTTCAGAGGGTCAGTGCAAACTCGATGGGGCGAATGGCCTCTTTGCGCTCTGTCGGAATTCTATGGTTTTATGGTTCTTTGCTCCTTTGCTTTCTGTCACACCCTCCTTGTCCGGACTTTGCTAATCATGGTTTTTGGAATACTTCCGGGAGTCGGGGAGTGAAAGGCCAAACTGGTTCATTTTAAACTGCAAAATGAAGCTGCTATTGCGGCAAACAAGTCGAGCTTCCCAGCCCAGGAATACCGGGAACTCCCGGTCCGGGAGCTACATCGGGGCGGCACGCTGGCACAGAGGTTAGCACTCCTGCCTCACAGCGCCAGGCTCCCGGGTTTATATCCGGCCTCGGGTGACGGTCTGTGTGGAGTTTGCCCGTTCTCCCCGTGTGTGCGTGGGTTTCCTCCGGGTGCTCCGGTTTCCTCCCGCAGTCCAAAGATGTGCAGGTTAGGTGGAGTGGTCATGAGCAATTGCCCCTTAGTGTCCAAAAGGTAGGTGGGGTTACTGGGTTATGGGGATAGGGTGGCAGCATGGGGCTTAAGTAGGGTGCTCTTTCCAAGGGCCAGTGCAGACTCGATGGGCCGAATGGCCTACTTCTGCACTGTAAATTCCATGCAAAGGTCCCACTAATGAGCCCCAGCTGGTCGTGCCTCACCCGCTCACCACGGGAACTCGTGCTCTACAAAGCCCACGGGGAGAGTCCTCGTGAGGATTATCACGGTTCTCCACAAATTTCTACCACAAGATATGACAATGGGGCAAGTGCAGAGGCAGACTGCAAGAACTATCTCAGCAGGCCTGGGGACTGAATAACGTCAGCATTATTGAGCGTCATGCTCTTAGCCATCTGAGCTAATCTTCCCCCGCCCCGGCCATGCAGAGCTGAGTTAGTTTGAAGGTAGACTCAGCACTGTGTTTAATAGGGCAGCACAGTGACGCAGTGGTTAGCACTGCTGCCTCACGGCACCGAGGTTCCAGGTTCGATCCCGGCCCTGGGTGACTGTCCGTGTGGAGTTTGCACATTCTCCCCGTGTCTGCGTGGGTTTCGCCCCCAAAACCCAAAGATGTGCAGGGTGGGTGGATTGGCCACGCTAAATTGCCCCTTAATTGGGAAAATTTAATTGGGTACTCTAAATTTAGAGAAAAAAAAACAGCTCTGTGTTTAATGGAGGACATTTACCAGATTCCAAATCGATTCTATCAGAACAGACTAGCAGCGAAAGTAGGAAAGGGCCCAAGAAAATAAACATTTGACTTTTTTTTAAGTGACCTGACAGTGCCCATGTCAGCTGTAGTGCCACGTGGACCGCTAGGCTGGCACCCAGATGGCACTGCCAGGGTGCCCAGGTGGCAACAGCAGTACCTGGACATCACCGGGCCCAAAGGGCATGCAGCTGGGGGCCTCCCATCTCCTGGGGGACCCTCCGTTTGCGGGGACCAGTGCTGAACGGCACACACCCGAGGTCTCTGAGACAAAGGGGATGAATCCCCAAGCCTCAGGTACCCCGGAAATCTGCACATTACCGTGGGACTAGCTGTCTCGCTCTAATATGCAGATTTGACAAAAAGTGATCCTGCCCGGGGTCTCCCGGCTTTTACCGGCCACCCTGCGCCGCGGCGAGCTGCTTTTCTGGTACAGCGTTCTCGTTGGATCACGCTCGGCGTCAGGGTTAGATGATAGAAATGGGGTGGGAGGATACTCATGTGGATCCAAATGATCTGATTTTGTGTCGTACATTTCATGTGAAAAAGAAAAGCTCATTTCTAATTCTTGTGGTTCAGTATATTTCCCAAAGGCAGCACTAGTAAATTATGATATGGTTCACAATCTTAATCCAGTAGCCACATCAAAGTGGACTGCATGGCCCACCAGTGACAGTGTGTGGAGGGTACGTGCACCGCAGTGTTGTGAACAAGCCCCTTCCCCATTGCAGTCCGGCGATACCCTGGCTCCCAGGCCTTTGACGCCCCCGTTTATTTATAAACCCACACTCCAAAGCTTGACAGAGCTTCATTAAAAAAACACGATTAGAACAAATATTGTACAAAGTATCGCAGAGTTCCAGACAGTGTGCTGAATGCTCAGAGTGAATGTGGTGGCAGTTTGCGGAGACCTGCACACTGCCCTCCGGCATTATTAGAAAATGTTCTGCCTGAGCTGGCACAGGCACTGTATATTAGTGCCTGGTGTACGTAACCTTGACAGAGAGGAAAAGTGACACGTGTCTAAAGTTAACTGTTCACTCTCAGCAGAGACATCTTTAACCCATAAGAACAGAATCCTGAACAGGAATTTTACTGTACCACGAAACAGATCACACTTAAACCAAAACTCATCAGACTTCAAGGAATCTGGAAGCAATAATACTGCGAAAATCTGAAATTAAAACTCGAACTGCCGGAAAAACTCAGCAGGTCTGGCAGCGTCTGCAGAGTGAGGAACAGAGTTAACGGTTCGAGTCCGTGTGCCGACTCAATGATCCATTTTGGGGATCAGAGGGAAATCTGCGTTAGCAGAGTGGGGACAGAGGATGAGATGATGGGAGAGTTGAACTGCACTGAAGGAATAAAGCTGAGAAGGTTAAGCTGTGGAATCAGAGGGTGCAAATCAACGGGCGCCAGCTGGGAGAAATCTCCCACTTAGAACAAAGTCATCAAATGTCTCCGTGCGCTGCCTAAGGGGCTGCGAGTGCACGGACAACCCAACTCTGAGGTCCACATCGTTAACGCTGTAATCTCCGAGGTCACCACAGCATCTCTTTGGACATGGACGGTGTGCAAAATACAGGTTATTTTAGTTCTTCAAGGGGCACCTGAGCACCAATCTCTTTTACTTATCCTCCATGCTCATCCCGGCCCCGGGTCACTGTCCGTGGAGTTTGCACATTCTCCCCGTGTCTGCGTGGGTCTCACTCCCACAACCCAAAGGTGTGCAGGGTAGGTGCATTGGCCATGCTAAATTGCCCCTTCATTGGAAAGAAAATGAATTGGGTACTCTAAGTTAAAAAAAAATGATCCTCCATGCTGAATCGGATACCAAAAAACCCCGCCAATTAGTGAAATTTGTAGTAGTGCCTACAAAAAGGAGTCTCCATTGGCACCGGTACCAGTGCGTGGCCAACGGCAGAGGGATAGAGACAATGGCTGCTCTTTCTTACATTGAATGTTACAGCAGATACAGGCCATTCGGCCCAGCTGCTCCATGCGGGTGTTCATGAGCCTCATCCCATCCCTCCTCTTCTAAATCCATCGGCATACTCCTCTCTCCCCGTCTCCCTCAGCGGCGTATCCAGCTTCCTCGTAAATGCCCGTACTGCTCTCCTTGCCCACTCCCTGTGGGAGCGAGTTCCACATTCCCACCACGCTGGGTCAAGGAGCTTCTTCTGAATTCCCCACTGGATTTCTTGCTGGCTATTTTATCTGAATGCCTCTCGTTCTGCTTTTCACCAAAAAACGGAAACACTCTCACTCTATCAAAACCTTTCATCATTTTAAAACGCATAGTATGCCGATCCTCAGCCTGCTGTTTTTTTAGAAAAAATACAGCCTGCTGTTCACCTTCATAGGGATAATTATGTGTATATATATATATTGGAAATAGAAATAAAATATTAGTGACTATTTTACATTTATAACCCTGAGTTTTATCCTCCTGCATTTAATCCTAATTGAATCTTGCACCTACAATGTAGAGGTGCGAGGGATGGAGCAGGACTTAACTGGCTTCTCCCTCTGATTTACTTACAGTCAGCTTCAATGATGGCACGAACGGATTTGGCCAGCTCACGGGCATCAGTGGAAAGTGCGGTCGGAGTTCTGGGTCCGTTGCGGCCAAGTCGGTCGAGGAGGTTCTGAGACGAAGGCGGTCCCGAAAATCTTCTGACTCCCAGCCTGCTGAAGGTGAAGAGGAAAAGGAAAGAGAGCCAGTGTTGATCTCTGTGTTGCAATTCGCCGCTCGCAACCTCCCCTCACCCCGCAACAAAATAAACCAGTCGGGGTTTTATGGGTTTGAGAAAAGGAAATGCGGCTGTGACCAAGACGGACTTTGAGACACAATCAAAAGCAGGATACTGTGCGGGGACTGGAAATCGGAAATGAAACTCGGAGATGCTGGAAATACTCAGCAGGTCAGGCGGAGTATGTGGAGGTGAATACAATGAACATTTCAAGTCAACGACCTTTCTCCAGCACTGGACGGTGTTAGTTACTGAACAGTTTTAAGCAAGTACAGAGGCAGCGGGAGTGGGCCAAGGAAAGGGTGACCATGCGGGTTTGCGACATACTGAAGGGCAGCGGTGATTAAACGATAAAAGAGACGATCGTACATCGGAACAAACGGTGATTCTGATAAACTATCGTCAAGCTGAAAACTTCAGAACTCAGAACTATATTGCTGAGATTAACAGTGAATATAGAAAGGAGAACGACATAAAACAAATATAGATCAGGTAGTTTTATTTTATGTGGATTCCTGTCATGTTCTGTGTCTTTCCCCCCATTATCTTGGAATAAGTGAGAACTCCAGGAAGTAGAGCGCGTGTCCCCTATAATCTGGAGTCCACATTTTCCCACCCATTTGCATTTATATAGCACCTTCATTGTAGTAAAATGCCCCAAGGTGCTTCACATGAATGTAATCGAGTTAAACTTGATGCTGAGCCATGTGAGGAGATATTAGGACAGGTGACTTAAACACGTGATTAAAAGAAGTATGTTTAAATGTACATCTTCGAGGAGGAGAGATGGAGAGGCAGAGAGTTTCAGGAAGGAATGCCAGTCATTTGGTCCCAGGCAGCTTAAGACACGGCCATCAATGCTGGAGATGTGCCAGGAGCCAGGAGTGCAGCGGTCTGGGAGAGTCACAATTCTAGTTCAGTGATATCGGGGAAAGACGTACTTGCCCTGGAGAGAGCTAGCAACAAAGACTCACCAGGCTGCTTCCTGGGGTGAGCAGACCGCCCTATGAGGAGACAAGGTCTAGTCCCTGGAGATTAGAAGAATGAGAGGTGATCTAATTGTAACAATTCTTAAGTCACTTGACAGAGTTGGTACCGGAAAATCCCAGAATTACAGGGTCACAGTCTCAAGGTCAAGGGTCGGCTGTTTAGGACTGAGGTGAGGAGAAATGTCTTCACTGAACGGGTTATGAAACTTGGGAATTCTCGACCTCAGAGGGAGTGCCATACTGAGGGAGTGCCGCACTGTCAGGGGCGCCGTGTTTTGGAGGATGCGTTCCCTCTCAAATGGGCATAAAAGATCCTCTGGCTACGACTTTAAAAATAAACAGGGAAAGTATCCTGTGTCCTGGGGCAATATTTATCCCTCAACAAACATAATTAAAAACAGATTATCTGACCATTATCATATTGCTGTTTGTGGAATCTACCTGTGTCCAAACTGGCTGCCAGTTGTCCTAGATTACATCAGTAAACGCACTTCAGAAATTAGTCAATGTCTGTAAAGAGCTTTCGGACACGCTGAAGTTAAGAAAGGTGCAGCAAAATGTAACTCTTCTTTTTTCCAGTTTCTTGTTGGTCTGGTGGCAAGCTAGGAATCAGCAAATGCTCTCAGTACCTGGACACAGATACATATTTCATCCCTGTTAATTCCCTCCCCGCTCCGTCTCCTTCCGAGGATGCTGACCTCTGTCGGCAATTAGCACGACCGTGCTAGTGCACCCCGGTGATGTGGGGCTGAGCGCAGGTGATCTGCCATTAGTTGGAGATCGGAACTGTCACCTTGACAGGGGCACCTTGGCACCTTGGCACTGGCAGCAGCTGTGCCCGCAGCCAGCACCTGAACCCTGCTCTCAGACCGTGTTCAGAACCTGAATGTTAGACAGCGCTCCAAGTGTGACATTCCAGAACAAAGACTGGAGCAGCATTTTGTCCACCCTCCAGCCGACATAAAGAGGCACCTTATAAACAAGGAGTCATGCGTGCGAGAGAGCTTGACACACACAGGCAGCCAGACCGGAGTTTTCCATCGCCAGCTTGAAAGTATCCATTTGTGGCGTGGCTCGTTCGACATTCAATATAAAATGTTAATCTGATGGAACTCAATACATTTTCACTCTGCAGCGTAAATTAATGATTTATAATCAGAATGATAGAACATCAGCCACTTGCCTCTGTGCATGCCAGGACGGAGTGACCAGCTTTTGCTCGTTAACACGGAAACTGAACCCCACATCTATCAGATGATAGCTTTCAGACAGTCTCTAAGTGACAGCTTGAAGCAGAGTAAAGAGGGAGAACCACAAACCTCTCCAATACCAAGGCCGAGAGGCAATTCAGTGGGGGAGACTTCCTATCTTACTATAGAGTCCTAGAATTTACAGTGCAGAAGGAGGCCATTCGGCCCATCGAGTCTGCACCAGCCCGTGAAAAGCGCACCCCATTTAAGCCCACGCCGCCACCCTATCCCCGTAACGCAGTAACCTCATCTAATCTTTTTGAACACTAAGGGGCAATTTATCACGACCAATCCACCTAACCTGCACGTCTTTGGACTGTGGGAGGAAACCGGAGCACCCGGAGGAAACCCTCGCACACACGGGGAGAACGTGCAGACTCCGCACAGACAGTGACCCAAGCCAGGAATCGAACCTGGGACCCTGGAGCTGTGAAGGAACTGTGCTAACTACTGTGCTACCGTGCTGTCCTAATAGTTGATTTGATTGTGTTAATGTTCAGCTTTGTCAGTTAAAACAAATTCGGATTCCCAGGTGAAAAAAGGTCATTTAGCATGCTGTCATAGTAAACAGTTCAATTAGAGGAACCACAACGGTTTAAATTGGACACTAATTAGCAAGGTGTTCGAGATTTCCCAACAGATTTTGTGTATTATCATTCTCCCCAATTTTCTAACTTTCCTTTCCAGAGTTTGTTGCAGGAGTGTCAGACACCATGCCTACTGAGTCATTCTTCATGTGTGAGTTACCAGTGAGTGTATGGACACGATACAACCATAGGGGTCATCAGACAGAATGGACAGTTCTTGGATGGTATCCAGGGGCAGGAATCCCAACCTAACCTTCTCTTCCTATCTCAGGGAGATTGAGGTTAAATGTGTTAATCTGACCCAGCACAAACCCGTGCTGGAACCTGGTGGATCTGGTGTGAAGGGCTCCGTTAATGTACTGCTTTGACCACTGAACCATTGAGGAACTCACTCGTTACCAGGAGCAGGGAGCAGGTTGCTGGGCATTACGCGCGGAGGTTGATGTTCAGGATTTTGGGGAGAGGAAATCTAATAACCCTGACAAGCCCCACTGGGATGGCCTTATCGATGTCCCTGTGGGACGAGTGGAATACGAGCTTCCCCTCGGTCAGCCTTGCGCATGGAAGTGTCAGCACTTCAGGACGTCGCCACAACCGGAGCCGCGACCCCGGCAGTGACCCCCCCCCCCGTCGTGGAAAAGGCAATGAACGAGTCACTGCCCCCCCCGATCCGGCCCCACCTCTGGCAGAGGCACAGCTATGCACAAAGAAGGCCCCTCAGCTGGCCACTGGAGGAGAACGTTCGGATTTGCGGGGGTGGGGGGGGGGGGGGTGTAGTGAACCTCACCAGGCCCACAGGGCTACCCTGATCCATCATCCCGTGGAATACGGTCTTCCCCGCTAGTGAGTGGAGCCCCGCCCCGCTGGGGCTCATTACCAGACTTTGTAAAAGCCGGCCTGGCCAGGGACCGGCATTCTGGTAGTCCCGGCGGGGGCTGATTGTTTGTGCTCCGCCATAGAGGCCGCTTTCTGTGTCTACAATAAACTCACATTTAATCACCTACAAAGACTCCTGGGTCTTCATAAAATCCAACAAATCAAGGGGTGTACATGAAACAAGCTTGCATTTGTATAGCGCCTTTCACAACCTCAGGATGTCTCAAAAAGTGCTTCACGGTCAATAAAGTACTTTGGAAGTGTAGCAAATGTGGGGAGGGTGGCAGCCAATTTGCAAACAGCAAGCTCCCATGGACAGCAACGTGACAACAACCAGATTATCTGCTTCAGTCATATTAGTAGAGGGATAAATATTGATGAGGGCTCCGAGGAGACCTCTCCTCCTCTTCTCCCAGTGTCGTGGGTTCTTTCTCAATCATCTGAGAGGCAGACAGGGCCTCGATTTATTGCTGCCATTGGAAGCTGCCACCTCCGACTGTGCAGCACTCCCCCAGTCCCGCACTGGAATGTCAGGCTGGAGAATGTGCTCAAGTCTGTGGACAGCAACTTGAAGCCAGAATCTTCTTCCTCAGGGGCGAGAGTGCTACCCGCTGATCCACAGTCACATAAAATACACAGTCCGTTACCCACTGAAAGCTTTGTTTTGTTTAAACGTAAAATAAAAATCTTGAAGCACTTTAGTTTCTAAGTATATCATGTGTCATGTTATTTTTGTCTGCAATCATTAAATTGGATTTTCACTGCGTGATATTAGTAACAGGCACATTAATGAGTTTGTCGGAGATTTCTTTGGCTGCGATTTTGATGGAAGCGCTAATGCAAACTGAACCACTTCAGCCCACGTCTCCCTCATTTCCTTCTCGCCAAATCCTCAAAGTGACAGCCCATGCCAACAAGGAAAGGGACTGGAAGCTAGGGTGTGCCTGGAACACAGCGTAACTGAACCCTGCCCATCTCTCCTTCCTAATTGGCTAGGTCTGGATTTTCACTCGCTCCCCCCTCCCCTTCCTCCTGCAGACTTTGATGATCATAGTGCTGGCCATATTCCCGTTTCAATGGTTCCTGTTGGTCATATCATTGTGTTTACATACCTAACATTGGTTAGAGCAGCTGGAGACTCAGTGAGAACCTCATGCACCACCTGGAAATAAAGAGAGAAACATATGTTCTGATCAGCACTAGGGTGGAACTACATCAGATTGGAAGAGTACAATGTCACATTGAGTTAGACAGAATTCACAGCATTGAAATATTCAGCCCAACTAACGCCTGTCGGTGCTGACTGTGCCTGTACGGAAGAGCCTGCCCCCTTACTCCACCTCATCAACGTATCATTCCTTCCAACCATGGAGTGGTTGCAGCAACGAGGGGGCCATTCGGCCCATCTTTCCCATTCTGGCTCAGGCCCGCACCCTTTCCCTATAGTCCTGCAACTTCCTTTTCTCTTCGATGCTGATCCAATTCCCTTTTGAAAGCCACAATTAAATTTGCCTCCACCGAGCGAAATCCGTCCGGGAGAAGCAAGGGACAAGGCCAGCACCCGGCCCATTCGAGTATTGCCCTCCGTAATTGTCTCTCCGGCACCCGAATGTATATCTACCCACTCCCCCCAGTCTCCCACCCCCCCACCCCCCCACAAACAAATGCTGACTTATGTGTGTAAATCATTTTGCCAAGTGTACAGAGTTGCTGCTGTTGAGCGGGGGCACAATACCCGGCCAGTTACTTCATTTGATTTTGCATTTCTCTCGTGTTGTTACTTATTTTTTCCCTTTGTGATTTGTGTGTGTGTGCCCTTCTCTTCTATAAATATATATCATATTCTCCCCGTGTCTGCGTGGGTTTCGCCCCCATAACCCAAAGATGTGCAGGGTAGGTGGATTGGCCGCGCTAAATTGCCCCTTAATTGGAAAAAAATTGGGTGCTCTAAATTTATTTAAAAAAAATATCCTGTGTACATAACGGCAAATATACTTTGTTCAAAAACCCAATTAAAAACATTTATATTAAAATTTGTTTTGCCTCCATCACACCGCTGAGCGGCCAGGGAGGGACCGGTGTGGGTGGGGGCAGTGAAGAGCTGGGATTGAGGGGGCAGGTAAGGGAGGGACCAATGCAGTGCCAGTCAGCCAGTGAGAAGAGGCCAGTGAAGGGGCAGGATGTAGTCAATGGAGGCCCAGGCACGGAGCAGTGAAGAGCCAGGAAGGGTCCAGTGATGGGTTAGTAAGGGGCCTGTGAAGGCAAAGGAGGGGACAGGTTTGAGAAAGTCAAAAAAATTAGGAGAAAATTACATCATTCAAAATGACCTCAATGGTGAATAAGGGGCGAGATTCTCCGACCCCCCCCCGCCGGGTCGAAGAATCGCCGGGGCTGGCGTGAATCCCGCCCCCGCCGGTTGCCGAATTCTCCGGCACCGGAGATTCGGCGGGGGCGGGAATCGCGCCGCGCCGGTTGGCGGGCCCCCCCCCCCCCCCGGCGATTCTCCGGCCCGGGTGGGCCGAAGTCCCGCTGCTAAAATGCCTGTCCCGCCGGCGTGGATTAAACCACCTCTCTTACCGGCGGGACACGGCGGCGCGGGCGGGCTCCGGGGTCCTGGGGGGGGGGGGGGCGCGGGGCGATCTGGCCCCGGGGGGGTGCCCCCACGGTGGCCTGGCCCGCGATCGGGGCCCACCGATCCGTGGGCGGGCCTGTGCCGTGGGGGCACTCTTTTCCTTCCGCCTTCGCCATGGTCTTCACCATGAAGGAGGCGGAAGAGCCCCCCTCCACTGCGCATGCGTGGGGATGCCGTGAGCGGCCGCTGATGCTCCCGTGCATGCGCCGCCCGGCAAAGTCATTTCCGCGCCAGCTGGCAGGGCACCAAAGGCCAGCTGGCGGGGCGGAAATCAGTCCGGCGTGGGCCTAGCCCCTCAAGGTTAGGGCTCGGCCGCTCAAGATGCGGAGGATTCCGCACCTTTGGGGTGGCGCGATGCCGGACTGATTTGTGCCGTTTTTGGCACCGGTCGGCGGACATCGCGCCGATTACGGAGAATTTCGCTCAAGATATCTGAAAATGCACAGACATATTGGGCAGTCACACTGTACTTTGGCTGGGATATTCCTTGGTCTTTAAATAAGGACATCACATTACCTGTCCAGTACAATATCACTAGGCCTGTATATAAGGATATTCCTGCTCTGTGTATAAGGATACTCCTGATTGGGGCGGCACGGTGGCGCAGTGGTTAGCACTGCTGCCTCACGGCACCGAGTACCCGGGGTGGACCGCCCCACCACAGTGCCTCCGGTCCTGAATAATGTCCCACCTACCCATGGATCGGCCCTCCCCTTACTGTGGCGGCGCTGGATGTACAGATAGTCCTGGGGTGTATGTAACGAATGTCCTGGGGTGTATGTAACGATAGTCCTGGGGTGTATGTAACGAATGTCCTGGGGTGTATGTAACGATAGTCCTGGGGTGTATGTAACGATAGTCCTGGGGTGTATGTAACGAATGTCCTGGGGTGTATGTAACGAATGTCCTGGGGTGTATGTAACGATAGTCCTGGGGTGTATGTAACGATAGTCCTGGGGTGTATGTAACGATAGTCCTGGGTGTATGTAACGAATGTCCTGGGGTGTATGTAACGAATGTCCTGGGGTGTATGTAACGAATGTCCTGGGGTGTATGTAAC
This sequence comes from Scyliorhinus torazame, assembly GCF_047496885.1. NCBI lineage: Eukaryota > Metazoa > Chordata > Chondrichthyes > Carcharhiniformes > Scyliorhinidae > Scyliorhinus > Scyliorhinus torazame. The sequence continues at coordinate 162,781,044 of NC_092724.1, forward strand.
GATAGTCCTGGGGTGTATGTAACGATAGTCCTGGGGTGTATGTAACGAATGTCCTGGGGTGTATGTAACGATAGTCCTGGGTGTATGTAACGAATGTCCTGGGGTGTATGTAACGATAGTCCTGGGGTGTATGTAACAAATGTCCTGGGGTGTATGTAACGATAGTCCTGGGGTGTTTGTAACGAATGTCCTGGGGTGTATGTAACGAATGTCCTGGGGTGTATGTAACGATAGTCCTGGGGTGTATGTACATGCTGTACCTCCACAAACTGCAGCAGTTTTTCAGTGGACACTTCGAAGGTTTTCCTCGCAGCCTCTGATTTCCGTAGCTGACAGTCAAGAACGGCAATTCGCTTTCTCAGGTCGTGGCCCTCATCCTGTTGAAAAGGCACCTGTTAAAACCATCAACTTGTCTCCTGTTACTGCAGCCATTGTTTCTTAACCACCCGTACAATCCACACTTTATAAGTGAAATCCATTCAGAAATTCTTCCCTGAAGCTGTCTCTCTTATCCGCCCCTCTAACCCAGCAATGTTGTGTCGGCCTTTTTAGCAGCGTCCCACTCTCACAGTGGTAGAGCAAGCTAACTGGGACACATGGCCCAGTGTGTGTGCCCCCCCACTGCCATCACCCCCACACTGCCATCACCCCCACACTGCCATCACCCCCACACTGCCATCACCCCCACACTGCTATCACCCCCACGCTGCCATCACCCCCACACTGCTATCACCCCCACACTGCCATCACCCCCACACTGCCATCACCCCCACACTGCCATCACCCCCACACTGCTATCACCCCCACGCTGCCATCACCCCCACACTGCTATCACCCCCACACTGCCATCACCCCCACACTGCCATCACCCCCACACTGCCATCACCCCCACACTGCCATCACCCCCACACTGCCATCACCCCCACACTGCCATCACCCCCACACTGCCATCACCCCCACACTGCCATCACCCCCACACTGCTATCACCCCCACACTGCCATCACCCCCACACTGCCATCACCCCCACACTGCCATCACCCCCACACTGCCATCACCCCCACACTGCCATCACCCCCACACTGCTATCACCCCCACACTGCTATCACCCCCACACTGCCATCACCCCCACACTGCTATCACCCCCACACTGCCATCACCCCCACACTGCTATCACCCCCACACTGCCATCACCCCCACACTGCCATCACCCCCACACTGCCATCACCCCCACACTGCCATCACCCCCACACTGCCATCACCCCCACACTGCCATCACCCCCACACTGCCATCACCCCCACACTGCCATCACCCCCACACTGCCATCAGTCGCTGAACCTTCGAAGGAGCGGGTGATTGGATGATCAGACATGCATTTGCCCCGCTTCTTGGTAGTTTCCTCATAAAACCCCGGGACAGAATATCCGGCCCTCAGCTGTAAGGCCCACCCGGGGCTTCCTCCGTGTTGGCCATCTTTGCTGGGAGATGGTTGACTGAACGAGGAAGCAATGCCTCCCGATCTGAGGCAGTTTGGAAGGGGCAGGGAACTTGCTGAAAATATTCTGGGAAAATGGACATCAGTAAAAAGGGAATAGGCTGCCTAAAAACCCAACAGGCTCACCCCTGTCCTTCAGGAAAAAGGAATGCTGCCCCCCCCCCCCCCCCCCCCCCCCGCCCCGGTCTGGGCCCATCTGTGACTCCAGTCTCACACCAGCCTGTCTAACTCTGCAGATGGCCCAGTGAGCTATGGTCAGGCTTCCAGCTCCTCACACAGCCGGTCCGCAGCTGGACTTCAGCAATGTGGCCCAAACACTCCCGTCTGTGATGTCCCTTCAATGTCATGATGTGGAGATGCCGGCGTTGGACTGGGGTGAGCACAGTAAGAAGTCTTACAACACCAGGTTAAAGTCCAACAGGTTTGTTTCAATGTCACTAGAGCTTTCGGAGCGCTGCTCCTTCCTCAGGTGAATGAAGAGGTATGTTCCAGAAACATGTATAGAGACAAATTCAAAGATGCCAAACAATGCTTGGAATGCGGCCATTAGCAGGTGATTAAATCTTTACAGATCCAGAGATGGGGTAACCCCAGGTTAAAGAGGTGTGAATTGTATCAAGCCAGGACAGTTGGTAGGATTTCGCAGGCCAGATGGTGGGGGATGAATGTAATGTGACATGAATCCCCGGTCCCGGTTGAGGCCGCACTCATGTGTGCGGAACTTGGCTATATGTTTCTGCTTGGCGATTCTGCGTTGTCGCGGGTCCTGAAGGCCGCCTTGGAGAACGCTTACCCGGAGATCAGAGGCTGAATGCCCTTGACTGCTGAAGTGTTCCCCGACTGGAAGGGAACATTCCTGCCTGGTTATTGTCGCACGATGTCCGTTCATTCGTTGTCGCAGCGTCTGCATGGTCTCGCCAATGTACCACGCTTTGGGACATCCTTTCCTGCAGCGTATGAGGTAGGCAGCGTTGGCCGAGTCGCACGAGTATGTACCGCGTACCTGGTGGGTGGTGTTCTCACGTGTAATGGTGGTATCCATGTCTTTTTCTCGCCAATGTACCACGCTTCTGATCTCCGGGTAAGCGTTCTCCAAGGCGGCCTTCAGGACGCGCGACAACGCAGAATCGCCGAGCAGAAACATATAGCCAAGTTCCGCACACATGAGTGCGGCCTCAACCGGGACCTGGGATTCATGTCGCATTACATTCATCCCCCACCATCTGGCCTGCGAAATCCTACCAACTGTCCTGGCTTGAGACAATTCACACCTCTTTAACCTGGGGTTACCCCATCTCTGGATCTGTAAAGATTTAATCACCTGCTAATGCTCACATTCCAAGCATTGTCTGGCAACTTTGAATTTGTCTATATATATGTTTCTAGAACCTACCTCTTCATTCACCTGAGGAAGGAGCAGCGCTCCGAAAGCTAGTGACATCGAAACAAACCTGTTGGACTTTAACCTGGTGTTGTAAAACTTCTTACCGCCTTCAATGACACATAGCGACAGTGACATTGAAGGGGCATCTTGACAAATACATGAATAGGATGGGAATAGAGGGATACGGACCCCGGAAGTGTGGAAGATTTTAGTTTAGACGGGCAGCATGGTCGGCGCAGGCTTGGAGGGCCGAAGGGCCTGTTCCTGTGCTGTACTTTTCTTTGTTCTTTGTCTGTTCTGGGGAATAAACGTGTAATAAATGCTGGGGCCCCGACGTTGACACCTGCAGGGCAGGAAATAAAACTGGATTGTTCAGTGCCTGCAGTTTATGGAGAACATGGATTTAAAACGGCGTCACATCTGACCAATGAAGGCCCACTCGAGGAGCTCACAGGGGGTTGAAGCTCCTTTAACTGGCAGCAAAGAACGCGACAAACCCGATTAATTTGGAAGGCTGGGTAGGGAATGACCCAGTTAGGCTGCTGCACTTGTGTTAACAGCTCACTCAAGTGATGGAGCCGTCACATCCAGTCTCCTGCTTGATTTCCTCTGAATAGCTGGGTAGTACTCTGACAGGCTCTGACCTACTTTACTGCAATGGGAGAGCACTTAACATGTACAGAATGTGGCACGATGACCACTGCGTTGCCACGGTAACAAGGGATGACATCGGGACTTACCTTGGTCGGCCCGTGCTGATCCGCCAGCTGAGCTTTGAGCTCTGTAATCTCAGCCTCGAGCAGCCGGACCACCTCCTCATAGTCCATCTCCATGCCTTGTGCCTGCCGCTGTGCTGCTTCAGCGAGGTGGATTCTGCTCCGCAGGGCACGGCACACTTCAACTGCACTTTTACCTTCCTGCGGGAAAGGAAGAGAAAGATTGGGCGCAAGGTGTGAGTGCTGGTGGCAATTAAAATAGAACAACCACAGACTCACACACACACTGACTGACTGATACACACACGCTGACTGACTAATACACACCCGCTGACTGACAAATACACACACACACTGACTGACTAATACACACACACTGACTGACTAATTCGCACACACACTGACTGACTAATACACACACTGACTGACTAATACACACACGCTGACTGACTAATACACACACACTGACTGACTAATACACACACACTGACTGACTAATACACACACACACTGACTGACTAATACACACACGCTGACTAATACACACACGCTGACTAACACACACACACTGACTGACTAATACACACACACACTGACTGACTAATTCACAAACACACTGACTGACTAATACACACACTGACTGACTAATACACACACACTGACTGACTAATACACACACGCTGACTAATACACACACGCTGACTAACACACACACACTGACTGACTAATACACACACACACTGACTGACTAATTCACAAACACACTGACTGACTAATACACACACTGACTGACTAATACACACACACTGACTGACTAATACACACACACTGACTGACTAATACACACACGCTGACTGACTAATACACACACACACTGACTAATACACACACAGTGACTGACTAATACACACACGCTGAGTAATACACACTCACTGACTGACTCATACACACACTGACTGACTAATACACACACAGTGACTGACTAATACACACACGCTGACTAACACACACACACTGACTGACTAATACACACACGCTGACTGACTGATACACACACGCTGACTAATACACACACGCTGACTGACTAATACACACACACTGACTGACTAATACACACACACTGACTAATACACACACGCTGACTGACTAATACACACATGCTGACTAATACACACACGCTGACTGACTAATACACACACACTGACTGACTAATACACACACGCTGACTAATACACACACTGACTGACTAATACACACACTGACTGACTAATAATCACACACTGACTGACTAATACACACACGCTGACTGACTAATACACACACACTGACTGACTAATACACACACGCTGACTAATACACACACTGACTGACTAATACACACACGCTGACTGACTGATACACACACGCTGACTGACTAATACACACACGCTGACTGACTAATACACACACACTGACTAATACAAACACGCTGACTGACTAATACACACACACTGACTGACTAATACACACACACTGACTGATACACACACACTGACTGACTAATACACACACACACTGACTGACTACTACACACACACTGACTGGCTAATACACACACGCTGACTGACTAAATACACACACGCTGACTGACTAATACACACACACTGACTGACTAATACACACACACACTGACTGACTAATACACACACACTGACAGACAAATACACACACGCTGACTGACTAATTCACACACACACACTGACTGACTGATACACACACATTGACTGACTAATACACACACACACTGACTGACTAATACACACACACGCTGACTGACTAATTCACACATACACTGACTCAATAATACACACATTGACTGACTAATACACACACGCTGACAGACTAATACACACACACACTGACTGACTACTACACACACACTGACTGACTAATACACACACTGACTGACTAATACGCACACGCTGACTAACACACACACACTGACTGACTAATACACACACGCTGACTGACTGATACACACACGCTGACTGACTAATACACACACGCTGACTGACTAATACACACACACTGACTGACTAATACACACACACTGACTAATACACACACGCAGACTGACTAATACACACACACACTGACTGACTAATACACACACACTGACTAATACACACACGCTGACTGACTAATACACACACGCTGACTAATACACACACACTGACTGACTAATACACACACACTGACTGACTAATACACACACACTGACTGACTAATACACACACGCTGACTGACTAATACACACACGCTGATTAATACACACACTGACTGACTAATACACACACTGACTGACTAATACACACACACTGACTGACTAATACACACACACTGACTGACTAATACACACACGCTGACTGACTAATACACACACGGTGACTGACTAACACACACACACTGACTGACTAATACACACACACTGACTAATACACACACTGACTGACTAATACACACACGCTGACTGACTGATACACACACGCTGACTGACTAATACACACACACTGACTAATACACACACGCTGACTGACTAATACACACACACTGACTGACTAATACACACACACTGACTGACTAATACACACACACTGACTGATACACACACACTGACTGACTAATACACACACACACTGACTGACTACTACACACACACTGACTGACTAATACACACACGCTGACTGACTAAATACACACACCCTGACTGACTAATACACACACACTGACTGACTAATACACACACACACTGACTGACTAATACACACACACTGACTGACTAATACACACACGCTGACTGACTAATTCACACACACACACTGACTGACTAATACACACACACGCTGACTGACTAATTCACACACACACTGACTGACGAATACACACACGCTGACAGACTAATACACACACACGCTGACTGACTAATACACACACGCTGACTAACACACACACACTGACTGACTAATACACACACACACTGACTGACTAATTCACACACACACTGACTGACTAATACACACACTGACTGACTAATACACACACGCTGACTGACTAATACACACACACACTGACTAATACACACACAGTGACTGACTAATACACACACGCTGAGTAATACACACTCACTGACTGACTCATACACACACTGACTGACTAATACACACACAGTGACTGACTAATACACACACGCTGACTAACACACACACACTGACTGACTAATACACACACGCTGACTGACTGATACACACACGCTGACTAATACACACACGCTGACTGACTAATACACACACACTGACTGACTAATACACACACACTGACTAATACACACACGCTGACTGACTAATACACACATGCTGACTAATACACACACGCTGACTGACTAATACACACACACTGACTGACTAATACACACACGCTGACTAATACACACACTGACTGACTAATACACACACTGACTGACTAATAAACACACAGTGACTGACTAATACACACACGCTGACTGACTAATACACACACACTGACTGACTAATACACACACGCTGACTAATACACACACTGACTGACTAATACACACACGCTGACTGACTGATACACACACGCTGACTGACTAATACACACACGCTGACTGACTAATACACACACACTGACTAATACAAACACGCTGACTGACTAATACACACACACTGACTGACTAATACACACACACTGACTGATACACACACACTGACTGACTAATACACACACACACTGACTGACTACTACACACACACTGACTGACTAAAACACACACGCTGACTGACTAAATACACACACGCTGACTGACTAATACACACACACTGACTGACTAATACACACACACACTGACTGACTAATACACACACACTGACAGACAAATACACACACGCTGACTGACGAATTCACACACACACACTGACTGACTGATACACACACATTGACTGACTAATACACACACACACTGACTGACTAATACACACACACGCTGACTGACTAATTCACACACACACTGACTCAATAATACACACATTGACTGACTAATACACACACGCTGACAGACTAATACACACACACACTGACTGACTACTACACACACACTGACTGACTAATACACACACTGACTGACTAATACGCACACGCTGACTAACACACACACACTGACTGATTAATACACACACGCTGACTGACTGATACACACACGCTGACTGACTAATACACACACGCTGACTGACTAATACACACACACTGACTGACTAATACACACACACTGACTAATACACACACGCAGACTGACTAATACACACACACACTGACTGACTAATACACACACACTGACTAATACACACACGCTGACTGACTAATACACACACTGACTGACTAATACACACACACTGACTGACTAATACACACACACTGACTGACTAATACACACACGCTGACTGACTAATACACACACGGTGACTGACTAACACACACACACTGACTGACTAATACACACACACTGACTAATACACACACTGACTGACTAATACACACACGCTGACTGACTGATACACACACGCTGACTGACTAATACACACACACTGACTGATACACACACACTGACTGACTAATACACACACACACTGACTGACTACTACACACACACTGACTGACTAAAACACACACGCTGACTGACTAAATACACACACGCTGACTGACTAATACACACACACTGACTGACTAATACACACACACACTGACTGACTAATACACACACACTGACAGACAAATACACACACGCTGACTGACGAATTCACACACACACACTGACTGACTGATACACACACATTGACTGACTAATACACACACACACTGACTGACTAATACACACACACGCTGACTGACTAATTCACACACACACTGACTCAATAATACACACATTGACTGACTAATACACACACGCTGACAGACTAATACACACACACTGACTGACTACTACACACACACTGACTGACTAATACACACACTGACTGACTAATACGCACACGCTGACTAACACACACACACTGACTGATTAATACACACACGCTGACTGACTGATACACACACGCTGACTGACTAATACACACACGCTGACTGACTAATACACACACACTGACTGACTAATACACACACACTGACTAATACACACACGCAGACTGACTAATACACACACACACTGACTGACTAATACACACACACTGACTAATACACACACGCTGACTGACTAATACACACACGCTGACTAATACACACACACTGACTGACTAATACACACACACTGACTGACTAATACACACACACTGACTGACTAATACACACACGCTGATTAATACACACACTGACTGACTAATACACACACTGACTGACTAATACACACACACTGACTGACTAATACACACACACTGACTGACTAATACACACACGCTGACTGACTAATACACACACGGTGACTGACTAACACACACACACTGACTAATACACACACACTGACTAATACACACACTGACTGACTAATACACACACGCTGACTGACTGATACACACACGCTGACTGACTAATACACACACACTGACTAATACACACACGCTGACTGACTAATACACACACACTGACTGACTAATACACACACACTGACTGACTAATACACACACACTGACTGATACACACACACTGACTGACTAATACACACACACACTGACTGACTACTACACACACACTGACTGACTAATACACACACGCTGACTGACTAAATACACACACCCTGACTGACTAATACACACACACTGACTGACTAATACACACACACACTGACTGACTAATACACACACACTGACTGACTAATACACACACGCTGACTGACTAATTCACACACACACACTGACTGACTAATACACACACACGCTGACTGACTAATTCACACACACACTGACTGACGAATACACACACTGACTGACGAATACACACACGCTGACAGACTAATACACACACACGCTGACTGACTAATACACACTCGCTGACTAACACACACACACTGACTGACTAATACACACACACACTGACTGACTAATTCACACACACACTGACTGACTAATACACACACTGACTGACTAATACACACACGCTGACTGACTAATACACACACACACTGACTAATACACACACAGTGACTGACTAATACACACACGCTGAGTAATACACACTCACTGACTGACTCATACACACACTGACTGACTAATACACACACAGTGACTGACTAATACACACACGCTGACTAACACACACACACTGACTGACTAATACACACACGCTGACTGACTGATACACACACGCTGACTAATACACACACGCTGACTGACTAATACACACACACTGACTGACTAATACACACACACTGACTAATACACACACGCTGACTGACTAATACACACATGCTGACTAATACACACACGCTGACTGACTAATACACACACACTGACTGACTAATACACACACGCTGACTAATACACACACTGACTGACTAATACACACACTGACTGACTAATAAACACACACTGACTGACTAATACACACACGCTGACTGACTAATACACACACACTGACTGACTAATACACACACGCTGACTAATACACACACTGACTGACTAATACACACACGCTGACTGACTGATACACACACGCTGACTGACTAATACACACACGCTGACTGACTAATACACACACACTGACTAATACAAACACGCTGACTGACTAATACACACACACTGACTGACTAATACACACACACTGACTGATACACACACACTGACTGACTAATACACACACACACTGACTGACTACTACACACACACTGACTGACTAAAACACACACGCTGACTGACTAAATACACACACGCTGACTGACTAATGCACACACACTGACTGACTAATACACACACACACTGACTGACTAATACACACACACTGACAGACAAATACACACACGCTGACTGACGAATTCACACACACACACTGACTGACTGATACACACACATTGACTGACTAATACACACACACACTGACTGACTAATACACACACACGCTGACTGACTAATTCACACACACACTGACTCAATAATACACACATTGACTGAGTAATACACAGACGCTGACAGACTTATACACACACACACTGACTGACTACTACACACACACTGACTGACTAATACACACACTGACTGACTAATACGCACACGCTGACTAACACACACACACTGACTGACTAATACACACACGCTGACTGACTAATACACACACGCTGACTGACTAATACACACACACTGACTGACTAATACACACACACTGACTAATACACACACGCAGACTAATACACACACACACTGACTGACTAATACACACACACTGACTAATACACACACGCTGACTGACTAATACACACACGCTGACTAATACACACACACTGACTGACTAATACACACACACTGACTGACTAATACACACACACTGACTGACTAATACACACACGCTGACTGACTAATACACACACGCTGATTAATACACACATGACTGACTAATACACACACTGACTGACTAATACACACACACTGACTGACTAATACACACACACTGACTGACTAATACACACACACTGACTGACTAATACACACACGCTGACTGACTAATACACACACGGTGACTGACTAATACACACACGGTGACTGACTAATACACACACACTGACTGACTAATACACACACACTGACTGACTAATACACACACGCTGACTAATACACACACTGACTGACTAATACACACACGCTGACTGACTGATACACACACGCTGACTGACTGATACACACACGCTGACTGACTAATACACACACACTGACTAATACACACACACTGACTGATACACACACACTGACTGACTAATACACACACACACTGACTGACTACTACACACACACTGACTGACTAATACACACACGCTGACTGACTAAATACACACACCCTGACTGACTAATACACACACACTGACTGACTAATTCACACACACACACTGACTGACTAATACACACACACGCTGACTGACTAATTCACACACACACTGACTGACGAATACACACACTGACTGACGAATACACACACGCTGATAGACTAATACACACACACGCTGACTGACTAATACACACACGCTGACTAACACACACACACTGACTGACTAATACACACACACACTGACTGACTAATTCACACACACACTGACTGACTAATACACACACTGACTGACTAATACACACACGCTGACTGACTAATACACACACACTGTCTGACTAATACACACACACTGACTGACTAATACACACACACACTGACTGACTAATACACACACGCTGACTGACTAATACACACACGCTGACTAACACACACACACTGACTGACTAATAAACACACACACTGACTGACTAATTCACACACACACTGACTGACTAATACACACACTGACTGACTAATACACACACACTGACTGATTATACACACACGCTGACTGACTAATACACACACACACTGACTAATACACACACAGTGACTGACTAATACACACACGCTGAGTAATACACACTCACTGACTGACTAATACACACACACTGACTGACTAATACACACACGCTGACTAATACACACACTGACTGACTAATACACACACTGACTGACTAATAAACACACACTGACTGACGAATACACACACACTGACTGACTAATACACACACGCTGACTGACTGATACACACACGCTGACTGACTAATACACACACGCTGACTGACTAATATACACACACTGACTAATACAAACACGCTGACTGACTATTACACACACACTGACTGACTAATACACACACAGTGACTGATACACACACACTGACTGACTAATACACACACACACTGACTGACTACTACACACACGCTGACTGACTAATACACACACGCTGACTGACTAAATACACACACGCTGACTGACTAATACACACACACTGACTGACTAATACACACACACACTGACTGACTAATACACACACACTGACTGACAAATACACACACGCTGACTGACTAATTCACACACACACACACTGACTGACTGATACACACACATTGACTGACTAATACACACACACACTGACTGACTAATACACACACACGCTGACTGACTAATTCACACACACACTGACTGAATAATACACACATTGACTGACTAATACACACACGCTGACAGACTAATACACACACACATTGACTGACTACTACACACACACTGACTGACGAATACACACACTGACTGACTAATACACACACGCTGACTAACACACACACACTGACTGAATAATACACACACGCTGACTGACTGATACACACACGCTGACTGACTAATACACACACGCTGACTGACTAATACACACACACTGACTGACTAGTACACACACACTGACTAATACACACACGCAGACTGACTAATACACACACACACTGACTGACTAATACACACACACTGACTAATACACACACGCTGACTGACTAATACACACACGCTGACAAATACACACACACTGACTGACTAATACACACACACTGACTGACTAATACACACACACTGACTAATACACACACGCTGACAAATACACATACTGACTGACTAATACACACACTGACTGACTAATACACACACACTGACTGACTAATACACACACACTGACTGACTAATACACACACACTGACTGACTAATACACACACGCTGACTGACTAATACACACACGGCGACGAACTAATACACACACACTGACTAACTAATACACACACCTGACTAATACACACACTGGCTGACTAATACACACACGCTGACTGACTGATACACACACGCTGACTGACTAATACACACACACTGACTAATACACACACGCTGACTGACTAATACACACACGGTGACTGATACACACACACTGACTGACTAATGCAAACACACACTGACTGACTACTACACACACACTGACTGACTAATACACACACGCTGACTGACTAAATACACACACCCTGACTGACTAATACACACACACTGACTGACTAATACACACACACACTGACTGACTAATACACACACACTGACTGACTAATACACACACGGTGACTGACTAATTCACACACACACACTGACTAATACACACACGCAGACTGACTAATACACACACACACTGACTGACTAATACACACACACTGACTAATACACACACGCTGACTGACTAATACACACACGCTGACTAATACACACACACTGACTGACTAATACACACACACTGACTGACTAATACACACACGCTGACTGACTAATACACACACGCTGACAAATACACACACTGACTGACTAATACACACACTGACTGACTAATACACACACACTGACTGACTAATACACACACACACTGACTGACTAATACACACACACTGACTGACTAATACACACACGCTGACTGACTAATACACACACGGTGACTGACTAATACACACACACTGACTGACTAATACACACACGCTGACTAATACACACACTGACTAATACACACACGCTGACTGACTGATACACACACGCTGACTGACTAATACACACACACTGACTAATACACACACGCTGACTGACTAATACACACACACTGACTGACTAATACACACACACTGACTGACTAATACACACACACTGACTGATACACACACACTGACTGACTAATACACACACACACTGACTGACTACTACACACACACTGACTGACTAATACACACACGCTGACTGACTAAATACACACACCCTGACTGACTAATACACACACACTGACTGACTAATACACACACACAATTACTGACTAATACACACACACTGACTGACTAATACACACACGCTGACTGACTAATTCACACACACACACTGACTGACTAATACACACACACACTGACTGACTAATTCACACACACACTGACTGACGAATACACACACTGACTGACTAATACACACACGCTGACAGACTAATACACACACACACTGACTGACTACTACACACACACTGACTGACTAATATACACACTGACTGACTAATACACACATGCTGACTAACACACACACGCTGACAGACTAATACACACACACACTGACTGACTAATACACACACACACTGACTGACTAATACACACACAGTGACTGACTAATACACACACACTGGCTAACTAATACACACACGCTGACTGACTAATACACACACGCTGACTGAATAATACACACACTGACTGACTAATACACACACTCACTGACTGACTAATGCACACATTGACTGACTAATACACACACACTGACTGACTAATACACACACGCTGACTGACTAATACATACACGCTGACTGACTAATACACACACACTGACTGACTAATACACACACGCTGACTAATACACACACACTGACTGACTAATACACACACGCTGACTGACTGATACACACACGCTGACTGACATACACACACGCTGACTGACTAATACACACACACTGACTGACTAATACACACACACTGACTAATACACACACGCTGACTGACTAATACACACACACTGACTGACAAATACACACACACTGACTGACTCATACACACACTCACTGACTGACTAATACACACTCACTGACTGACTAATACGCACAGACTGACTGACTAATACACAAACACACTGACTGACTAATACACACACACACTGACTGACTAATACACACACTCACTGACTGACTAATACACGCACACTGACTGACTAATACACGCACACTGACTGACTAATACACACAAACTGACTGACTAATACACACACTGACTGACTAATACACACACTCACTGACTGACTAATACACACACACACTGACTGACTAATACACAAACACACTGACTGACTAATACACACACTCACTGACTGACTAATACACGCACACTGACTGACTAATACACGCACACTGACTGAGTAATACACACACACTGACTGACTAATACACACACAGTGACTGACTAATACACACACTCACTGACTGACTAATACACACACACTGACGGACTAATACAGGCACACTGACTGACTAATACACACACTGACTGACTAATACACACACAGTGACTGACTAATACACGCACTCACTGACTGACTAATAAACGCACACTGACTGACGAATACACGCACACTGACGGACTAATACAGGCACACTGACTGACTAATACACACACTGACTGACTAATACACACACAGTGACTGACTAATACACACACAGTGACTGACTAATACACAAACACACTGACTGACTAATACACGCACTCACTAACTGACTAATACACGCGCACTGACTGACGAATACACGCACACTGACGGACTAATACAGGCACACTGACGGACTAATACACACACTGACTGACTAATACACACACAGTGACTGACTAATACACGCACTCACTGACTGACTAATACACGCACACTAACTGACTAATACACACACACTGACGGACTAATACAGGCACACTGACTGACTAATACACACACTGACTGACTAATACACACACTCACTGACTGACTAATACACACACTGACTGACTAATACACGCACACTGACTGACTAATACACGCACACTGACGGACTAATACAGGCACACTGACTGACTAATACACACACTGACTGACTAATACACACACAGTGACTGACTAATACACGCACTCACTGACTGACTAATACACGCACACTGACTGACTAATACACACACACTGACGGACTAATACAGGCACACTGACTGACTAATACACACACTGACTGACTAATACACACACACTGACTGACTAATACACGCACTCACTGACTGACTAATACACGCACACTGACTGACTAATACACACACACTGACGGACTAATACAGGCACACTGACTGACTAATACACGCACACTGACTGACTAATACACACACTCACTGATGAACACGCACACACACTGACTAATACACACAAACTGACTGACTAATACACACACACTGACTGACTAATACACAAACTGACTGACTAATACACACACACTGACTAATACACACACACTGACTGACTAAGACACACAAACTGACTGACTAATACACACACACTGACTAATACCCACACACTGACTGACTAATACACACACACTGACTAATACATGTACACTGACTGACTAATACACACATACTGACAGACGAAGACACACACTGACTGACTAATACACACACACTGACTGACTAATACACACACACACTGGCTGACTAATTCACACATACACTGACTGACTAATACACACACATTGACTGACTAATACACACACACACTGACTGACTAATACACACACACACTGACTGACTAATACACACACATTGACTGACTAATACACACACACTGACTGACTAATACACACACACACTGACTAATACACACACAGTGACTAATACACACACACTGACTGACTAATACACGCACACTGACTGACTAATACACGCACACTGACTGACTAATAAACACACACTGACGGACTAATACACGCACACTGACTGACTAATACACACACACTGACTGACTAATACACACACACACTGACTGACTAATACACACACATTGACTGACTAATACACACACACACACTGACTGACTAATACACACACACTGACTGACTAATACACACACTGACTAATACACACACACACTGACTAATAGACACAGTGACTAATACACAGACACTGACTGACTAATACACGCACACTGACTGACTAATACACGCACACTGACTGACTAATACACACACTGACTGACTAATACACACACACACTGACTAATACACACACACTGACTAATACACACACACTGACTGACTAATACACACACACTGACTGACTAATACAAACACACTGACAAATACACACACAGTGACTAATACACACACACTGACTGACTAATACACACACAGTGACTGACTAATACACGCACTCACTAACTGACTAATACACGCGCACTGACTGACTAATACACGCACACTGACTGATTAATACACACACACTGACTGATTAATACACACACACTGACTGACTAATACACACACAGTGACTGACTAATACACACACTCACTGACTGACTGATACACGCACACTGACGGACTAATACAGGCACACTGACTGACTAATACACACACTGACTGACTAATACACACACAGTGACTGACTAATACACGCACTCACTGACTGACTAATACACACACACTGACTGACGAATACATGCACACTGACGGATTAATACAGGCACACTGACGGACTAATACACACACAGTGACTGACTAATACACGCACACTGACTGACTAATACACACACTGACTGACTAATACACACACACACTGACTAATACACACACACTGACTAATACACACACACTGACTGACTAATACACACACACTGACTGACTAATACAAACACACTGACTAATACACACACAGTGACTAATACACACACACTGACTGACTAATACACACACAGTGACTGACTAATACACGCACTCACTGACTGACTAATAAACGCACACTGACTGACGAATACACTCACACTGACGGACTAATACAGGCACACTGACTGACTAATACACACACTGACTGACTAATACACACACAGTGACTGACTAATACACACACAGTGACTGACTAATACACAAACACACTGACTGACTAATACACGCACTCACTAACTGACTAATACACGCGCACTGACTGACTAATACACGCACACTGACTGACTAATACACACACACTGACTGATTAATACACACACACTGACTGACTAATACACACACAGTGACTGACTAATACACACACTCACTGACTGACTAATACACGCACACTGACGGACTAATACAGGCACACTGACTGACTAATACACACACTGACTGACTAATACACACACAGTGACTGACTAATACACGCACTCACTGACTGACTAATACACACACACTGACTGACGAATACACGCACACGGACGGACTAATACAGGCACACTGACGGACTAATACACACACTGACTGACTAATACACACACAGTGACTGACTAATACACGCACTCACTGACTGACTAATACACGCACACTGACTAATACACACAAACTGACGGACTAATACAGGCACACTGACTGACTAATACACACACTGACTGACTAATACACGCACTCACTGACTGACTAATACACACACTGACTGACTAATCCACGCACACTGACTGACTAATACACGCACACTGACGGACTAATACAGGTACACTGACTGACTAATACACACACTGACTGACTAATACACACACAGTGACTGACTAATACATGCACTCACTGACTGACTAATACACGCACACTGACTGACTAATACACACACACTGACGGACTAATACAGGCACACTGACGGACTAATACAGGCACACTGACTGACTAATACACACACTGACTGACTAATACACACACAGTGACTGACTAATACACACACTGACTGACTAATACACACACACTGACTAATACACACACACTGACTGACTAATACACACACACTGACTGACTAATACACACACACTGACTGACTAATACACGCACACTGATTGATTAATACACACACACTGACTGACTAATATACACACACTGACTGACTAATACACACACACTGACTGACTAATACACACATTCACTGCCTGATTAATACACGCACACTGACTAATACACACACACTGACTGACTAATACACACACACTGACTGACAAATACACACACTCACTGACTGACTAATACACACACTGACTAATACACACACACACTGACTAATAGACACAGTGACTAATACACACACACTGACTGACTACTACACGCACTCACTGACTGACTAATACACGCACACTGACTGACTAATACAGGCACACTGACTGACTAATACACACACTCACTGACGAACATGCACACACACTGACTAATACACACACAGTGACTGACTAATACACACACACTGACTGACTAATACACAAACTGACTGACTAATACACACACACTGACTAATACACACACACTGACTGACTAAGACACACAAACTGACTGACTAATACACACACACTGACTAATACCCACACACTGACTGACTAATACACACACACTGACTAATACATGTACACTGACTGACTAATACACACATACTGACTGATGAAGACACACACTGACTGACTAATACACACACACTGACTGACTAATACACACACACACTGGCTGACTAATTCACACACATTGACTGACTAATACACACACACACTGACTGACTAATACACACACACACTGACTGACTAATACACACACATTGACTGACTAATACACACACACTGACTGACTAATACACACACACTGACTAATACACACACAGTGACTAATACACACACTGACTGACTAATACACGCACACTGACTGACTAATACACGCACACTGACTGACTAATACACGCACACTGACTGACTAATAAACACACACTGACGGACTAATACACGCACACTGACTGACTAATACACACACACACTGACTGACTAATACACACACACACTGACTGACTAATACATACACATTGACTGACTAATACACACACACACTGACTGACTAATACACACACACTGACTGACTAATACACACACTGACTAATACACACACACACTGACTAATAGACACAGTGACTAATACACAGACACTGACTGACTAATACACGCACACTGACTGACTAATACACGCACACTGACTGACTAATACACGCACACTGACGGACTAATACAGGCACACTGACTGAGTAATACACACACTGACTGACTAATACACACACACTGACTGACTAATACACACAGACTGACTAATACACACACACTGACTAACACACACACTGACTGACTAATACACACACACTGACTAATACACACACACTGACTGACTAATACACGCACACTGATTGATTAATACACACACACTGACTGACTAATATACACACACTGACTGACTAATACACACACACTGACTGACTAATACATACATTCACTGCCTGATTAATACACGCACACTGACTAATACACACACACTGACTGACTAATACACACACACTGACTGACAAATACACGCACTCACTGACTGACTAATACACACACACTGACTGACTAATCCACACACTCACTGACGAACACGCACACACACTGACTAATACACGCACACTGACTGACTAATACACACACACTGACTAATACATGTGCACTGACTGACTAATACACACATACTGACTGACGAAGACACACACTGACTGACTAATACACACACACTGACTGACTAATACACACACACACTGGCTGACTAATACACACACACACTGACTGACTAATACACACACACACTGACTGACTAATAGACGCACTCACTGACTAACACACTGACTAATACACACACACTGACTGACTAATACACACACTGACTGACTAATACACAAACTGACTGACTAATACACACACACTGACTAATACACACACACTGACTGACTAATACACACACACTGAGTGACTAATACACACACACTGACTAATACACACACAGAGACTGACTAATACACACACACTGACTGACTAATACATACACACTGACTTATACATGTACACTGACTGACTAATACACACACACTGACGGACTAATACAGGCACACTGACTGACTAATACACACACTGACTGACTAATACACACACAGTGACTGACTAATACACACAAACTGACTGACTAATACACACACTGACTGACTAATACACACACTCACTGACTGACTAAAACACACACACTGACTGACTAATACACAAACACACTGACTGACTAATACACACACACACTGACTGACTAATACACACACTCACTGACTGACTAATACACACTCACTGACTGACTAATACACACCCACTGACTGACTAATACACAAACACACTGACTGACTAATACACACACACACTGACTGACTAATACACGCACACTGACTGACTAATACATGCACACTGACTAATACACACACACACTGACTAATACACACACACACTGACTGACTAATACACACACACACTGACTAATACACGCACACTGTCCCTCCAGCTCTCTCTCCCGCTCTCCCTCCCGCTCACCCGCTGTCCTTCCCGCTCTCCTGCTGTCTCTCCCGCTCTCTCTCCTGCTGTCTCTCCCGCTCTCTCTCTCGCTGTCTCTCCCGCTCTCTCTCTCTCGCTGTCCCTCCCACTGGCTCTCCCGCTGTCTCTCCCGCTCTCCCGCTCTCTCTCCCACTGTCTCTCCCGCTCTCTCTCCCGCTCTCCCTCCCGCTTTCTCTCCCGCTCTCCCTCCCGCTGTCTCTCCCGCTCTCCCTCCAGCTGTCTCTCCCGCTGTCTCTCCCGCTCACACTCCCGCTGTCTCTCCCGCTGTCTCTCCCGCTGTCTCTCCCGCTGCCTCTCCCGCTGTCTCCCCCCCTCTCACGCTCTCCCTCCCGCTCTCTCTCGCGTCGTCTCTCCAGCTCTCTCTCCCGCTGTCTCTCCCACTCTCTCTCCCGCTCCCTCTCTCTCACCCGCAGTCTCTCTCGCTCTCCCGCTGTCGGTACCGCTCTCCCTCGCGCGCTGTTTCACCCACCGTCTCTCCCGCTGTCTCTCCCGCTCTCCCTCCCACCCTCCCTCTCATTGTATCTCCCGTTGTCTGTCCCGTTCTCTCCCGCTGTCCCTCCAGCTCCCTCTCCCGCTGTCTCTCTTGCTCTCCCTCCCTCCCGCTTTCTCTCCCGCTCTCTCTCCCGCTCTCTCTCCCTCCCCCTGTCCCTCCAGCTCCCTCTCCCACTGTCTCTCCCGCCCTCCCTCTCGTTGTATCCCCCGTTGTCTGTCCCGTTCTCTCCCGCTGTCCCTCCCGCTCTCCCTCCCGCTGTCTCTCCTGCTGTCTCTCCCTCCCGTTGTCTCTCCCGCTGTCTCTCCTGCTGTCTCTCTCGCTCTCTCTCCCGCTCACCCTCCCACTGTCTCTCCCGCTCTCTCTCCCGCTGTCTCTCCCGCTCACCCTCCCGCTCTCCCTCTCGCTGTCTCTCCTGCTGTCTCTCCCGCTCACTCTCCCACTCTCCCTCCCGCTGTCTCTTTCGCTGTCTCTCCCGCTCTCTCTCCCGCTGTCTCTCCTGCTGTCTCTCCCGCTGTCGCTCCTGCTGTCTCACCCGCTGTCTCTCCCGCTCTCTCTCCCGCTCGCTCTCACGCTGTCTCTCCCGCTCTCCCTCCCGCGCTGTCTCTCCCGCGGTCTCTCCCGCTGTCTCGCCCGCTCTCCCTCCCACTGACTCTCCTGCAGTTTCTCCCGCTGTCTCTCCCGCTCTCCCTCCCACTGTCTCTCCCGCTGTCTCTCCCGCTGTCTCGCCCGCTGTCTCGCCCGCTCTCCCTCCCGCTGTCTCTCCCGCTGTCTCTCCCGCTGTCTCTCCCGCTCTCTCCCGCTGTCTCTCCCGCTCTCCCTCCCGCTGTCTCTCCCGCTGTCACTCCCGCTCTCCCTCCCGCTGTCACTCCCGCTGTCTCTCCCGCTGTGTCTCTCACTCTCTCTCCCGCTGTCTCTCCCGCTCTCCCTCCTGCCGTCTCTCCCGCTGTCTCTCTCACTCTCTCTCCCGCTCTCTCCCGCTGTCTCTCCCGCTGTCTCTCCCGCTCTCCCTCCCGCTGTCTCTCCCGCAGTCACTCCCGCTCTCCCTCCCGCTGTCACTCCCACTGTCTCGCCCGCTGTCTCTCTCACTCTCTCTCCCGCTGTCTCTCCTGCTCTCCCTCCCACTGTCTCTCCCACTGTCTCTCCCGCTTTCTCTCCCGCCATCTCTCCTGCTCTCTCTCCCGCTCTCTCTCCCGCTCTCTCTCCCGCTCTCTCTCCCGCTGTCACTCCCGC
This sequence comes from Scyliorhinus torazame, assembly GCF_047496885.1. Taxonomy (NCBI): domain Eukaryota; kingdom Metazoa; phylum Chordata; class Chondrichthyes; order Carcharhiniformes; family Scyliorhinidae; genus Scyliorhinus; species Scyliorhinus torazame. The sequence continues at coordinate 162,804,710 of NC_092724.1, forward strand.
TCTCACTCCCGCTGTCACTCCCGCTGTCTCTCCCGCTGTCTCTCTCACTCTCTCTCCCGCTATCTCTCCCGCTCTCCCTCCCGCTGTCTCTCCCGCTGTCTCTATCGCTCTCTCTCCCGCTTTCTCTCCCGCTGACTCTCCCGCTCTCTCTCCCGCTGTCTCTCCCGCTCTCTCTCCCGCTGTCTCTCCCGCTGTCTATCCCGCTGTCTCTCCCGCTGTCTCTCCCACTGTCTCTCCTGCTGTCTCTCCCAGTGTCTCTCCCGCTCTCCCTCCTGCTCTCCCTCCTGCTCTCTCTCCCGCTCTCTCTCCCGCTCTCTCTCCCGCTCTCTCTCCCGCTCTCCCTCCCGCTCTCCCTCCCACTATCCCTCCCACTGTCTCTCCCGCTCTCCCTCCCGCTGTCTCTCCCGCTGTCTCTCCTGCTCTCTCTACCGCTGTCTCTCCCGCTGTCTCTCCCGGTGTCTCTCCCGCTCTCCCTCCCGCTCTCTCTCCCGCTCTCCCTCCCACTCTCCCTCGCACTGTCTCTCCCGCTCTCTCTCCCGCTGTCTCACCCGCTCTCTCTCCCACTGTTTCTCCCGTTGTCTCTCCCGGTGTCTCTCCCGCTCTCCCTCCCGCTCTCCCTCCCGCTCTCTCTCTCGCTCTCTCTCCCGCTCTCCCTCCCGCTCTCCCTCCCACTGTCTCGCCCGCTCTCTCTCCCGCTCTCTCCCGCTGTCTTTCCCGCACTCTCTCCCGCTGTCTCTCCCGCTCTCTCTCCCGCTGTCTCTCCTGCTGTCTCTCCCGCTCTTGCTCCCGCTCTCTCTCCCGCTGTCTCTCCCGCTCTCTCCAGCTCTCTCTCCCGCTCTCTCTCCCGCTGCCTCTCCCGCTGCCTCTCCCGCTGGGTCTCTCGCTCTCTCTCCCGCTCTCCCTCCCGCTCTCTCCCCCGCTGTCTCTCCCGCTCTCTCTCCCACTGTCTCTCCCGCTCTCTCTCCCGCTCTCCCTCCCGCTGTCTCTCCCACTGTCGCTCCCACTGACTCTCCCACTGTCTCTCCCGCTCTCCCTCCCGCACTCTCTCCCGCTCTCTCTCCCGCTCTCTCTCCCGCTCTCCCTCCCGCTGTCTCTCCCACTGTCGCTCCCACTGACTCTCCCACTGTCTCTCCCGCTCTCCCTCCCGCTGTCTCTCCCGCTCTCTCTCCCGCTCTCTCTCCCGCTCTCCGTCCCGCTGTCTCTCCCGCTCTCTCTCCCGCTTCTTCTCCCGCTCTCTCTCCCGCTCTCTCTCCCGCTCCCTCTCCCGCTCCCTCTCCCGCTCTCTCTCCCGCTCCCTCTCCCGCTCTCTCTCCCGCTTCCTCTCCCGCTCTCTCTCCCGCTCTCTCTCCCGCTCTCTCTCCCACTCTCTCTCCCGCTCTCTCTCCCGCTCTCTCTCCCGCTTTCCCGCTGTCTCTCCCGCTGTCCCTCCCGCTCTCTCTCCCGCTGTCTCCCGCTTTCTCTCCCGCTGTCTCTCCCGCTGTCTCTCCCGCTCTCCCTCCAGCTCTCTCTCCCGCTCTCTCCCGCTCTTCCTCCAGCTCTCTCTCCCGCTGTCTCTCCCGCTTTCTCTCTCGCTCTCTCTCCCCCTGGCTCTCCTTCTCTCTCTCCAGCTCTCTCTCCAGCTCTCTCGCCTGCTGTCTCTCCCGCTCACTCTCCCGCTCTCTCTCCCGCTCTCCCTCCCTCTCCCTCTCTATCCTGCTCTCTCTTGCGCTGTTTCACCCACCGTCTCTCCCGCTGTCTGTCACGCTCTCTCTCCCACTGTCCCTCCCGTTGTTCTCCCGTTGTCTCTCCCGTTCTCTCCCACTGTCTCTCCCGCTGCCTCTGCCACTGCCTCTCCCGCTCTCACTCCCGCTGTCCCTCCCGCTGCCTCTGTCGCCGTCCCTCCCGCCGTCTCGCCCGGTGTCTCTCCCTCCCGCTCTCTCTCCCGCTCTCCCTCCCGCTGTCTCTCCCGCTGTCTCTCCCGCTCTCTTTCCCGCCCTCTCTCCCGCTGTCTCTCCCGCTCTCTCTACCTCCCGCTTTCTCTCCCGCTCTCTCTCCCGCTCTCCCTCCCGCTCTTCCTCTCGCTCTCTCTCCCACTCTCCCTCCTGCTGTCTCTCCCGCTGTCTCTCCCGCTCTCCCTCCCGCTGTCTCACCCGCTTTCTCTCCCGCTGTCTCTCCCGCTTTCTCTCCCGCTCTCTCTCCCGCTGTCTCACCCGCTGTCTCTCCCGCTGTCTCTCCCGCTCTCCCTCTCGCTGTCTCACCCGCCGTCTCTCCCGCTGTCTCTCCCGCTGTCCCTCCCGCTCTCTCTCCCACCGTCTCTCCCGCTCTCTCTCCCGCTGTCTCTCCCGCTCTCCCTCCCGCTCTCCCTCCCGCTCTCCATCCCGCTCTCCATCCTGCTCTCTCTCCCGCTGTCTCTCCAGCTCTCCCTCCCGCTCTCCCTCCCGCTCTCTCTCCCACTGTCTCTCCCGCTGTCTCTCCCGCTGTCTCTCCCGCTGTCTCTCCCGCTGTCTCTCCCGCTGTCTCTCCCGCTCTCTCTCTCGCTGTCTCTCACTCTGTCTCTCCCGCTCTCTCTCCCGCTCTCCCTCCCGCTCTCCCTCCCGCTGTTTCTCCCGCTCTCTCTCCCGCTGTGTCTTCCGCTGCCTCTCCCACTGTCTCTCCCATTCTCTCTCCCACTGTCTCTCCCGCTCTCTCTCCCACTCTCTCTCCCGCTCTCTCTCCCGCTCTCTCCAGCTGTCTCTCCCGCTCTCTCTCTCTCTCCCGCTCTCCCTCCCGCTCTCTCCCCCGCTGTCTCTCCCGCTCTCTCTCCCACTGTCTCTCCCGCTCTCTCTCCCGCTCTCCCTCCCGCTGTCTCTCCTGCTCTCCGTCCCGCTGTCTCTCCCGCTCTATCTCTCGCTGTCTCTCCCTCTGTCTTTCCCGCTCTCTCTCCCGCTCTCCCTCCCGCTCTCTCTCCAGCTCTCTCTCCCGCTCTCTCTCCCGCTCTCTCTCCCGCTCTCTCTCCCGCTCTCTCTCCCGCGCTCTATCTCGCTGTCTCTCCTTCTGTCTCTCCCGCTGTCTCTCCCGCTGTCTCTCCCGCTCTCCCTCCCGCTGTCTCTCCCACTCTCTCCCGCTCTCTCTCCCGCTGTCTCTCCTGCTCTCTCTCCCGCTGTCTCTCCCTCTGTCTCTTCCGCTCTCCCTCCCGCTGTCTCTTCCGCTGTCTCTCCTTCTCTCTCCCCGCTCCCTCTCCCGCTCCCTCTCCCGCTCTCTCTCTGGCTTCCTCTCCCGCTCTCTCTCCCGCTCCCTCTCCCGCTCCCTCTCCCGCACCCTCTCCCAGTCCCTCTCCCGCTCTCTCTCCCGCTCTCTCTCCCACTCCTTCTCCCGCTCCCTCTCCCGCTCTCTCTCCCGCTCCCTCTCCAGCTCCCTCTTCCGCTCCCTCTCCCGCTCTCTCTCCCGTTCTCTCTCCCGCTCCCTCTCCCGCTCCCTCTCCCGCTCCCTCTCCCGCTCTCTCTCCCGCTGTTTCTCCCGCTCTCTTTCCCGCCCTCTCTCCCGCTGTCTCACCCGCTCCCTCTCCCTCCCGCTTTCTCTCCCGCTTTCTCTCCCGCTCTCCCTCCTGCTCTCCCTCTCGCTCTCTCTCCCGCTCTCCCTCCCGCTGTCTCTCCCGCTGTCTCTCCCGCTCTCCCTCCCGCTGTCTCACCCGCTTTCTCTCCCGCTGTCTCTCCCGCTTTCTCTCCCGCTGTCTCTCCCGCTCTCTCTCCCACCATCTCTCCCGCTCTCTCTCCCGCTGTCTCTCCCGCTTTCTCTCCCGCTGTCTCTCCCGCTGTTTCTCCCGCTCTCCCTCCCGCTCTCCATCCCGCTCTCTCTCCCGCTCTCTCTCCCACTCTCCCTCCCGCTCTCCATCCCGCTCTCTATCCCGCTGCCTCTCCTGCTGTCTCTCCCGCTCTCCCTCCCGCTCTCTCTCCCGCTCTCTCTCCTGCTGTCTCTCCCGCTATCTCTTCCACTGTCTCTCCCGCTGTCTCTCCCGCTGTCTCTCCCACTGTCTCTCCCACTGTCTCTCCCACTGTCTCTCCCGCTCTCTCTCCCGCTGTCTCTCCCGCTTTCTCTCCCGCTGTCTCTCCTGCTGTCTCTCCCGCTCTCCCTCCCGCTGTCTCTCCCGCTCTCTCTCTTGCTGTCTCTCACTCTGTCTCTCCCGCTCTCTCTCCCGCTCTCCCTCCCGCTCTCTCTCCCGCTGTCTCTCCCGCTCCCTCTCCAGCTCCCTCTTCCGCTCCCTCTCCCGCTCTCTCTCCCGCTCTCTCTCCCGCTCCCTCTCCCGCTCCCTCTCCCGCTCCCTCTCCCGCTCTCTCTCCCGCTGTTTCTCCCGCTCTCTTTCCCGCCCTCTCTCCCGCTGTCTCACCCGCTCCCTCTCCCTCCCGCTTTCTCTCCCGCTTTCTCTCCCGCTCTCCCTCCTGCTCTCCCTCTCGCTCTCTCTCCCGCTCTCCCTCCCGCTGTCTCTCCCGCTGTCTCCCCCGCTCTCCCTCCCGCTGTCTCACCCGCTTTCTCTCCCGCTGTCTCTCCAGCTCTCCCTCCCGCTCTCTCTCCCGCTCTCTCTCCCACTGTCTCTCCCGCTGTCTCTCCCGCTGTCTCTCCCGCTGTCTCTCCCGCTGTCTCTCCCGCTGTCTCTCCCGCTGTCTCTCCCGCTCTCCCTCCCTCTGTCTCTCCCGCTCTCTCTCTCGCTGTCTCTCACTCTGTCTCTCCCGCTCTCTCTCCCGCTCTCCCTCCCGCTCTCCCTCCCGCTGTTTCTCCCGCTCTCCCTCCCGCTCTCTCTCCCGCTGTGTCTTCTGCTGCCTCTCCCACTGTCTCTCCCATTCTCTCTCCCACTGTCTCTCCCGCTCTCTCTCCCACTCTCTCTCCCGCTCTCTCTCCCGCTCTCTCCAGCTGTCTCTCCCGCTCTCTCTCCCGCTGCCTCTCCCGCTGCCTCTCCCGCTGGCTCTCTCGCTCTCTCTCCCGCTCTCCCTCCCGCTCTCTCCCCCGCTGTCTCTCCCGCTCTCTCTCCCACTGTCTCTCCCGCTCTCTCTCCCGCTCTCCCTCCCGCTGTCTCTCCTGCTCTCTGTCCCGCTGTCTCTCCCGCTCTATCTCTCGCTGTCTCTCCCTCTGTCTTTCCCGCTCTCTCTCCCGCTCTCCCTCCCGCTCTCTCTCCAGCTCTCTCTCCCGCTCTCTCTCCCGCTCTCTCTCCCGCTCTCTCTCCCGCGCTCTATCTCGCTGTCTCTCCCTCTGTCTCTCCCGCTGTCTCTCCCGCTGTCTCTCCCGCTCTCCCTCCCGCTGTCTCTCCCACTCTCTCCCGCGCTCTCTCTCGCTGTCTCTCCTGTTGTCTCTCCCGCTCTCTCTCCCGCTGTCTCTCCTGCTCTCTCTCCCGCTGTCTCTCCCTCTGTCTCTTCCGCTCTCCCTCCCGCTGTCTCTCCTTCTCTCTCCCCGCTCTCTCTCCCGCTCTCTCTCCCTCTCCCTCGCCCGCTCTCTCTCCCGCTCCCTCTCCCGCTCCCTCTCCCGCTCTCTCTCTGGCTTCCTCTCCCGCTCTCTCTCCCGCTCCCTCTCCCGCTCTCTCTCCCGCTCCCTCTCCAGCTCCCTCTTCCGCTCCCTCTCCCGCTCTCTCTCCCGCTCTCTCTCCCGCTCTCTCTCCCGCTCCCTCTCCCGCTCCCTCTCCCGCTCTCTCTCCCGCTGTTTCTCCCGCTCCCTTTCCCGCCCTCTCTCCCGCTGTCTCACCCGCTCCCTCTCCCTCCCGCTTTCTCTCCCGCTTTCTCTCCCGCTCTCCCTCCTGCTCTCCCTCTCGCTCTCTCTCCCGCTCTCCCTCCCGCTGTCTCTCCCGCTGTCTCTCCCGCTCTCCCTCCCGCTGTCTCACCCGCTTTCTCTCCCGCTGTCTCTCCCGCTTTCTCTCCCGCTGTCTCTCCCGCTCTCTCTCCCACCATCTCTCCCGCTCTCTCCCCCGCTGTCTCTCCCGCTTTCTCTCCCGCTGTCTCTCCCGCTGTTTCTCCCGCTCTCCCTCCCACTCTCCATCCCGCTCTCTCTCCCGCTCTCTCTCCCGCTCTCCCTCCCGCTCTCCATCCCGCTCTCTATCCCGCTGCCTCTCCTGCTGTCTCTCCCGCTCTCCCTCCCGCTCTCTCTCCCGCTCTCTCTCCTGCTGTCTCTCCCGCTATCTCTTCCACTGTCTCTCCCGCTGTCTCTCCCGCTGTCTCTCCCACTGTCTCTCCCACTGTCTCTCCCGCTGTCTCTCCCGCTCTCTCTCCCGCTTTCTCTCCCGCTGTCTCTCCTGCTGTCTCTCCCGCTCTCCCTCCCGCTGTCTCTCCCGCTGTCTCTCCCGCTCTCTCTCTTGCTGTCTCTCACTCTGTCTCTCCCGCTCTCTCTCCCGCTCTCCCTCCCGCTCTCTCTCCCGCTGTCTCTCCCGCTCCCTCTCCAGCTCCCTCTTCCGCTCCCTCTCCCGCTCTCTCTCCCGCTCTCTCTCCCGCTCCCTCTCCCGCTCCCTCTCCCGCTCCCTCTCCCGCTCTCTCTCCCGCTGTTTCTCCCGCTCTCTTTCCCGCCCTCTCTCCCGCTGTCTCACCCGCTCCCTCTCCCTCCCGCTTTCTCTCCCGCTTTCTCTCCCGCTCTCCCTCCTGCTCTCCCTCTCGCTCTCTCTCCCGCTCTCCCTCCCGCTGTCTCTCCCGCTGTCTCTCCCGCTCTCCCTCCCGCTGTCTCACCCGCTTTCTCTCCCGCTGTCTCTCCCGCTTTCTCTCCCGCTGTCTCTCCCGCTCTCTCTCCCACCATCTCTCCCGCTCTCTCTCCCGCTGTCTCTCCCGCTTTCTCTCCCGCTGTCTCTCCCGCTGTTTCTCCCGCTCTCCCTCCCGCTCTCCATCCCGCTCTCTCTCCCGCTCTCTCTCCCGCTCTCCCTCCCGCTCTCCCTCCCGCTCTCCATCCCGCTGCCTCTCCTGCTGTCTCTCCCGCTCTCCCTCCCGCTCTCTCTCCCGCTCTCTCTCCTGCTGTCTCTCCCGCTATCTCTTCCACTGTCTCTCCCGCTGTCTCTCCCACTGTCTCTCCCACTGTCTCTCCCACTGTCTCTCCCGCTCTCTCTCCCGCTGTCTCTCCCGCTTTCTCACCCGCTGTCTCTCCTGCTGTCTCTCCCGCTCTCCCTCCCGCTGTCTCTCCCGCTCTCTCTCTTGCTGTCTCTCACTCTGTCTCTCCCGCTCTCTCTCCCGCTCTCCCTCCCGCTCTCTCTCCCGCTGTCTCTCCCGCTGTCTCTCCGGCTCTCCCTCCCGCTGTCTCTCCGGCTCACTCTCCCGCTGTCTCTCCCGCTGCCTCTCCCGCTGCCTCTCTTGCTCTGTCTCCCGCTCTCTCGCCCGCTCTCTCCAGCTCTCTCTCCCGCTCTCTCTCCCGCTGCCTCTCCCGCTGCCTCTCCCGCTGGCTCTCTCGCTCTCTCTCCCGCTCTCCCTCCCGCTCTCTCCCCCGCTGTCTCTCCCGCTCTCTCTCCCACTGTCTCTCCCGCTCTCTCTCCCGCTCTCCCTCCCGCTGTCTCTCCCACTGTCGCTCCCACTGACTCTCCCACTGTCTCTCCCGCTCTCCCTCCCGCTCTCTCTCCCGCTCTCTCTCCCACTCTCTCTCCCGCTCTCCCTCCCGCTGTCTCTCCCACTGTCGCTCCCACTGACTCTCCCACTGTCTCTCCCGCTCTCCCTCCCGCTCACTCTCCCGCTGTCTCTCTCGCTCTCTCTCCCGCTCTCCGTCCTGCTGTCTCTCCCGCTCTCTCTCTCGCTGCATCTCCCTCTGTCTCTCCCGCTCTCTCTCCCGCTCTCTCTCCCGCTTCTTCTCCCGCTCTCTCTCCCGCTCTCTCTCCCGCTCTCTCTCCCGCTCCCTCTCCCGCTCCCTCTCCCGCTCTCTCTCCCGCTCTCTCTCCCGCTCTCTCTCCCACTCTCTCTCCCGCTCTCTCTCCCGCTCTCTCTCCCGCTATCTCTCCCGCTATCTCTCCCGCTTCCTCTCCTGAGCTCTCTCCCGCTCTCTCTCCCGCTCTCTCTCCCGCTCCCTCTCCCTCTCCCGCTGGCTGGCGAGGTGGGTGAAAGGCCAGGGCAGGAAGCTGAATTAGGATAATGTGGGTAAGGCAGGAACATAGAAAGACCTGAAAATCTTTTAAAATGGTGAGAAACTATGAAATGTAGGTGTTCGGGTGGGTTTGAATATCCTTGTATGAGAAACAGTAAAGGTAATTAGGAAAATGAGATGATACCTTGGCCATTCCTCAGATGGTTTCGGAGTAGGGAGTGAGGAGGTTGTGCTGCATGACACAGGGAGGGGGAATGGAGTGGTATCTGAATAAATCACTCCTGCAATTGCTCAGTTACCGAGTACCTTCTTCCAGGGCACACGTAAATGTAAACAAAATCCCATCAGAATCCCCTTCACCTTCAGTGGGGATACCGACATCGACATTATCCGAATGATGGTTAAACACTGCAGCAGTCCCTGTGTGACAGCACATGGAGCTTGTGTACTCTGGAACGCTAAACATTCCACATTAACCACGGTGAGGGAGGAGTTAGATCAGTTACCCACGCGGTCCATTCAGTTCTGAGAATAGCTATTTGTGGTGTGTGTTTAAAATCGGAATACAATCCTCCTGTTTAGTGGCAGGCGTGGAGATGCGACCAAAATGTTCCCTGTTGTCTGGTCCCTTTAACCCGAGAGCAAGGGGACCAGAATGCAGACTGAACGCTTACCTCGCTCCTTCAACGAGTCCGGAACTCAACACCGGAGACCAGCAGCCCAGCTGGAACACTGCACTGGAGACCAACAGCCTGCTGAAACACTGCACTGGAGACTAACAGCCTGATGGAGCACTGCACTGGAGACCAGCAGCCCAGCTGGAACACTGCACTGGAGACCAACAGCCTGCTGGGACACTGCACTGGACACCAGCCGCCTGTTGGAACACTGCACTGGAGACCAGCAGCCCAGCTGGAACACTGCACTGGAGACCAACAGGCCAGCTGGAACACTGCACTGGAGACCAACAGCCTGCTGGAACACTGCACTGGAGACCAGCAGCCCAGCTGGAACACTGCACTGGAGACCAACAGCCTGCTGGGACATTGCACTGAAGACCAGCAGCCCAGCTGGAACACTGCACTGGAGACCAGCAGCCCAGCTGGAACACTAGACTGGAGACCAACAGCCTGCTGGAACACTGCACTTGAGACCAGCAGCCCAGCTGGAACACTACACTGGAGACCAACAGCCTGCTGGAACACTACACTGGAGACCAACAGCCTGCGGGAACACTGCACTGGAGACCAACAGCCTGCTGGAACACTGCACTGGAGACCAGCAGCCCAGCTGGAACACTATACTGGAGACCAACAGCCTGCTGGAACACTACACTGGAGACCAACAGCCTGCTGGTCACTGCACTGGAGACCAGCAGCCCAGCTGGAACACTGCACTGGAGACCAACAGCCTGCTGGAACACTGCACTGGAAACCAACAGCCTGCTGGAACACTGCACTGGAGACCAGCAGCCCAGCTGGAACACTACACTGGAGACCAACAGCCTGCTGGAACACTACACTGGAGACCAACAGCCTGCTGGAACACTGCAGTGGAGACCAGCAGCCCAGCTGGAACACTGCACTGGAGACCAACAGCCTGCTGGAACACTGCACTGGAGACCAACAGCCTGCTGGAACACTACACTGGAGACCAACAGCATGCTGGGACACTGCACTGAAGACCAGCAGCCCAGCTGGAACATTGTACTGGAGACCAACAGCCTGCTGGGACACTGCACTGGTGACCAACAGCCTGCTGGGACACTGCACTGGAGCCCAGCAGCCCAGCTGGAACATTGTACTGGAGACCAGCAGCCTGCTGGGACACTGCACTGGAGTGTCTGCACTCCCGCTCTCACTCCCGCTCTCTCACACGCTGTCTCTCCCGCTGGCTCTCTCGCTCTGTCTCCCGCTCTGTCTCCCGCTCTCTCCAGCTGTCTCTCCCGCTGCCTATCCCGCTGCCTCTCCCGCTGGCTCTCCCGCTGTCTCTCCCGCTGTCTCTCCCGCTGGCTCTCTCGTTCTGTCTCCCGCTCTCTCTCCCGCTCTCTCTCCCGCTGCCTCTCCCGCTGCCTCTCCCGCTGCCTCTCTCGCTCTCTCTCCCGCTCTCTCTCCCGCTCTCCCTCCCGCTCTCTCCCCCGCTCTCTCTCCCACTCTCTCTCCCACTGTCTCTCCCGCTCTCTCTCCCGCTCTCTCTCCCGCTCTCCCTCCTTCTGTCTCTCCCACTGTCGCTCCCACTGTCTCTCCCACTGTCTCTCCCGCTCTCCCTCCCGCTCTCCCTCTCCCGCTCTCTCTCCCGCGCTCTCTCCCGCTGTCTCCCCCTCTGTCTCTCCCTCTGTCTCTCCCGCTCTCCCTCCCGCTGTCTCTCCCGCTCTCTCCCCGCTCTCTCTCCCGCTCTCTCTCCCTCTCCCTCTCCCGCTCTCTCTCCCGCTCCCTCTCCCGCTCTCTCTCCCGCTCTCTCTCCCGCTGCCTCTCCCGCTGCCTCTCCCGCTGGCTCTCTCGCTCTCTCTCCCGCTCTCCCTCCCGCTCTCTCCCCCGCTCTCTATCCCACTGTCTCTCCCGCTCTCTCTCCCGCTCTCTCTCCCGCTCTCCCTCCTGCTGTCTCTCCCACTGTCGCTCCCACTGTCTCTCCCACTGTCTCTCCCGTTCTCCCTCCCGCTCTCTCTCTCCCGCTCTCTCTCCCGCGCTCTCTCCCGCTGTCTCCCCCTCTGTCTCTCCCTCTGTCTCTCCCGCTCTCCCTCCCGCTGTCTCTCCCGCTCTCTCTCCCGCAGTCTCTCCCGCTGTCTCTCCTGCTCTCTCCCCGCTCTCTCTCCCGCTCTCTCTCCCTCTCCCTCTCCCGCTCTCTCTCCCGCTCCCTCTCCCGCTCCCTCTCCCGCTCTCTCTCCCGCTCTCTGTCCCGCTCTCTCTCCCGCTCCCTCTCCCGCTCTCTCTCCCGCTCGCTCACCCGTTCTCTCTCCCTCTGTCTCTCCCGCTTCCTCTCCTGCTCTCTCTCCCGCTCTCTCTCCCGCTCCCTCTCCCGCTCTCTCTCCCGCTCTCTCTCCCGCTCCCTCTCCCGCTCCCTCTCCCGCTCTCTCTCCCGCTCTCTCTCCCGCCTTCTCTCCCGCTCTCTCTCCCGCTCCCTCTCCCGCTCTCTCCCGCTTCCTCTCCCGAGCTCTCTCCCGCTCTCTCTCCCGCTCCCTCTCCCTCTCCCGCTGGCTGGCGAGGTGGGTGAAAGGCCAGGGCAGGAAGCTGAATTAGGATAATGTGGGTAAGGCAGGAACATAGAAAGACCTGAAAATCTTTTAAAATGGTGAGAAACTATGAAATGTAGGTGTTCGGGTGGGTTTGAATATCCTTGTATGAGAAACAGTAAAGGTAATTAGGAAAATGAGATGATACCTTGGCCATTCCTCAGATGGTTTCGGAGTAGGGAGTGAGGAGGTTGTGCTGCATGACACAGGGAGGGGGAATGGAGTGGTATCTGAATAAATCACTCCTGCAATTGCTCAGTTACCGAGTACCTTCTTCCAGGGCACACGTAAATGTAAACAAAATCCCATCAGAATCCCCTTCACCTTCAGTGGGGATACCGACATCGACATTATCCGAATGATGGTTAAACACTGCAGCAGTCCCTGTGTGACAGCACATGGAGCTTGTGTACTCTGGAACGCTAAACATTCCACATTAACCACGGTGAGGGAGGAGTTAGATCAGTTACCCACGCGGTCCATTCAGTTCTGAGAATAGCTATTTGTGGTGTGTGTTTAAAATCGGAATACAATCCTCCTGTTTAGTGGCAGGCGTGGAGATGCGACCAAAATGTTCCCTGTTGTCTGGTCCCTTTAACCCGAGAGCAAGGGGACCAGAATGCAGACTGAACGCTTACCTCGCTCCTTCAACGAGTCCGGAACTCAACACCGGAGACCAGCAGCCCAGCTGGAACACTGCACTGGAGACCAACAGCCTGCTGAAACACTGCACTGGAGACTAACAGCCTGATGGAGCACTGCACTGGAGACCAGCAGCCCAGCTGGAACACTGCACTGGAGACCAACAGCCTGCTGGGACACTGCACTGGACACCAGCCGCCTGTTGGAACACTGCACTGGAGACCAGCAGCCCAGCTGGAACACTGCACTGGAGACCAACAGGCCAGCTGGAACACTGCACTGGAGACCAACAGCCTGCTGAAACACTGCACTGGAGACTAACAGCCTGATGGAGCACTGCACTGGAGACCAGCAGCCCAGCTGGAACACTGCACTGGAGACCAACAGCCTGCTGGGACACTGCACTGGACACCAGCCGCCTGTTGGAACACTGCACTGGAGACCAGCAGCCCAGCTGGAACACTGAACTGGAGACCAACAGCCTGCTGGGACAATGCACTGGAGACCAGCAGACCAGCTGTATCATTGCACTGGAGACCAGCAGCCTGATGGGACACTGCACTGGAGCCCAGCAGCCCAGCTGGAACACTGCACTGGAGGCCAGCAGCCCAACTGGACAACTGCACTGGAGACCAGCAGCCCAACTGGAACACTGCACTGGAGACCAACAGCCCAACTGGAACACTGCACTGGAGACCAGCAGCCCAGCAGGAACACTGCACTGGGGACCAGCAGCCCAACTGGGACACTGCACTGAAGACCAGCAGCCCAGCTGGAACACTGCACTGGAGACCAGCAGCCTGCTGGAACATTGCACTGGAGGCCAGCAGCCTGCTGGAACATTGCACTGGAGACCAGCAGCCCAGCTGGAACACTGCACTGGACACCAGCAGCCTGCTGGAACACTGCACTGGAGACCAGCAGGCCAGCTGTAACACTGCACTGAAGACCAGCAGCCTAGCTGGAACACTGCACTGGAGACCAGCAGCCCAACTGGGACACTGCACTGAAGACCAGCAGCCTAGCTGGAACACTGCACTGGAGACCAGCAGACCAGCTGTATCATTGCACTGGAGACCAGCAGCCTGATGGGACACTTCACTGGAGCCCAGCAGCCCAGCTGGAACACTGCACTGGAGGCCAGCAGCCCAACTGGACAACTGCACTGGAGACCAGCAGCCCAACTGGAACACTGCACTGGAGACCAACAGCCCAACTGGAACACTGCACTGGAGACAAACAGCCCAACTGGAACACTGCACTGGAGACCAGCAGCCCAGCAGGAACACTGCACTGGGGACCAGCAGCCCAACTGGGACACTGCACTGAAGACCAGCAGCCCAGCTGGAACACTGCACTGGAGACCAGCAGCCTGCTGGAACATTGCACTGGAGGCCAGCAGCCTGCTGGAACATTGCACTGGAGACCAGCAGCCCAGCTGGAACACTGCACTGGACACCAGCAGCCTGCTGGAACACTGCACTGGAGACCAGCAGGCCAGCTGTAACACTGCACTGAAGACCAGCAGCCTAGCTGGAACACTGCACTGGAGACCAGCAGCCCAACTGGGACACTGCACTGAAGACCAGCAGCCTAGCTGGAACACTGCACTGGAGACCAGCAGCCCAGCTGGAACATTGCACTGGAGACCAGCAGCCTGCTGGGACACTGCACTGAAGACCAGCAGCCCAGCTGGAACACTGCACTGGAGACCAGCAGCCTGCTGGGACACTGCACTGGAGACCAGCAGCCCAGCTGGGACACTGCACTGGAGACCATTAGCCTGCTGGGACACTGCACTGGAGACCAGCAGCCTGTTGGAACATTGCACCGGAGACCAGCAGCCTGCTGGGACACTGCACTGGAGACCAGCAGCCCAGCTGGGACACTGCACTGGAGACCAGCAGCCTGCTGGGACACTGCACTGGAGACCAGCAGCCTGTTGGAACATTGCACTGGAGACCAGCAGCCTGCTGGAACACTGCACTGGAGACCAGCAGCCCAGCTGGAACACTGCACTGGAGACCAGCAGCCTGTTGTGTTGGGTGCTCTGGATCCGGGGAACACATACAGGCCACCAACACTTTAAATACTGCAACACTATTTTATTAAGCTAGAAACTGTTGAACATACTTTCACTGTGGGTTAACACGATGTTAGATTAAACTAAAGACCATTGCCTGTCCGAACCACACATGGTGAGGATCTGTGCTGCAGGCTGTAAGCTCTGTCCTTGTAGGAGGCTGCATCCCGAATGAGCGGGAACTCTGATGCCCCCTGTCTTTATAGTGCGTGTGCTCTAACTGGTGATTGGCTGCGGTGTTGTGTGTGTTGATTGGTCTTGCTGTGTGTCCATCAGTGTGTGTCTGCATCATGATATACTGGTGTATATTATGACACAGCCCAGCTGGAACACTGCACTGGAGCCCAGCAGCCCAGCTGGAACACTGCACTGGAGCCCAGCAGCCCTGCTGGAACACTGGTGTGTGTGGGGGTGGTGGGGGGGGGGGAGTGGCAGGCGGGGTGTGTGGGGGGGGGTGTGAGGGTGTGGGTGCTGTATGCGGCAAATGCAGAGAAGGTTCAGGGATGCAATAGGAAGGTGGAGGCTTTGTGGGTGAGAATGGAGGCAGCACATGTAGGGGGTCGGGGTTGGGAGAAGCCGGGAGCTGATGTGGGAACCGGGATTCGATGGGAGAAGCCGGGAGCTGATGGGAGAACCGGGATTCGATGGGATAAGCCGGGAGCTGATGGGAGAACCGGGATTCGATGGGATAAGCCGGGAGCTGATGGGAGAACCGGGATTCGATGGGATAAGTCGGGAGCTGATGGGAGAAGCCGGGAAGGATGGGAGAAGCCGGGAGCCGATGGGAGAACCGGGATTCGATGGGATAAGCCGGGAAGGATGGGAGAAGCCGGGAGCAGATGGGAGAACCGGGATTCGATGGGAGAAGCCGGGAGTCGATGGGAGAAGCCGGGAGTCGATGGGAGAAGCTGGGAGTCGATGGGAGAAGCCGACAGCGAATGGGAGAAGCCGGGAGTCGATGGGAGATGCTGGGAGAAGCCGGGAGCGAATGGGAGAAGCCGGGAGCGAATGGGAGAAGCCGGGAGTCGATGGGAGAAGCCGGGCGCCGTTGGGAGAAGCTGGGAGTCAATGGGAGAAGCCGGGAGCGAATGGGAGAAGCCGGGCGCCGTTGGGAGAAGCTGGGAGTCAATGGGAGAAGCCGGGAGCGAATGGGAGAAGCCGGGAGCGAATCGGAGAAGCCGGGAGTCAATGGGAGAAGCCGGGAGCGAATGGGAGAAGCCGGGAGCCGTTGGGAGACACCGGGAGTCGTTGGTAGAAGCCGGGAGTCGATGGGAGAAGCCGGGAGTCAATGGGAGAAGCCGGGAATCGATGGGAGAAGTCGGGAGTCGATGGGAGAAGCCGGGAGCCGTTGGGAGAAGCCGGGAATCGATGGGAGAAGCCGGGAGTCGATGGGAGAAGCCGGGAGCCGTTGGGAGACACCGGGAGTCGTTGGTAGAAGCCGGGAGTCGATGGGAGAAGCCGGGAGTCAATGGGAGAAGCCGGGAATCGATGGGAGAAGTCGGGAGTCGATGGGAGAAGCCGGGAGCCGTTGGGAGAAGCCGGGAGTCGCTAGGAGAGGCCGGGAGCGAATGGGAGAAGCCGGGAGTCGATGGGAGAAGCCGGGAGTCGATGGGAGAAGCCGGGAGCGAATGGGAGAAGCCGGGAGCGAATGGGAGAAGCTGGGAATCGATGGGAGAAGTTGGGAGTCGATGGGAGAAGCCGGGAGTCGTTGGGAGAAGCCGGGAGTCGATGGGAGAAGCCGGGAGTCAATGGGAGAAGCCGGGAGCGAATGGGAGAAGCCGGGAATCGATGGGAGAAGTCGGGAGTCGATGGGAGAAGCCGGGAGCCGTTGGGAGAAGCCGGGAGTCGCTAGGAGAGGCCGGGAGCGAATGGGAGAAGCCGGGAGCAAGTGGGAGAAGCCGGGAGTCAATGGGAGAAGCCGGGAGCGAATGGGAGAAGTCGGGAGTCGATGGGAGAAGCCGGGAACTAATGGGAGAAGTCGGGAAGGATGGGAGAAGCCGGGAGTCGTTGGGAGAAGCCGGGAGTGAATGGGAGAAGCCGGGAGTGATTGGGAGAAGCCGGGAATCGATGGGAGAAGTCGGGAGTCGATGGGAGAAGCCGGAAGCGAATGGGAGAAGCCGGGAGCCGTTGGGAGAAGCCGGGAGCGAATGGGAGAAGTCAGGAAGGATGGGAGAAGCCGGGAGTCATTGGGAGAAGCCGGGAGTGAATGGGAGAAGCCGGGAGTGAATGGGGGAAGCCGGGAGCCGTTGGGAGAAGTCGGGAGTCGATGGGAGAAGCCGGGAGCGAATGGGAGACGCCGGGAGCCATTGGGAGAAGCCGGGAGTGAATGGGAGAAGCCGGGAGTGAATGGGGGAAGCCGGGATTCGATGGGAGAAGCCGGGAGTCGATGGGAGAAGTCGGGAGTCGATGGGAGAAGCCGGGAGCGAATGGGAGACGCCGGGAGTCGATGGGAGAAGTCGGGAGTCGATGGGAGAAGCCGGGAGCGAATGGGAGAATCCGGGAGCCGTTGGGAGAAGCCGGGAGCGAATGGGAGAAGCCGGGAGTCGATGGGAGAAGCCGGGAGTCGATGGGAGAAGCTGGGAGTCGATGGGAGAAGCCGACAGCGAATGGGAGAAGCCGGGAGTCGATGGGAGAAGCCGGGAGCGAATGGGAGAAGCCGGGAGTCGATGGGAGATGCCGGGAGTCGATGGGAGAAGCCGGGAGCGAATGGGAGAAGCCGGGAGCGAATGGGAGAAGCCGGGCGCCGTTGGGAGAAGCTGGGGGTCAATGGGAGAAGCCGGGAGCGAATGGGAGAAGCCGGGAGTCGATGGGAGAAGCCGGGAGCCGTTGGGAGACACCGGGAGTCGTTGGGAGAAGCCGGGAGTCGATGGGAGAAGCCGGGAGCGAATGGGAGAAGCCGGGAGTCAATGGGAGAAGCCGGGAGCGAATGGGAGAAGCCGGGAGCGAATGGAGAAGCCGGGAATCGATGGGAGAAGTCGGGAGTCGATGGGGGAAGCCGGGAGCCGTTGGGAGAAGCCGGGAGTCGCTAGGAGAGGCCGGGAGCGAATGGGAGAAGCCGGGAGCGAATGGGAGAAGCCGGGAGTCAATGGGAGAAGCCGGGAGCGAATGGGAGAAGCCGGGAATCGATGGGAGAAGTCGGGAGTCGATGGGAGAAGCCGGGTGCGAATGGGAGAAGCCGGGAGCGAACGGGAGGCGCCGGGAGCGAATGGGAGAAGCCGGGAGCCGTTGGGAGAAGCTGGGAGTCGTTGGGAGAAGCCGGGAGCGAATGGGAGACGCCGGGAGCCGTTGGGAGAAGCCGGGAGCCGTTGGGAGAAGCCGGGAGCGAATGGGAGAAGCCGGGAAGGATGGGAGAAGCCGGGAGTCGTTGGGAGAAGCCGGGAGCGAATGGGAGACGCCGGGAGCCGTTGGGAGAAGCCGGGAGCCGTTGGGAGAAGCCGGGAGCCGTTGGGAGAAGCCGGTAAGGATGGGAGACGCCGGGAGTCGATGGGAGACGCCGGGAAGGATGGGAGACGCCGGGAGCCGTTGGGAGACGCCGGGAGCGAATGGGAGACGCCAGCGAGATCCCACAAACAGCAATGTGCTAATGATTAGATAATCTGTTTTAGTGATGTTGATTGAGGGATAAATATTGGTCACAAGACACATTATTTGAGCATTATTGACATGTACAGGGATCTAACCTGGCTTCTATGGCGGGATTATCTGACCTCCCGCCGGGTCGGAGAATCGCCGGGGGCTGGCGCGTATCCCGCCCGCGCCGGTTGCCGAATTCTCCGGCACCGGATATTCGGCGGGAATCACGCCGCGCCGGTTGGCGGCGGCCCCCCCCCCCCCCGGCGATTCTCCGGTCCGCGATGGGCCGAAGACCCGTCGCTGTCAACCCTTGCCAACCGGCGTGGATTGAACCACCTTTGGGATGGCGGACACGGCGGCGCGGGCGGGCTCCGGGGTCCTGGGGGGGGGGCGCGGGGCGATCTGGCCCCGGGGGGGAGGGCGCCCTCATGGTGGCCTGGCCCGCGATCGGGGCCCACCGATCCGCGGGTGGGCCTGTGCCGTGGGGGCACTCTTTTCCTTCCGCCTTCGCCATGGTCTCCACCATGGCGGTGGCGGAAGTGACCCCCTCCACTGCGCAGCGCGGGGATGCCGTGAGCGGCCGCTGACGCTCCCGCGCATGCGCTGCCCGGCAAAGTCAGTTTCGCGCCAGCTGGCGGGTCACCAAAGGTCTTTACCGCCAGCTGGCGGTGCGGAAATCAGTCCGGCGCGAGCCTAGCCCCTCAAGGTGAGGGCTCGGCCCCTCAAGATATGGAGACTTCCACACCTTTGGGGCGGCGCGATGCCAGACTGATTCGCACCGTTTTTGGCGCCGGTCGGCGGACTTCGCGCCGATATCGGAGAATCCCGCTCCTAATTCCAGAAAGCAGCCTCTGGGCTGGACTCTCCCACCCCGCCTGCTGCAAGGACGGGCGAGCCATGGACAACCGAGAAGTCCATTGGGGCAGGAATCACCGGTCACCGGCCGGACGCGGTCGGAGAATCCCGCTCTGACTGTGTATTTCTGCTGGTTTGAAACTCTTGATAATTGTGAACTGCTTAATCCGAATCATCTTCAGGTCTCCTGTGCAACGAGCAATGGGGCCCGGGCTCAATAATGGTCAGGAACGAACCACTGAGGTGGGCAAAGCACTTTCCTCTGGAAATGAGAAAGCTGAGAGATGTTTAAACCGATGGAGGAGGAAGTTATTTCTGCTTGTTACATTGAAACTAGATCCTAAATATATGACAGCCACCAGGGATCCAAGAGGGAATTGAGGAGAAATTGCCTGCGCCAGAGAGTGGTGAGAATGTGAAAATCACCAGAGGGAGGGAGAAGGAAGTTATGTCGATGGAAGTTGGACGGACGTCAGGTTTTGGTTGAATGGCCTCTTTCTCTGCTCACTCTCAGTCTCTGGGCAGTAACTGCCCTGTTACCGCTCGGAAGTGACAGTGCGGCAGGAAAGGGCAGTGCTCCTCACAGAAAGGACTCCGGAACGTGCTGAGGCGTACTGCGAGAGACCGGGAACTGAAGACTGTACAACAGGGAGCCGCTTCGCACGCTCGCTGCTATTCCAATGAGAGGAAATTCCATTTGACATTCCTGACGTATTAAAGGCCGGCTGGAGTACAATAAAAATCTCCTCCTCCCGTTGGCAATCAGTAACAATAACACCTAGGTTTCTAGATTTCCTTTTTGGGCTATAATTATTTCTAAACAATGCCTTGTGGGTTGGAGTTCTTTAATACGGAGCTTCCCCAGCCCCAGTTCACATCTGCTTCGTCTTACTATCAATTCACATGCTTCAGTTATGCGGACATGAGAAAAACTGCTTTGTCCCCGCAGGGATTCAGTTCTGCCTGTTTACTATGCCAACAACAGGGATGTTTTATGCTTGAGAACATTCTCTTGCAGCGAAGCAACTGACCCTGAAAGCAGAGAATTCCCATGTACTGCACACACGACACAGAGATTGAACACCAACGGACACAATGAACTCTATGCAAGACAAGCTTTCCTGCATTTCGTGAACATAGTTTGGACCATCTACAAGATCATGCTTGGACTGTGTTATAGATAACTCTGCACAGGGAACAGTGGCCTAGTGGTTAAGGGAGTGATCTGACACTCCAGAGGGCTGAATTAATAATCAGCAGACACGAGTTCAAATCGCACCTCGGCAGCTGGGGCAATTTAAATTCGGTAATGCCGTCCTTACCCGGTCTGGCCGCCATGTGACTCCAGACCCACAGCAATGTGATTGACTCTTAACTGCCCCCTGGAATGGCCGAACGAGACACTCAGTTTTGTTCAAGAAGGTGACTCACCACCACCACCTTCTCAAGGGTAATTAGGGATGAGTAACACTCATGCCCTATGAATGAATAAAAGGCAGTTACAGGGTAACGTACACGTTGGCCTGAGTTACCACACTTGCTACATTCAGGATCACGCACTGTATTACATTTCACATTGCATTTATTTATTCATTCAGGGGATGTGAGTGTTGCTGGCAAGATCAATATTTATTGCCCAACCCTAATTGCCCTTAACTGAGTGGCTTGCTTGACCATTTCAGAGACAGTTAACATTCGACCACATTGCTGTGGGTCTGGAGTGACCAGTTAACCAGAACAGAAAAGGGCGGCACTCTACCTGAAGGATATTAGAGAGTTGGATTAGTTTTTAATGATAACCCATAACTGATACTTCTGTTTATTCCAGATTTCTTTCTTTAGTTGAATTTAAATTCCCCAGTTGCTGTGGTGTGATTTGAACACGCCTCTGGATCATTCGCCCAGGTCTCCAGAATACCTCGTCCTTTAAAATAACCCACCATGCTACAGGTCACTGTCAGTTACTGGACAGTATTTTTTAAAAATTCATTTACGGGATGTGGGCTTCGCTGGTTAGACCAGCATTTATTGCTCATCCCGCGTTGCCCTTCAGAAGGTGGTGAGCTGCCTTCTTGAACCGCTGCAGTACCTGAGGCGTAGGTACGCCCACTGTGCCGTTAGATTTTGCCCCAGCGACAGCGAAGGAACGGCCAATATATTTCCAAGTCGGGGTGGTGAGTGACTCGGAGGGAAACCTCCAGGTGGTGGGGTTCCCAGGTATCTGCTGCTCTTGTCCTTCTAGATGGTAGTGGTCGTGGGTTTGGAAGGTGCTGTCTAAGGAACCTTGGTGAGTTACTGCAGTGTATCTTGTGCACATTTTATAGGTGCGTATAGTGTATAGGTGAGAGCGTGTTATGTATAGGATGCTGTATACAAAGAACAAAGAACAAAGAAATGTACAGCACAGGAACAGGCCCTTCGGCCCTCCAAGCCCGTGCCGACCATACTGCCCGACTAAACTACAATCTTCTACACTTCCTGGGTCCGTATCCTTCTATTCCCATCCTATTCATATATTTGTCAAGATGCCCCTTAAATGTCCCTATCGTCCCTGCCTCCACTACCTCCTCCGGTAGTGAGTTCCAGGCACCCACTACCCTCTGCGTAAAAAACTTGCCTCGTACATCTACTCTAAACTTTGCCCCTCTCACCTTAAACCTATGCCCCCTAGTAATTGACCCCTCTACCCTGGGGAAAAGCCTCTGACTATCCACTCTGTCTATGCCCCTCATAATTTTGTATACCTCTATCAGGTCGCCCCTCAACCTCCTTCGTGTGTTACATATAGGATATTGTGTGTTACATATAGGATATTGTATAGGTGGGAGTGTGTTATATCAAGGATATTGTATGGGTGAGAGTGTGTTACATATAGGATATTGTATAGGTGGGAGTGTTATATCCAGGATATTGTATAGATGAGAGTGTGGGTTTGTATACAATATATTTAGGTGAGTGGGTTATGTATAGGGTAATATACAAATGAGATCATGTTATATACAGGATATTGTATATGTGAGAGTGTGTTATATACGGGATATTGTATATGTGAGAGTGTGTTATATATGGGATATTGTATATGTGAGAGTGTGTTATATACAGGATATTGTATATGTGAGAGTGTGTTATATACAGGATATTGTATATGTGAGAGTGTGTTATATATGGGATATTGTATATGTGAGAGTGTGTTATATACAGGATATTGTATATGTGAGAGTGTGTTATATACAGGATATTGTATATGTGAGAGTGTGTTATATATGGGATATTGTATATGTGAGAGTGTGTTATATACAGGATATTGTATATGTGAGAGTGTGTTATATACAGGATATTGTATATGTGAGAGTGTGTTATATACAGGATATTGTATATGTGAGAGTGTGTTATATACAGGATATTGTATATGTGAGAGTGTGTTATATACGGGATATTGTATATGTGAGAGTGTGTTATATACAGGATATTGTATATGTGAGAGTGTGTTATATACAGGATATTGTATATGTGAGAGTGTGTTATATACAGGATATTGTATATGTGAGAGTGTGTTATATACGGGATATTGTATATGTGAGAGTGTGTTATATACAGGATATTGTATATGTGAGAGTGTGTTATATACGGGATATTGTATATGTGAGAGTGTGTTATATACAGGATATTGTATATGTGAGAGTGTGTTATATACAGGATATTGTATATGTGAGAGTGTGTTATATACAGGATATTGTATATGTGAGAGTGTGTTATATACAGGATATTGTATATGTGAGAGTGTGTTATATACAGGATATTGTATATGTGAGAGTGTGTTATATACAGGATATTGTATATGTGAGAGTGTGTTATATACAGGATATTGTATATGTGAGAGTGTGTTATATACAGGATATTGTATATGTGAGAGTGTGTTATATACGGGATATTGTATATGTGAGAGTGTGTTATATACAGGATATTGTATATGTGAGAGTGTGTTATATACAGGATATTGTATATGTGAGAGTGTGTTATATACAGGATATTGTATATGTGAGAGTGTGTTATATACAGGATATTGTATATGTGAGAGTGTGTTATATACAGGATATTGTATATGTGAGAGTGTGTTATATACAGGATATTGTATATGTGAGAGTGTGTTATATACAGGATATTGTATATGTGAGAGTGTGTTATATACAGGATATTGTATATGTGAGAGTGTGTTATATCATCATAGTCATCATAGTCGCAGCTTTCCCCATTGAGGGGGCGAGCTGACTGGTTTAACCTGAGGGTCACCACACCTCAGGCGAGGGGCAAGGTTGAGAAGACGGGGCCTTCCTGATAACCTCAGCCGGTACGGGAATTGAACCCAGGCTGCTGGCTTCACTCTGCCTGAATTATGCAAAGTTATAGAGTGTGGAATGTGCAGGTTTGGGCAGGAATAAAACTGACAATCGCATTGTAAGTACATTTGATATGAAATGTTGAAAGAAGCCAGGAAGAGAGCTACCTGGGGAAGAGTGGGGTGGTTTAGAGTTAGTACATTCAGGGTGACGGAGCACAAGCCTCGCATTGCAGAGTATTTCAGTCAGGATAAGCCTGACCACCTATGTTGCCATTTTCAAAAATCCAAAACAATCACTACAAGAGAATTATGCTGTTTTCGAGCAGTATTGAATTGATTCGGAATTTTAAAATCTGATGCATTCCTTTAAACAAACGGTAACCTTCCCAACTTCGCCCCCACCGTCAAGTCTGAATACTTGGTACGATCATACCCCGATAGATCCAACAGCATGTGCTCTTTTTAGCACAATGGTTAGTGCGTTTTGCCTCACGCATCCCCCTGAATTATCTCAACGCAAATATCAATCCATTTCGCTGGTTTAGCTCAGTGGACTACACAGCTGGCTTGTAATGCAGAATAAGGCCAGCAGAGTGGGTTCAATTCCCGTACCAGCTGAGAATTCTGAATTCTCCCTCTGTGTACCCGAACAGGAGCCGGAATGTGGCGACTAGGGGATTTTCACAGTAACTTCATTGAAGCCTACGTGTGACAATAAAAAATTATTATTATTATTTCATACTTTAATAGTCTAGTTATTCAGTAGAGTAATCGATATGCTGTTAGGGTGATATGCAGAGTGGGGGGGAGGGGGGGGCTAAATATCGGCTAGTTGGGTTAAATGGGCTGCTCGCCTCACAGATTCCGTCCAATTCTGGGACCAGCCTACCCTCCCCTGCAGAAAGTGTGCCCGGCCCATCGAAGGCTATTGTTTGTGCAGGATAAAGCCCATCCTCTCTCACAGGGCTTCTCCCTCGCATCCTGACCTGTATTTATTCCTCAACTAACATCACCAAACAACAGATTACTCCATCATGCTCATCTTGCTGTTTGTGGGAGCTTGCTCTGCACTAACTGCCGGCTGTGTTTCCTACAATACGGGGACGATTACACTTCAGAATTACTTCCTTGGCTGTAAGATACTTTGGCACACCCCGAGGTCAGGAAGGGTGGTACAGAAATGCAAGTCATAATAATAATAATCTTTATTGTCACAAGTAGGCTTACATTAACACTGCAATGAAGTTACTGTGAAAATCCCCTAGTCGCCACCCTCCGGCGCCTGTTCGGGTACACAGAGGCAGAATCCAGAATGTCCAAATGACCTAATAGCACATCTTTCGTGACTTGTGGGGAGAAACTGGAGCACCCGGAGGAAACCCACGGAGAGACAGCGAGAACTTGCAGACTCCACACAGACAGTGACCCAAGCCGGGAATCGAACCCGGGACCCTGCCGCTGTGAAGCAACAGTGCTAACCACTGTGCTACCCATCTTTCTTTTCTTTTTTTTTCTTTCTTTTTTTCAAACAACCCAACGTATCTTTTCCTGCGTGATACTAAAAGCAATGGGAGCTCCGTGTTTTTTTACACTAATGTATAATATGCACGTGGCTGAGTACGCTGTGGTATTGCTACTGCACATCAGGAACAAGCAGCTCAAATCTGTCAGTCTTCCTTTGGAAGTGCCCAAGATGATTTGACAGGATGAGTCGCTATTGAAGCATTATTGCCTCTTTCTAAACAATGCTGCAGTACCCGACTCACATTCCAGCAATTTCGAGGCATATCCACAGGAGGACCCAGGTTCCCTCTCGCTCACTGAAACACGCTGAGAAAATGTGCACTGCACACGCCCTACCACACCCTGCATCCTAGCACGACCTCTTACTCTAACCTCTTTGCACCAGTTAGCCTCCTCCCCCCACCCCAATCTATCCGGGAGCCATGCTGGCTCTGTCAATCTTTATTGCTTAATAATATTAAACTATATAGAATGGTGTCTGGAGTATCCATTTGTAATACCTTTGACAATGCACCACAACAGGATTTTTGCGAGATTATTTTTCCGGGCAATAGACCGAATTGGGACAAATTGTAATTTAATACGGATAAATTCTCACATAGCAAAATACTAAATCTATACTTGAAATGTGCAAGATTATGGGGAAAGAGGGGATGGAACTAATGAGATTGTTATTTCAAAGAGCCAGGACAGATATGATAGGCTTTGAGACACCATGGTCCCAAGGCCTTCTCTCTCCTGTATTACTGTTAAGTTAGCAATGAAAATTTAACCCCCGCTCCCCAGAATTACACTGGAGTAAAAACAGGTCAAAGTGAACGGGCTGAAAAACAGGGACAAGTGAGTGCAGAAAGAGAGACCCCCAGCCATTTACTAAACGTTTGACCTGGATAGGTGTGAGCTAGTGGGACAATGCAAACTGTGTCCCCCCAGGCCACCTTGCAGACAATCCTGCAGCAGCTTCTGTATGGAGAGGGGATGTAAATCCTCACCTGTTTGACTTTCTGCAGCTCATCGCTCAGTTGCTTCCTGCTTCTCTCGGATTCTGACAATCTGTCCTGAGCAAAATGCAAGGCAACAGATTAATCGGTGAAAGATTAGAAAAACTCCATCTTTCATTTCATCCATTTACCGGTGACTTTTTCAACATTCTCCTCATGCTCCAGTGCCCCCCGGGACAGGCTCGTCACTTCCCAGTTAGGTGACTGATTGGCACTCAATACGGAGGGGTCCTGCAGAGCCAGCGGGAAACTCCCTGAAAAACCCACCAAATATGAACTTAGAAATTTTGGGGGAGAATCACGCCCATGACAAAATTGGTTCAGGGAGAGAAAGGAGAAGGTGAGCAACTATTTTTCAGATGGGAGGGGAGTTTACATCAGTGTTCCCCAGAGGTCAGTATTAGAATCATTGCTCTTCTTGATATATATAAATGACCTGGACTGGGGTGTATAATTTATGCTAACATTTATCGGACATTGGTTAGGAGGTCACTGGACCATTATGTTCAGATCTGGTTAACCTTTCGGAAGGATGTCAAGGTGTTCAGGGACGATGCAGGGGGAATTCACTGGAATGCGAATGGGGGTGAGGGACTTCAGTTCTGTGGAAAGACTGGGGTCGTCCTGCTTGGAGTTGCAATGGTTGAGATTTGATAGCGATGTTCAAAATGGTTTTGATAGGATAAATCTGGAGAAACCAACCCCTGTGACAGATGGGCCAGTGGCCAGAGGTCACAAAATTACCATTGGCAAAACAATCGGAGATGACAAGAGGAAATATGTTGGATGCAGTGAGCTGCTCCGGAAGGTTCTGTCTGGAAGGGCGGGAGAAGCAGATTAATAGAATTTTTTGAAAGGAAATAGCTCAAATACAGGAAGAATTCACAAGGCCATGGAGAAAGAGCAGGGGAATACTACTAACGTCAGAGCTCCACTAAGGAGCATTGACTTGATGGACTGAATGGCTTCCTTCTGCATTGTATCATCCAATTAACCAATGCCAATGGCCACGTTTAAAATAAAAACTAGGTTATTAAATTTAAAAAAATAAATTTAGAGTACCCAATTCATTTTTTCCAATTAAGGGGCAATTTAGCGTGGCCAATCCACCTACCCTGCACATTTTTGGGTTGTGGGGGCGAAACCCACGCAGACACGGGGAGAATGTGCAAACTCCACACGGACAGTGACCCAGGGCTGCAATTCAAACCCGGGTCCTCAACGGTGTGAGGCAGCAGTGCTAACCACTGTGCCACGTACCGCCCCCGAGGTTATTCAAATTAATCACAATTCACGATTTGCGACTTTTTAAACATGAGCGACTTTTTAAACATGAGTTTTGTCCTTTCTCGTTGGAGGACATGATCATTATTCCGAGCTGCAGTAACCTTCCCTCACCTTCGCTTTCTTCAACTCTTTCAATGCCTCGTTCCTCTCCCGGGTAATTCTTTCCAAATCTTCCTTATCCACTGAACTGGGCGATGCCGTCTGCAAAATTCAGAAGGTATTCAGTCTCAATAGCGTGGGGGGGGTGGGCCCATGGTCTTTCCAGTCTGCTCCTTGGGCCTCTCTTCAGCTTGCTTATCATAGAATCCTAGAATTTACAGTGCAGAAGGAGGCCATCGTATCCGCACCGGCCCTTGGAAAGAGCATCCTGCTCAAGCCCATGCCTCCACCCTATCCCCGTAACCCAGTAACCCCACCCAAGCGGTGCCTTTCGGAATGGTATTGTGGCATCTCAAACTAATTCCTATTGGGATGAACAGCTGGCCACTCCTTACCGGAGTTTTTTTTAAATGCAGGGCTTTCCAGAATCCTGCTCTCCTTGCTCCTCGTCGCCAGTGTAGTGATCCAGGAGACATGAAGGTTTAAACAGATTTATTCTGAACTCAAAACTAAAGCTGCACCCGCAGTGTACAATACAGGTACCCCAGCCCAGAACTAACAGAACACCCGGTCCGGATCTGGGATGGTATTTAACAGGCTCAGTGATGAGTCCCTGCTATGGGGGGGCCACCGCCCATTACCACGGGAACCTGTATTCCACGAGCCCCACAGGGAGATCGATGAGCGACTCCCCGTGGTCCTCATGAGGGTTATCACAGATTGGAAAAGGTGGGCAAAGGTAGCCAAGATGAGGAGTTTGCTGCATAATTTCGGGATAGTTTCTTCGAACAGCACGTTCTGGAGCCAACCAGAGTGCAGGCTATACTCGGTTTGTGCAATGATATTGGAGTAATTGATGATCTCACAATGAAGGTGCCCCGAGGTAGCAGCGAGCGTAATATGATTGAATTTTACACTCAGTTTGAGGGAGAGAGGAGTGGGTCTGAGTCTATGATTTTAAACTAAAATAAGGGCAATTATAAGGGTATAAAGCAGAGTTGGCTGAAGTGAATCGCCAAATTAGGTTAAGAGATAGGTCGATAGAGATGTTGTAGTGGTAAACATTTAAAGGGATATTCCAGAATACACAGAATAGATACATTCCAAGGAGCGATTAGCTAGAAAGGTTAAAGATAGTATCAAACTTAAAGAAAAAGCATAGAATTGTGCAAAGATAGGTGGAAGGTCAGAAGATTGGACACACTTTAAGGGACAACAAAGCATCACGAAAAGATTTATACGGAGGGGAAAATTAGAGTACGAGAGAAATGAAACAAGTTAACAAAGTGAGTGTCGGTCCTTTTGGAAGTGAGTCTGAAGAATTGATAATGAAAAACAAGATGGCAAATGAATTGAACAGATATTTTGTTCAGTCTTCATTATAGAGGATACAAGTAACATCCCAGAAGCTGCTACAAACCAGGAAATGGAAGTGAGGGAACAGCTCACAAAAACTACAGCCACCAGAGAAATGGTGCTAATTGTTGGAGCTGTGCGCTGACAAGTGCCCAGGTCCTGATGGACTTTATCCTAGGGTCTTAAAAGAGGTGTCCAGTGAGATAGTTGATGCATTGGTTTTAATTTTTAAAAATTTCCTAGATTAGGGGAAGGTTGCATTTGATTGGAAGAAAGCAAATGTAACTCCATTATTCAAAAAGGGGAGACAGAAAGTGGGAAACTATAGGGCAGTTAGCTTGACATCTGTCATAGGGAAAATGTTAGAAGTTCTCATTATAAAAACTATAGCAGGGAACTTGGATAATCAAGCAGAGTCAATGTGGTTTGTCAGGGCAGCACGGTGGTGCAGTGGTTAGCACTGCTGCCTCACAGCGCCGAGGACCCGGGTTCGACACCGGCTCTGGGTCACTGTCCGTGTGGAATTTACACATTCTCACCATGTTTGCGTGGGTTTCGCCCCCACAACCCAAAAGATGTGCAGGGTAGGTGGATTGGCCACGTTAAATTGCCCCTTAATTGGAAAAAAATTGAATTGGGTACTCTAAATTTATTTTAAAAAACATGGTTTTGTGGGAGGAAAATCATTTTTAAACAACTTATTGGAGATTTTTGAGGGAATAACATGTGTACTTAGATTTCCATTCCTGGTGAGGTGTATCGGGCCTAGTGTAATAATGTTGAAGGAGGAGGACCTGGTGAGGTGTTAGAGCCTTGTGTAATAATGTTGAAGGAAAGAGGCCTGGTGAGGTGTTAGGGCCTAGTGTAGTAATGTTGAAGGAGGAGGACCTGGTGAGGTGTTAGAGCCTCGTGTAATAATGTTGAAGGAGAGAGGCCCGGTGAGGTGTTAGGGCCTAGTGTAGTAATGTTGAAGGAGAGAGGCCTGGTGAGGTGTTTGGGCCTAGTGTAGTAATGTTGAAGGAGAGAGGCCTGGTGAGGTGTTAGAGCCTCGTGTAATAATGTTGAAGGAGAGAGGCCTGGTGAGGTGTTAGGGCCTAGTGTAGTAATGTTGAAGGAGAGAGGCCTGGTGAGGTGTTAGGGCCTAGTGTAGTAATGTTGAAGGAGAGAGGCCTGGTGAGGTGTTATGGCCTAGTGTAGTAATGTTGAAGGAGAGAGGCCTGGTGAGGTGTATCGGATCTAGTGTAGTAATGTTGAAGGAGAGAGGCCTGGTGAGGTGTACAGGGCCTAGTGTAGTAATGTTGAAGGAGAGAGGCCTGGTGAGGTGTATCGAATCTAGTGTAGTAATGTTGAAGGAGAGAGGCCCAGTGAGGTGTACAGGGCCTAGTGTAGTAATGTTGAAGGAGGGGGACCTGGTGAGGTGTTAGGGCCTAGTGTAGTAATGTTGAAGGAGAGAGGCCTGGTGAGGTGTACAGGGCCTTGTGTAGTAATGTTGAAGGAGGGGGACCTGGTGAGGTGTACCGGGCCTAGTGTAGTAATGTTGAAGGAGGGAGGCCTGGTGAGGTGTACCGGGCCTAGTGTAGTAATGTTGAAGGAGGAGGACCTGGTGAGGTGTACAGGGCCTAGTGTAGTAATGTTGAAGGAGGGAGGCCTGGTGCGGTGTACCGGGCCTAGTGTAGTAATGTTGAAGGAGAGAGGCCTGGTGAGGTGTACAGGGCCTTGTGTAGTAATGTTGAAGGAGAGAGGCCTGGTGAGGTGTACAGGGCCTTGTGTAGTAATGTTGAAGGAGAGAGGCCTGGTGAGGTGTACAGGGCCTTGTGTAGTAATGTTGAAGGAGGGGGACCTGGTGAGGTGTACCGGGCCTAGTGTAGTAATGTTGAAGGAGAGAGGCCTGGTGAGGTGTTATGGCCTAGTGTAGTAATGTTGAAGGAGAGAGGCCTGGTGAGGTGTATCGGATCTAGTGTAGTAATGTTGAAGGAGAGAGGCCTGGTGAGGTGTACAGGGCCTAGTGTAGTAATGTTGAAGGAGAGAGGCCTGGTGAGGTGTATCGAATCTAGTGTAGTAATGTTGAAGGAGAGAGGCCCAGTGAGGTGTACAGGGCCTAGTGTAGTAATGTTGAAGGAGGGGGACCTGGTGAGGTGTTAGGGCCTAGTGTAGTAATGTTGAAGGAGAGAGGCCTGGTGAGGTGTACAGGGCCTTGTGTAGTAATGTTGAAGGAGGGGGACCTGGTGAGGTGTACCGGGCCTAGTGTAGTAATGTTGAAGGAGGGAGGCCTGGTGAGGTGTACCGGGCCTAGTGTAGTAATGTTGAAGGAGGAGGACCTGGTGAGGTGTACAGGGCCTAGTGTAGTAATGTTGAAGGAGGGAGGCCTGGTGCGGTGTACCGGGCCGAGTGTAGTAATGTTGAAGGAGAGAGGCCTGGTGAGGTGTACAGGGCCTTGTGTAGTAATGTTGAAGGAGAGAGGCCTGGTGAGGTGTACAGGGCCTTGTGTAGTAATGTTGAAGGAGAGAGGCCTGGTGAGGTGTACAGGGCCTTGTGTAGTAATGTTGAAGGAGGGGGACCTGGTGAGGTGTACCGGGCCTAGTGTAGTAATGTTGAAGGAGAGAGGCCTGGTGAGGTGTACAGGGCCTTGTGTAGTAATGTTGAAGGAGAGAGGCCTGGTGAGGTGTACAGGGCCTTGTGTAGTAATGTTGAAGGAGGGGGACCTGGTGAGGTGTACAGGGCCTAGTGTAGTAATGTTGAAGGAGAGAGGCCTGGTGAGGTGTATCGAATCTAGTGTAGTAATGTTGAAGGAGAGAGGCCCAGTGAGGTGTACAGGGCCTAGTGTAGTAATGTTGAAGGAGGGGGACCTGGTGAGGTGTTAGGGCCTAGTGTAGTAATGTTGAAGGAGAGAGGCCTGGTGAGGTGTACAGGGCCTTGTGTAGTAATGTTGAAGGAGGGGGACCTGGTGAGGTGTACCGGGCCTAGTGTAGTAATGTTGAAGGAGGGAGGCCTGGTGAGGTGTACCGGGCCTAGTGTAGTAATGTTGAAGGAGGAGGACCTGGTGAGGTGTACAGGGCCTAGTGTAGTAATGTTGAAGGAGGGAGGCCTGGTGCGGTGTACCGGGCCTAGTGTAGTAATGTTGAAGGAGAGAGGCCTGGTGAGGTGTACAGGGCCTTGTGTAGTAATGTTGAAGGAGAGAGGCCTGGTGAGGTGTACAGGGCCTTGTGTAGTAATGTTGAAGGAGAGAGGCCTGGTGAGGTGTACAGGGCCTTGTGTAGTAATGTTGAAGGAGGGGGACCTGGTGAGGTGTACCGGGCCTAGTGTAGTAATGTTGAAGGAGAGAGGCCTGGTGAGGTGTACAGGGCCTTGTGTAGTAATGTTGAAGGAGAGAGGCCTGGTGAGGTGTACAGGGCCTTGTGTAGTAATGTTGAAGGAGGGGGACCTGGTGAGGTGTACCGGACCTCATGCAGTAATGTTGTTTGCTGAATAAAAAGACTTTTAAGAAACTCATCAGGCTCCCCTCACTTTATCATCGGTGGGATTCAGATTTGAGGTTAGATTTAGATTTATTATCATATGTATCTAGATACAGTGAAAATTATTGTTCTGCGTACAGTCCAGGCAAATCGTTCCATACATCAATACATAGAAAATACTAAAGATAGTCAATGTTATTACGTAGACACAGGCATCGGGTGAAGCATACAGTGTATAGTGCTACAACAGTAGAGAAGATGTGTGGAGAGATCTGTTCAGTCCATAAGGAGTCATTCAGGAATCTGTTAACAGTGGGGAAGAAGCTGTTTTTGAATCTGTTAGTGCGTGTTCTCAGACTTTTGTATCTCCTGCCTGATGGAAGTGGTTAGAAGAGTGAGTAACCTGGATGGGAGGGGTTTTTGATTATGCTGCCAAAAGGAAAATGTTGGAAAATCTCAGCAGGTCTGGGAGGTAGGGTGGGGAGAGAAAAGAGCTTATGTTTCGAGTCCAATGACTCTTTGTCAAAGCCATTTTGATTATGCTGCCCGCTTTTCTCAGGCAGCGGGAGGTGTAGACAGAGGCAGTGGATGGGAGTTCACGTGATGGACTGGGCGGTGTTCACGACTCTCTGAAGTTTCTGACGGTCTTGGGCCGAGCAAGGTTCCTATCAGATCAGCCATGACCGTATTAAATGGCGGATCAGACTTGACGGGCTGAATGGCCCACTCCTGCTCCTTGTTTGTATGTTCATGTGAGTAACAGGTTGGAATCTATTCGAGGATTTTGAGGAGTTTATTTTCAGAGTGCCTCTGATTATCATAGAATTTACAGTGCAGAAGGAGGCCATTCGGCCCATCGAGTCTGCACCGGCTCTTGGAAAGAGCACCCTACCCAAGGTCAACACCTCAATTTGTAGAATAACAGGTACCCAGCAGTGGGTTACAGCCTGGTTGCTAGTTTCCTCTATTTTGGAATTGACACTGAAGTCAGACAGATGTGCGGAGTGAGTGTGCGCTGCCAGTGGGTACCTCACCTCTGCAGTCTGCGTTGTCTCACAGAGATTGGCCACTTCACTGGAACCAAACATTACTGCTCCTGGTCCTGATGCGGCTTCGCTCAGCTGTAATCGGAACAAGTCTCTGGCAGCCTCTACAAAGTCTGGGATGGGAGGGAGAGGGGGTGAAATGCTAGAGGGTGAGCACAGGTTAGTGAACAGAAGATGTATCTGACTGAATCTTGCTGGAAGAATGATGATGTGTTCATGACGCACACAGTTATCAACGTGCAAGGCAGCCACCTGCTCTGGGATTAAGAGATACACAGTGAGGTGTGAGTCTCCAAAACTTGCTGGATTTACCAATTGATTATCCACTAAAAGCACCGGAGTAAATTAACTTTATAATTAACAGCGTAAGCAGCTTTTGAACATTAACACAATGTCAAGTATCCTCTCTGGCCCAGAAAGAAAACAATTTAAATGGTTACATCTGATTCCTTCAGGTAGCGAACTGTTCGTGAGTTTAATGATGTCAAGTTTTCTATTTCATAGAATCATAGAATTTACAGTGCAGAAGGAGGCCATTCGGCCCATCGAGTCTGCACCGGTCCTTGGAAAGAGCACCCTACCTAATCCCACATCCCCACCCTCTCCCCACGCCTCCACCCTATCCCCGTAACCCAGCAACCCCACCTAACCTTTTTTGGACACGAAGGGCAATTTATCATGGCCAATCCACCTAACCTGCACATCTTTGGATTGTGGGATGAAACCGGAGCACCCGGAGGAAACCCACGCACACATGGGGAGGATGTGCAGACTCCGCACAGACAGTCACCAAGCCGGGGATCGAACCAGGGACCCTGGAGCTGTGAAACACTGTGCTACCGTGCTGCCCTATTTCTTTCCTTACTTTTCCTCTCTGTTGTTTTCCTCTTTTATATCGCTCACTCCTTCCTTCTCTCTCTGTGTCTAATCTGACTTTAATTCACTTGACTTCCTTCTCCAATATTCCTCTTTATTTTTTGATATTTAAGTCTCATTGGTTAAAGAGACGGTTCCGCGGTTCACTGAGGTGCCCGGTGCATTGGATTTGGATTGGATTGGACTTGTTTTATTGTCCCGTGTACTAAGGTACAGTGAAAAATAATGTTCTGCGTGCAGCTCGGACAGATCATTCCGTACATGAAAAAACATAGGACATACGATAGATACAAATGCAAATACAGTATCACAGACATTGGGTGAAGCATACAGGAGTGTAGCACTACTCAGTAGAGAAGATGTGTGAAGAGATCAGATCAGTCCATACGAGGGCTATTCAGGAGTCTGTAACAGCGGGAAAGAAGCTGTTTTTGAATCTGTTAGTGAGAGTTCTCAGACTTTTGTATCTCCTGCTCAATGGAAGAGGTTGGAAGAGTGAATATTCCGTGTCGGAGTGGTCTTTGATTACGTTACAGCGGGAGGTGTAGACAGAGTCAATGGATGGGAGGCGGGTTCGTGTGATGGACTGGGCTGTGTTCACGACTCTCTGAAGTTTCTTGCGGTCCTGGGCCGAGCAGTTGCCATACCATGCTGTGATGCAGCCCGATAGGATGCTTTCTATGGTGCATCTGTAAAAGTTGGTAAGAGTCAATGTGGACATGCCGAATTTCCTTAGTTTCCTGAGGAAGTATAGGCGCTGTTGTGCTCTCTTGGTGGTAGCGTCGACGTGGGTGGACCAGGACAGATTTTTGGAGATGTACACCCCTAGGAATTTGAAACTGCTAACCATCTCCACCTCAGCCCCATTGATGCAGACAGGGGTGTGTACAGTACTTTGCTTCCTGAAGTCAATGACCAGCTCTTTAGTTTTGCTGGCATTGAGGGAGAGATTGTTGTCGCTGCACCACTCCACTAGGTTCTCTATCTCCCTCCTGTATTCGGACTCATCGTTGTTCAAGATCTGACCTACTACAGTCATGTCATCAGCGAACTTGTAGATGGAGTTGGAGCCAAATTTTGCCACGCAGTTGTGTATGTATAAGGAGTAGAGTAGGGAGCTAAGTACGCAGTCTTGCGGGGCCCCAGTATTGAGGACTATCGTGGAGGAGGTGTTGTTGTTTATTCTTGTAGTCTATGGGTCAGGAAGTCAAGGATCCAGTTGCAGAGGGAGGAGCCAAGTCCTAGGTTTTGGAGCTTTGATATAAGCTTGGCTGGGATTATCGTATTGAAGGCGGAGCTGTAGTCACTAAAGAGGAGTCTGATGTAGGAGTCCTTGTTGTCAAGATGCTCCAGGGATGAGTGTAGGGCCAGGGAAATGGCATCTGCTGTGGACCGGTTGCGACGGTATGCGAATTTCAGTGGATCTAGGCATTCTGGGAGTATAGAGTTTTAATAATTAAATTTAGAGTACCCAATTCATTTTTTCCAATTAAGGGGCAATTTAGCGCGGCCAATCCACCTACCCTGCACATCTTTGGGTTGTGGGGGCGAAACCCACTGAAACACGGGGAGAATGTGCAAACTCCACACGGACAGTGACCCAGAGCCGGGATCGAACATGGGACCTCGGCGCCGTGAGGCAGCAGTGCTAACCACGGCGCCACCGTGCTGCCCTCTGGGAGTGTAGAGTTGATGTGCCTCATGACCAGCCTCACGAAGCACTTCGTTACGATTGATGTCAGGGCCACCGGACGGTAGTCATTGAGGCACGTTGCCTGGTTCTTCTTTGGCATCGGTATGATGGTGGTCTTCTTGAAGCAGGTGGGAACCTCGGAGCGAAGCAGGGAGAGGTTGAAGATGTCCCCAAACACATCCGGCAGATGGTCTGTGCAGGATCTGAGTGCACGACAAGGAACCCCACCAGGACCCGTCAGTTTCCGAGGGTTCACTTTCAGGAAGGCTTATCTGACTTTGGAAGCTGTGACGGTGGGTCTGGCTGTGTCCGGAGCTGCTGGGGCAGTTGGCAATGGTTTGATGGTTTCCTGCTCGAACAGAGCATAGAATGCATTGAGTTCATCGGGGAGAGGTGTGCTGCTGCTGGAGATTCCACTCGGCTTCGCTTTGTAGCCCGTTATGGTGTTTAAGCCTTGCCACAACTGCCGAGAGATGGCCTTAGCCATGCCGTTTGCCGTCATCAGCACACACTCCCAGCATGTTACCACAACAAAACAAAGATGCAGGAAAGTCCACATAACAGCGAACGTCACGAGCTTCCCCTCCAACAAGGTGCAGGCCAATATTTCTGTCAAATCTTTGCTGCTCCTCTTCTGAAGGTGTGGCTTCAGGCTGGAGGTTGCACAGTGGGGTGGTACCTCCTGGCTGATCCCAACCTTTCCGATTGGATATTGATTGGGATTCCCTGATGTCCTTCTCCCCGAGTAAGGGGGACGGCCGGTGATTGTAGCAACCCACTATTGCCCTGGCTGAGGGCAGATGATTCATTCTTTATGATGAAAAAAGTTGTGTGGAAGACCATTGATTTTATCGAAGATTGATGACCTGCCGTTAGGGTTAATCTGTAGACGTACGACATATCTTGTTTGAATCTCACTAACGTAGCCCAAAAAAGTATAAAAAAGCTGATATAAGGTGAACTTTACATGAACTTTGGAAAATAAATGAAACTAATCCGGATGTCACCATTTCACAAAGTTCCAAAGCAGGAACCCCCGTGGCCAATCACGTCAATGCCAACTCTATGAAGGAGATATTCAATTAGTGCCCTGCTCTTTTCCATAGTTTGCATTGTTTTCCCCAAATATTTATCCCATACTCTTCTGAAAGTCTCTGTTGAATTTGTTTCCAACAGCATGGTAGGAAATAAAGACTTATTAATATATTTGTGCTGTTGTATCCATCCAAAGAAAGAAACCTTAAAAAAAGTTCTGTTGTGTTACGTAATTTGGAATAACACAAGCTGCCACTTGATGCAGTTTTGAGTAAAAGATGCTCCAGACTTTGAAGTGAGTTCAATGTGTTTTATTGAACTATTAGCACAGTTCTCAATGAGTTCGGCTCTCAGCTAATCTAAATGTAGTCACTCAGTCTAACTGAACCAGACTTGCTCTAAGCCACGTGCTGGGGTGTGGTGCTGAGGATACACCCTGTCTCACTCTGTAGATGTTGGTCTGTGGAAAGAGGCGGGGTGTGAGTGCCTCATCCCTTTTATAGTGAGATACCACCCCTGAGTGTCCTGACTGCTCATTGGAAATGAATAATGCCCATGAATTGTAGAACCCTCATTCTAGAAGCCGAAATTGCGTCCGGCGACGGGGCGCAGAACCTGTTTTGCTGCCAATATCGGGAGCGGCGCCGGCTTTTGTATTCTCCGCCCCCCTGAAAATTATCCTCGGCCTCAGCGTGAGATTTAGACAAGAGGAACACGAACCTCCATAAGCCACTGTTCCCATGGAGTCCACGTGGAGCTGTTGCCGGAGATTTTGCTGCTGATCTTCAGTTGGATCGATGCCAAGATATCGGAGTGCCTAGACAGCGAGAGAGAAACAGATCAGATTGCAAACTCGGAAAGCAGAGTTTAATGAGTCCCGTGTTGCCTTGTAATTGGCTTCACTAACGGGGACGTCCGATGGTGTCATGTGCGGGAAAGACGCGCTCAAGGTGGTTCCCGCTGGAGAGCTGATCTCTTTGCCCCTTTTCTTGGTGCCAAGGTTGTTTATTCATCATAAACCCATATAGTTATCAGAACTGAGGTCTTTTGTCACTGAAATTCCCGAATGAAAGCAGGGAAAGGAAAGCTTGGCACAGAAACCCGTCAATTAAGTCTGAAGCCTCTCGGAGGAGCTCAACGGCAAGTAAGATGGCGGAGTCGGTTTCTGTTTCTCCGTCCACTCCACTGACGGCCGCCGTTCTCTCTAATACCTTGGCGAAAGAATTTGAGAACCACCGACAAATAGTGTCGGAGGATCTCAAAAGATCAGTTTCAGAGGCCTTGCCCCATTCGAGAGGTTCTGGGGAAAACTAATGAGACCGGCAGGGTCCAGGGAGCCACCATCAAGAGTATGGAGGTGGTCCTATTAGACCACGGCGCACGACTGCTGCGCTGGAATCCAAACTGACTTCGGTGGCCGAAACGAATAAATCGCTGAGAGCCAAGATGAATGACCTGGAAAACAGGTCCACGAGGAAAAATATCCGGATTGCTCTGGAAGGTGAAGGCCTCCACCTCGTGTGCGAGGTTGGGACAGTTACAGCTGAAGGTGGTGCATAGAGCGCACCTTACAAGGGCGAGGATGAGCCGGCTCTTTGAGGGGGTAGAAGATGTGTGTGAACGTTGCGGGGGGGGGGGACGGGGGGGCGGGGGGACACACCACATTCATATGTTTTGGTCCTGTCCAAAGCTGGAGGATTACTGGAAGGAGGTGTTTAGGGTAATATCTAAAGTGGTGCACGTGAAACTGGACCCGGGCCCCAGGGAGGCCATATTCGGGGTGTCGGACCAGCCGGGGTTGGAAATGGGCGCGGAGGGGGATGTTGTAGCCTTCGCCTCGTTGATCGCCCGAAGGCGGATCCTGTTAGGGTGGAGATCAACCTCTCCACCCTGTGCCCTGGCGTGGAGGGGGACCTGCTGGAATTCTTAACGCTTGAAAAGGTCAAATTTGAACTGAGGGGTAGGATGGAGGGTTCTACAATTCATGGGCATTATTCATTACGCACTTTCGAGAATTGGATCACATTGAACATTAGGGGGGGAGGGGGACTGTATGTGTAAATGGTGATTATGGGTGATTCAGGATTCCTTTTTTGTTATTTGTTTGTGTTTTTAAAAAATAAATTTAGAGTACCCAATTAATTTTTTCCAATTAAGGGGCAATTTAGCGTGGCCAATCCACCTACCCTGCGCATCTTTGGGTTGTGGGGGCGAAACCCACGCAGACTGGGGGAGAATGTGCAAACTGCACACGGACAGTGACCCAGAGCTGGGATCGAACCTGGGACCTCGGCTCCGTGAGGCAGCAGTGCTAACCACTGTGACACCGTGCTGCCCCTTTATTTGTTTGTGTGAACATGCGGGCTAATGCCTGGGGTTTGGTGGGAGAATGGGATCGTTGTTATTGGTATGGGGATTGACATTACATTCGTTACTGATTATTGTTTATTGTTGGGTGTAAATTTGGGAGAAAACGTGAAAAAGGAGAATAAAAAATATTTTTAAAAAAATAAAATATCTGGATTGTGGGTTTGCCGGAGGGGATTGAGGGCCCTTCGCCCACAAAATACTTCTCGGGAACATTCTGCAAAATGGTGGGTGAGCGTGGATTCACATTCCCGTCTGAGTTGGACCGAGCCATCGCACACTTCAGCCGAAGCCTCGGCCTAGACCCACAGCGTGCGGTGATGGTGAAATTCCACAGCTTCCAGCAAAAGGAGAGGGTTTTGTCAGGGCATGGGGGTGGAGTTAGCAAAGAGCCGCGTTCAATGTCGTCCTGTGTAAGAGTGGATCCTGGTTCGGGTTTGCCTACCCAGTTCACCTCAGAGTAACGTTTGAGGGAAAGGACTATTTCTTCGACATGCCAGGAGATGCGGACTCTTTTGCGCAGGTGCGCAGTTAATTCCAGTCGCACCTGCCCTAGAGTCACAACACACGTGAATGAACCAATAATTCTTATAAAAATACCAAATTCTTTGGCCCTTGGCTGCCCAATTACAGTCACCAGGTTTGTAAATGTAATCATAATTACTGTGTATTTATAACAAGAACTATCATGAAATATGCAGCGAATACAACTGATTAACAACAAGCTAATACCTACTACCCACTGTAACTCCCACCCTCGACCCACAGAACCAAGACAGACAAACGCAGACGGATGGAAAGAAGTAAAAAATAACCACTCGCTGTGTGAATCTGTCTCCACCACACTCTCAGACAGAACATTCCGGATCCTAACCACTCGCTGTGTGAATCTGTCCCCACCACACTCTCAGACAGAACATTCCAGAACCTAACGACTCGCTGTGTGAATCTGCCTCCACCACACTCACAGACAGTACATTCCAGATCCTAACCACTCGCTGTGTGAATCTGTCTCTCTCACTCTCAGACAGAACATTCCGGATCCTAACCACTCGCTGTGTGAATCTGTCTCCGCCACTCTCAGACAGAACATTCCGGATCCTAACCACTCGCTGTGTGAATCTGACTCCACCACACTCTCAGACAGAACATTTCAGAACCTAACGACTCGCTGTGTGAATCTGTCCCCACCACACTCACAGTGTCATGTGAGAGTACCTTTAAGACATGGATGTTTAAGCAATGTACCTTTAAGAAAACAGTTTTGTCAGAGAGAGGGTGGAGCTGTGCAGTTCAGCCATTTTGAAGTCAGTTTGGAGGAAGAGAGCTTGGGAGTGTCTGTGTTTGCAATGAGCTGGATCTCTGCCATGAAAGACTATCTCTGGATCATTTGGGTGATTTAAACTCATAATAGTAAAGCCTTTAACCTGGTGTGATTCTGTTTAAAGGTGTTAAGTCTCTTGGAAGTTTGAAGGAACATTTTTAGGAATTATTTACTGTTGTAATATTTTCGGCGTTATCTTTGAAGTAAGGAGTCTTAAGAGATCCAATGTTTATTTAAGATGATAAGTTGAGTTCATGGAATAAACATTGTTTTGTGTTTAAAAACTCACGTGTCCATAATTGTAATCCCACACCTAGGGAACAGGCCGTGTGCTCGGAAAAGCAACAAATACATTAAAGAGGGAGGTTGGTTGAACTCCATGATACATTTTGGGGTTCTGAAAACGCCTCGCCCATAACAACAGACAGAACATTCCGGATCCTAACCACTCGCTGTGTGAATCTGTCTCCACCACACTCTCAGACAGTACATAAGAACATAAGAACTAGGAGCAGGAGTAGGCCATCTGGCCCCTCGAGCCTGCTCCGCCATTCAATGAGATCATGGCTGATCTTTTGTGGACTCAGCTCCACTTTCCGGCCCGAACACCATAACCCTTAATCCCTTTATTCTTCAAAAAACTATCTATCTTTATCTTAAAAACATTTAATGAAGGAGCCTCTACTGCTTCACTGGGCAAGGAATTCCATAGATTCACAACCCTTTGGGTGAAGAAGTTCCTCCTAAACTCAGTCCTAAATCTACTTCCCTTTATTTTGAGGCTATGCCCCCTAGTTCTGCTTTCACCCGCCCGCATCTATCCTATCTATTCCCTTCATAATCTT
This sequence comes from Scyliorhinus torazame, assembly GCF_047496885.1. Lineage (NCBI taxonomy): Eukaryota > Metazoa > Chordata > Chondrichthyes > Carcharhiniformes > Scyliorhinidae > Scyliorhinus > Scyliorhinus torazame. The sequence continues at coordinate 162,845,322 of NC_092724.1, forward strand.
ATATGTTTCTATAAGATCCCCCCTCATCCTTCTAAATTCCAACGAGTACAGTCCCAGTCTACTCAACCTCTCCTCGTAATCCAACCCCTTCAGCTCTGGGATTAACCTAGTGAATCTCCTCTGCACACCCTCCAGTGCCAGTACGTCCTTTCTCAAGTAAGGAGACCAAAACTGAACACAATACTCCAGGTGTGGCCTCACTAACACCTTATACAATTGCAGCATAACCTCCCTAGTCTTAAACTCCATCCCTCTAGCAATGAAGGACAAAATTCCATTTGCCTTCTTAATCACCTGTTGCACCTGAAAACCAACTTTCTGCGACTCATGCACTAGCACACCCAGATCGCTCTGCACAGCAGCATGTTTTCATTTTTTATCATTTAAATAACAATCTCTTTTACCGTTATTCTTACCAAAATGGATAACCTCACATTTGTCAACATTGTATTCCATCTGCCAGACCCTAGCCCATTCACTTAGCCTGTCCAAATCCCTCTGCAGACTTCCAGTATCCTCTGCACTTTTTGCTTTACCACTTATCTTGGTGTCGTCTGCAAACTTGGACACATTGCCCTTGGTCCCCAACTCCAAATCATCTATGTAAATTGTGAACAGTTGTGGGCCCAACACTGATCCCTGAGGGACACCACTAGCTACTGATTGCCAACCAGAGAAACACCCATTAATCTCCACTCTTTGCTTTCTATTAATTAACCAATCCTCTATCCATGCTCCTACTTTCCCCTTAATGCCATGCATCTTTATCTTATGCAACAACCTTTTGTGTGGCACCTTGTCAAAGGCTTTCTGGAAATCCAGATATACCACATCCATTGGCTCCCCGTTATCTACCGCACTGTTAATGTCCTCAAAAAATTCCACTAAATTAGTTAGGCACGACCTGCCCTTTATGAACCCATGCTGCGTCTGTCCAATGGGACAATTTCCATCCAGATGCCTCGCTATTTCTTCCTTGATGATAGATTCCAGCATCTTCCCTACTACCGAAGTTAAGCTCACTGGCCTATAATTACCCGCTTTCTGCCTACCTCCTTTTTTAAACAATGGTGTCACGTTTGCTAATTTCTAATCCGCCGGGACCACCCCAGAGTCTAGTGAATTTTGGTAAATTATCACTAGTGCATTTGCAATTTCCCTAGCCATCTCTTTTAGCACTCTGGGATGCATTCCATCAGGGCCAGGAGACTTGTCTACCTTTAGCCCCATTAGCTTGCCCATCACTACCTCCTTGGTGATATCAATCCTCTCAAGGTCCTCACCTGTCATAGCCTCATTTCCATCAGTCACTGGCATGTTATTTGTGTCTTCCACTGTGAAGACCGACCCAAAAAACCTGTTCAGTTCCTCAGCCATTTCCTCATCTCCCATTATTAAATCTCCCTTCTCATCCTCTAAAGGACCAATATTTACCTTAGCCACTCTTTTTTTGTTTTATGTATTTGTAGAAACTTTTACTATCTGTTTTTATATTCTGAGCAAGTTTACTCTCATAATCTATCTTACTCTTCTTTATAGCTTTTTTAGTAGCTTTCTGTTGCCCCCTAAAGATTTCCCAGTCCTCTAGTCTCCCACTGATCTTTCCTACTTTGTATGTTTTTTCCTTCAATTTGATACTCTCCCTTATTTCCTTAGATATCCACGGTCGATTTTCCCTCTTTTTACCGTCCTTCCTTTTTGTTGGTATAAACCTTTGCTGGGCACTGTGAAAAATCACTTGGAAGGTTCTCCACTGTTCCTCAACTGTTTCACCATAAAGTCTTTGCTCCCAGTCTACCTTAGCTAGTTCTTCTCTCATCCCATTGTAATCTCCTTTGTTCAAGCACAAAACACTAGTGCTTGATTTTACCTTCTCACCCTCCATCTGTATTTTAAATTCCACCATATTGTGATCGCTCCTTCCGAGAGGATCCCTAACTATGAGATCCTGAATCAATCCTGTCTCATTCCACAGGACCAGATCTAGGACCGCTTGTTCCCTCGTAGGTTCCATTACATACTGTTCTAGGAAACTATCGCGGATACATTCTATAAACTCCTCCTCAAGGCTGCCTTGACCGACCTGGTTAAACCAATCAACATGTAGATTAAAATCCCCCATGATAACTGCTGTACCATTTCTACATGCATCTGTTATTTCTTTGTTTATTGCCTGCCCCACCATAATGTTACTATTTGGTGGCCTATAGATTACTCCTATCAGTGACTTTTTCGCCTTACTATTCCTGATTTCCACCCAAATGGATTCAACCTTATCCTCCATAGCACCGATGTCATCCCTTACTGTTGCCCGGATGTCATCCTTAAATAACAGAGCTACACCACCTCCCTTACCATCCACTCTGTCCTTCCGAATAGTTTGATACACTCGGATATTTAACTCCCAGTCGTGACCATCCTTTAACCATGTTTCAGTAATGGCCACTAAATCATAGTCATTCACGATGATTTGCGTCATCAACTCATTTACCTTATTCCGAATACTACGAGCATTCAGGTAAAGTACACTTATGTTGGCTTTTTTACCTCTGTTCTTAATCTTAACACCTCGATCAGTAACCTCTCCTAAGTTATATTTCCTCTTAACCTTTCTCCTAATTTTCCTTGTCGTCAAACCCACATCTTCCTGTAACAACCTGCCGCATCGCTTACCATTAATGTTTTCACTTCCCGTTTTATTTCTTTTAGTATTCCTGTACATTTTAGTACATTCCAGATCCTAACCACTCGCTGTGTGAATCTGCCTCCACCACACTCAGATAGAACATTCCGGATCCTAACCACTCGCTGTGTGAATCTGCCTCCACCACACTCTCAGACAGTGCATTCCAGATCCTAACCACTCGCTGTGTGAATCTGTCTCCACCAAACTCACAGACAGTACATTCCAGATCCTAACCACTCGCTGTGTGAATCTGCCTCCACCACACTCTCAGACAGAACATTCCAGATCCTAACCGCTCGCTGTGTGAATCTGCCTCCACCACACTCACAGACAGTACATTCCAGATCCTAACCACTCGCTGTGTGAACGTCTCTGGGGAGAGTCGGGGCCACGGCCAATTTATTTTAATGCAAAACGGAGGGAAGTTGAGCCTTGCATTGGAATGCTGTCCATGAGCTCCTTGGCGTGTATCTCTCACGCCAGAACTGACAGCTGCTTTCTCACCCAAGTGTGTCTCAGTTACTCTCGGTCATCTTTACTTCACCTAATCCTGCAAAGGCTGGCACTGGTCTCGCCCGTGCATGCTTTCGTCTGTAGGTAAAACCCTAAACCTCTCCCCTGCCAAGCTTTATAGGTGTGAGCGAGCAATTAAGTGCTTCAGTAAATGGATGCGCATCAGGGGACGTGACAAAGACATCACAAGACATGGAGAAGAGGAAACGGTGAAAGCTTTAGAAGAATAGTCAGGCAGGGAAAACACCAATAAAAGAATGTGGGAAAGAGCGGAAGAGAAAGGCCGAGTGAGCAGAAGAAAAGTGGGCAGCGACGGAACGAGAGGAACCTTTCTGACCCAAGTTCCATCTACTCGTGGGGATCTATTCCGGGTAGCACAGGGGTTATCACAGTTACTTCATAGCTCCAGGGTCCCAGGTTCGATTCCCGGCTGGGTCACTGTCTGTGCGGAGTCTGCACATTCTCCCCGTGAGTGCGTGGGTTTCCTCCGGGTGCTCCGGTTTCCTCCCACAGTCCAAAGATGTGCAGGTTAGGTGGATTTGCCATGATAAACTGCCCTTTGTGTCTAAAAAGGTTAGGAGGGGTTATTGGGCTATGGGGATAGGGTGGGAGGCGTGGGCTTCAGTAGGGTGCTCTTTCTGAGGGCCGGTGCAGACTCGATGGGCCGAATAGTCTCCTTCTGCACTGTAAATTCTATGATACTAGTGTATAAATACTAGCTTTGAATATTGGGTTGTGTTGGTAAATTAGAAAAATACTCAATCCTATATTCAGTCCATTTGAGGAACTAAGAACAATGTACCTCACTCCACTATGATATTACAATAACATCACTGAGTCATTTGGCTTCTTAACTGAGCTAATGAGAGAAAATCATGACTTGATTTACGTAGCCAGGCGATTATTATATCGACAATGAAAGGAAAAGCTCCTTTTGTTCTATCAGGCACAACACACCCCTCATTCTCACACTAACCACTGCTGAGATAGACAGCATGATGAGAAAGGTTTTACCTGGCATCAGCTCTGCCGAAGGTTTGTATATTCATTCTCAAATAAACTCAGCTGGTTACTTGCTACTTACCCGCGACCCCAGAGAAACCTCCTGCATTCTCTCTGCTTACTGAACTTGCTGTTTTATTTAATAATGGCAATAATCTTTATTATTGTCACAAGTAGGCTTACATTAACACTGCAATGAAGTTACTGTGAAAATCCCCTAGTTGCCACACTCCGGCGCCTGTTCGGGTACACGGAGGGAGAATTCAGAATGTCCAATTCACCTAAAGCACGTCTTTCGGGGCTGTGGGAGAAAACCGGAGCCCCCGGAGGAAACCCACGCAGACACGGGGAGAACGTGCAGACTCCGCACAGACAGTGACCCAAGCGGGGAATCAAACCCGTTAAATTACTTAACGGCAATATACTTGACCAAATTAGTGCCCCACAGATGAAAAATAATTGCACCTGCACCTGAGAAAGGGCATATTTGCCTTGGAGAGGTTGCAAAGCGGATTCACCAGAGCTAAAGAGATTAAATTATGAGTGCAGGTGAGATAGACTAGCCTTACATTCCCTTGAGTATCAAAGATTAATGGGTAAAAAACTCAGAGGTCTCCATAGAATTTCAGGATCACAACATTTAACTTTAACTTACCAGATTATATTATTAAAATGACAAGGTCAGCAAGGTTGTGGCATTATGCACAATTAATTACACAGCCCTCAAAGTACTGGACGGAAAGGTACTGTGAGAACAATTGCTCCATCAGTAACCACCGACCAATGAAATGGCCCAGTGGCACAGCCTGCATTCGCCACTGACACAGGAGCCTCGACAGAAAGAGGAGGGAAGTGTGACTCACTTCTCATCTCTCCATAAGAAAAGGAAGAACGTGCATTTCTGTGGCATCCTTCACAGCCTCAGAAAGTGCCCAAGTGATTTAGAGTCAATGAAGTACTTTCGAAGTGCAGTCACTATTGTACGTTAGGAAATACAGCAGCCAATTTACACACTGCAAGATCTCACAAACGAAACTGTGATAACGCCAGATAATTTGGAATTTTTTTTGCTGTTGATTGAGGGATAGATATTGGTCCAGAACTCCAGGGAGAACTCGCGCTCTCCCTTGAAACAGTGGAAGCAGAAAGTTAAGTGCTGTAAATTTCCAGCTCAGCACTTCAAAACCACTCACGGTTGAAGAGGGATGATTTTAATGCACTTAACTCCCATTGATGTGGTTGATGTTTGTAAACATTCTGGTCAGAGCACTTAGAGTTACTCATCCATGAAGGGAGATGAATGAAGCAAGGCTGATATCTGTGTTTGTGGAAGCTGTCAATCACAGCCCACTAAGAGAAATGAATGAATGGTGCAGCTAAAGGATCTGAGGGGGATAAACACAAGTCAATGCTTTTCTCTTCCAGGAATGAACATGTGGTGCTTCCCCTCTCTGAGCCAGCAGCTGTATGCCCAGGAGAGTGTTACAAAAGGGATTTCTTTTCACTCCCCTGTCTGTACTGATCACTAGGTTTCCGACAGCGGTCTCTTTTCTGGGGAGTCTATGTGGGGGGGGGGGTCACTGTGGGGGGTCGCTTTAGTTAGGGGGTCTCAAAGGGGTTCACCCTATTCGGGGGTCTCTGGGGGTCCCCCTATCCAGGCAGTCTCTGGGGGGTTCTCCCTATCTATGGGGTCTTGCGGGAGGGTCACTCAATTTAGAGAGTCTTGGGGGGGCAGTTGGGGGGGATCTGGGAGGGGTGGGGGGAGGGTGGCCCTTGGGTGGGCTTTTGGGGCGACTCCCACAAGGGGTTATCCCCTTGGCCCATGATGCGGACCACCACGTCAGGCACACGTTTGGTGATTCCTGTTCTGAATCCCGCCCACGTAATTCCCGGCCCAGAAGAACGGATAACCACCTGGACCCGGAGACTCTGGTGCCGGGTGCTAAGTGGGTCATGAGGATCCATCTGCATCCATTAGCATCCTCCCGCTGGCGGGAGGGCGAGAATCCCTAACGGGGGCCTGGAGCATAGCGGTCGTTTTGGTGCCTGCCGCGAATCTCGATTTTAGCCGGGTGCCAGATTCTCTGCTCGATTGCGGGTCATGTTGCCAGCGCCAGAGAATCCACCCCAGTGTCAATAACAACAACAACTTATATTTCCATAGGGCCGCCAATGTAATGAAACATCCCCAGGTGCTCCCCAGGAGGGTTGTGAAACAAAATATGACACTGAGTCACATTAGAATATATAAAAGACAACCCGAAGTTTGGACAAAGAGGTCGGCCCTGTCTTTAAGGAGGAGGGGGAGGTAGTGAGGCTGTGAAGTGTATGGAGGGAATGCCAGAGCTTTGGGCCCAGGCAGCCAGTGGTGGAGCCATTTCAATCAGGGGTGCTGAAGAGGCCAGGATTGGAGGGACGCGGACATTTTGGAGGGTTGTGGGATGAGATTACAGCGATATGGAGGGGGCAAGCCCATGGAGGAATGAGAATTTTAATATTGAGATGTGGTCTGTTTTATATCTGCCAGAGAGGGTAGGCAGAGCCTGGGAGCTTGGAAGCTACTGTGCTACTGGAGATGGTGCACCTTCTTCACAGTACCCCAATCTGGCAGTGTCTGTGCAACAGGAATATCTGTGGTTGACCAGCAGAGCTGAGCACAATCAAACTCCACAAGACTAACAAAAACACGATCACTTGCACTTTCTAACCGTCCAATGAGGCACGTAGCTGAGGCCCAGTGTGCCTTCTCAGGTGGACATCAAAGATTGTATGGTCACTATTCCAAAGAGGGAAAGGGTCATTTTACCAGGCGTCCTTATCACTTAAACAGGTTGGACGGTCATTGAAAATGAAAATGGTGTCTTTATTGTTAGTGGGATCTTTCTGTGCGTAAATTAGCTGCCACATTTCCTGCCTCAGAATAGTGAATACACTTCAAAAAGCAGGTCAATGTTTGGACATCTGAAGGTTGTGACAGGTGCTGAGTAAATTCAAGTCGATCTTTTTCTTTGACATACACAATCTATATGAGGAATCTGAAAGCTGTGTGGTGGGAGGAAATCGTATCAACCTGTATCAATGTCGTTCTATATATTAAAACATACCATTTGTCTTCCTAATTGTTTGCTGTGGTAGTGCTGCTCGCTCAGGGAGTCTGAGTTGCTGTGGCAACATGCACGGTTACATACACGTTATTATTGAATCTTCGTACTAACAGTAAAAAAGAAATAAGATTGAAGATGCACGTGGGTTACATGCAACGTTAATAGAGGTTTATTAAATATGTTTTCACTGTGCAAAGGCTGTACTAAACGAGGGGCAAAAGTCCACACAGTAGCCAATGATGTCACGCGTGTCATGTGATATATACACACACACACACACACACACACACGTGCAGGCATCAATTATTACATTGTACGGACACGGTCACTAAGATAGACGATGAGGTGACTCTGGTGCAGGGTCCGCTAAGTGGGTCATTAGGATCCATCTGCATCCATTAGCATCGTCCCGCTGGCGGGCGGGCGAGAATCCCTAGCGGGGTCCCGGAGCGTAGCGGCCGTTTGGGTGCCAGGCGCGAATCTCGATTTTGATCTTCCCATAGTGCGTTGGCCTTGGGGGTATCAGGGGTCACGTCGGAGGCTCCAGAGATCAGGAAGCCATCAATCTCTCGCTACACTGGGGAGTTACAGAGAGCAGAGCTCCTCAGTGTACAAAGCAGTGCTGTGTGCGTTCCCCGTTGAGGCCCCCTATCTAACCAGCGGCAAATTAAATAGGGGTATGTTTCTCTGCGCTGTGAGAGCCGGGAATCACACGGCTAAACGCACTCGCTACAGTATTTTGCTCCCATTTAGTTAAATCGCGCACTCTAAGTGTAATTCCAGGTGAGTTTGGCTGGGAGTTTCTCCCTGGCTCTGTCAGTGAGTTCTCCACCGCTATCTAATGACACTTTTCTGGGCCCTGGGGAGTTTCTCTCTGGGCTGGCCCACACTTGGGAATATTTTCATCCCTCGGGGACTGAACTCACGGGACAGACCGGCTCCTCAGAGATCGAGCCACCATTTTGAAAAAGTGCCCCGATCCCTAAGTGACGTTGAGGGTCCCCCACACCCCCACCCATGAGCAATGTCACCCCCCACACATGGGCATTACCGCACACCTCCTCAAGTGAGGCCACCCCGTTATGGGGTTGTTGAAGGCTGCCCTTTTCCGGCCTTCCCAAACCCCCTTTTGCCCCCTCCCATTCGGGACCCCACCCTTCATTGTCCCATTGGACAGACGCAGCATGGGTTCATAAAGGGCAGGTCGTGCCTAACTAATTTAGTGGAATTTTTTGAGGACATTACCAGTGCGGTAGATAACGGGGAACCAATGGATGTGGTATATCTGGATTTCCAGAAAGCCTTTGACAAGGTGCCACACAAAAGGTTGTTGCATGTGTACAGTTCTGGTCGCCTCATTTTAGGAAGGATGTGGAAGCTTTGGAAAAGGTGCAAAGAAGATTTACCAGGATGTTGCCTGGAATGGAGAGTAGGTCTTACGAGGAAAGGTTGAGGGTGCTAGGCCTTTTCTCATTAGAACGGAGAAGGATGAGGGGCGACTTGATAGAGGTTTATAAGATGATCAGGGGAATAGATAGAGTAGACAGTCAGAGACTTTTTCCCCGGGTGGAACAAACCATTACAAGGGGACATAAATTTAAGGTGAAAGGTGGAAGATATAGGAGGGATATCAGAGGTAGGTTCTTTACCCAGAGAGTAGTGGGGGCATGGAATGCACTGCCTGTGGAAGTAGTTGAGTCGGAAACATTAGGGACCTTCAAGCAGCTATTGGATAGGTACATGGATTACGGTTAAATGATATAGTGTAGATTTATTTGTTCTCAAGGGCAGCACGGTAGCATTGTGGATAGCACAATTGCTTCACAGCTCCAGGGTCCCAGGTTCGATTCCGGCTTGGGTCACTGACTGTGCGGAGTCTGCACGTCCTCCCCGTGTCTGCGTGGGTTTCCTCCGGGTGCTCCGGTTTCCTCCCACAATCCAAAGATGTGCAGTTTAGGTGAATTGGCCAATGATAAATTGCCCTTAATGTCCAAATTGCCCTTGGTGTTGGGTGAAGGTGGTGAGTTTGGGTAGGGTGCTCTTTCCAAGAGCCGGTGCAGACTCAAAGGGCCGAATGGCCTCCTTCTGCACTGTAAATTCAATGATAATCTATGATTAATCTAGGACAAAGGTTCGGCACAACATCGTGGGCCGAAGGGCCTGTTCTGTGCTGTATTTTCTATGTTCTATGTTCTATAAGATAAAGATGCATGGCATTAAGGGGAAAGTAGTAGCATGGATAGAGGATTGGTTAATTAATAGAAAGCAGAGTGGGGATTAATGGGTGTTTCTCTGGTTGGCAATCAGTAGCTAGTGGTGTCCCTCAGGGATCAGTGTTGGGCCCACAACTGTTCACAATTTACATAGATGATTTGGAGTTGGGGACCAAAGGCAATGTGTCCAAGTTTGCAGACGACACTAAGATAAGTGGTAAAGCAAAAAGTGCAGAGGATACTGGAAGTCTGCAGAGGGATTTGGATAGGCTAAGTGAATGGGCTAGGGTCTGGCAGATGGAATACAATGTTGACAAATGTGAGGTTATCCATTTTGGTAGGAATAACAGCAAAAGGGATTATTATTTAAATGATAAAATATTAAAACATGCTGCTGTGCAGAGAGACCTGGGTGTGCATGAGTCGCAAAAAGTTGGTTTTCAGGTGCAACAGGTGATTAAGAAGGCAAATGGAATTTTGTCCTTCATTGCTAGAGGGATGGAGTTTAAGACTAGGGAGGTTCTGCTGCAATTGTATAAGGTGTTAGTGAGGCCACACCTGGAGTATTGTGTTCAGTTTTGGTCTCCTTACTTGAGAAAGGACGTACTGGCACTGGAGGGTGTGCAGAGGAGATTCACTAGGTTAATCCCAGAGCTGAAGGGGTTGGATTACGAGGAGAGGTTGAGTAGACTGGGACTGTACTCGTTGGAATTTAGAAGGATGAGGGGGGATCTTATAGAAACATATAAGATTATGAAGGGAATAGATAGGATAGATGCGGGCAGGTTGTTTCCACTGGCGGGTGAAAGCAGAACTAGGGGGCATAGCCTCAAAATAAGGGGAAGTAGATTTAGGACTGAGTTTAGGAGGAGCTTCTTCACCCAAAGGGTTGTGAATCTATGGAATTCCTTGCCCAGTGAAGCAGTAGAGGCTCCTTCATTAAATGTTTTAAAGATAAAGATAGATAGTGTTTTGAAGAATAAAGGGATTAAGGGTTATGGTGTTCGGGCCGGAAAGTGGAGCTGAGTCCACAAAAGATCAGCCATGATCTCATTCAATGGCGGAGCAGGCTCGAGGGGCCAGATGGCCGACTCCTGCTCCTAGTTCTTATGTTCTTATGTTCTTCACCCATCCCAACCATCCAGTGGCCCCTTCATAGATGCCCTTCATCCCCACCACCCGTCATTGCCCCTCATCCCTCCTTTCATAGGCATGGCCCCCTCAGGCTCCGGCCGGTGACTGTGCCACCCTGGCACCTTGCCGGTTCCCATGCCAGCCTGGCAGTACCTCCTGGACACCTCGGAACTGCCAGGATGGCAGCACCAATGTGCCAGCCCAGCAGTGCCAAGGTGCCCGGGTGCCAGAGGGAGAGCCAGGGTGCCACCCTGCCCTGTCCCTGACCACCCAGGGGTCTCCAAAGCCTTGGGAGACCCCCAGGTACTGTGTTGCCTGGTCCACATTTGTGTGGACAAGTACCAATTGCACCCGCATGACCTCACACTGGGGAGGCCGTTAGATCACGGGGAGGTTGTTAGATCACGGGGAGGCAGTTAGATCACGGGGAGGATGTCAGATCACGGGGAGGATGTTAGATCACGGGGAGGATGTTAGATCACGGGGAGGATGTTAGATCACGGGGAGGCCGTTAGATCACGGGGAGCGTGTTAGATCACGGGGAGAATGTTAGATCACGGGGAGGTCGTTAGATCACGGGGAGGATGTTAGATCACGGGGAGGATGTTAGATCACGGAGAGGTCGTTAGATCACGGGGAGCGTGTTAGATCACGGGGAGGATGTTAGATCACGGGGAGGATGTTAGATCACGGGGAGGATGTTAGATCACGGGGAGCGTGTTAGATCACGGGGAGGATGTTAGATCACGGGGAGGATGTTAGATCACGGGGAGGATGTTAGATGACGGGGAGGATGTTAGATCACGGGGAGGATGTTAGATCACGGGGAGGCCGTTAGATCACGGGGAGGGTGTTAGATCACGGGGAGGCGTTAGATCACGGGGAGGATGTCAGATCACGGGGAGGATGTCAGATCACGGGGAGGATGTTAGATCACAGGGAGGATGTTAGATCACGGGGAGGGTGTTAGATCACGGGGAGGCCGTTAGATCACGGGGAGGATGTTAGATCACGGGGAGGATGTCAGATCACGGGGAGGAAGTCAGATCACGGGGAGGATGTCAGATCACGGGGAGGGTGTTAGATCACGGGGAGGGTGTTAGATCACGGGGAGGGTGTTAGATCACGGGGAGGGTGTTAGATCACGGGGAGGCCGTTAGATCACGGGGAGGATGTTTAATCACAGGGAGGGTGTCAGATCACGGGGAGGGTGTTAGATCACGGGGAGGATGTCAGATCAAGGGGAGGATGTTAGATCACGGGGAGGGTGTTAGATCACGGGGAGGGTGTTAGATCACGGGGAGGGAGTTAGATCACGGGGAGGGAGTTAGATCACGGGGAGGGAGTTAGATCACGGGGAGGCCGTTAGATCACGGGGAGGATGTTAGATCACGGGGAGGATGTTAGATCACGGGGAGGGTGTTAGATCACGGGGAAGGTGTTAGATCACGGGGAGGGAGTTAGATCACGGGGAGGGAGTTAGATCACGGGGAGGCCGTTAGATCACGGGGAGGATGTTAGATCATGGGGAGGATGTTAGATCACGGGGAGGATGTTAGATCACGGGAAGGGTGTTAGATCACGGGGAGGGTGTTAGATCATGGGGAGGATGTTAGATCACGGGGAGGATGTTAGATCACGGGGAGGATGTTAGATCACGGGGAGGATGTTAGATCACGGGGAGGATGTTAGATCACGGGGAGGGTGTTAGATCACGGGGAGGGTGTTAGATTACGGGGAGGGTGTTAGATCACGGGGAGGATGTTAGATCACGGGGAGGATGTTAGATCACGGGGAGGGTGTTAGATCACGGGGAGGGTGTTAGATTACGGGGAGGGTGTTAGATCACGGGGAGGATGTTAGATCACGGGGAGGATGTTAGATCACGGGGAGGATGTTCAACCTCTCAACCTTTTCTCTTTGTGGCTAACAAAGAAGTATAATGGGTATTAAAGAGATTACTTTCAGCCAAAGAAGAGATATCTTTGTGTAGCCCAAAAATAGTTGTTGAGGGCCTTTGGCCCATCAGCAATGTGAAGTGATGACCATACAGGTGTTGGTGACATTTTGGTACACCAAATATAACACTCAGCGCCTCCTTCTCCAACTGAGTGTAGTTAGATTCTGCACTTGTTAACATGCAAGGTGCAAGGGCTGGTCTTTCTTCCCCTGAAGGTGGTATATGTGACACCACTCCTCCAACATCATACGGTGAAGCAAACTGTAACGGTAACTTCGGTTTGAAATGGATCAACACTGCTGACTTCTTCAGCATTTCCTTTGCTGATTGATATACTTTACACTTCCTGGTGTCCATTGCCACGCCTGTGTTGCGCACAACAACTGTGGCAAATGTTCCAATAGGGTTGCCAGATTTTGGACGGATTTTCCACAGTAGTTGATTAACCCTAGAAATGACCCAAGACGAGTGACATTCATTGCACTCAAGAGAGAGAGCTAGCAAGAGGCTACACTGCAAATGAGAAATGGGTATCTGCAGTTATCCCAGCAAAAAACAGGTCGAATATCGTACACCGCATGGACGAGTGATGAGAGCGTTTGGCAGCCTCGTACTGACCAACTGTGAGATTCACAAAGTGAAATCGCTGAAATTTCCCGGGATGTATTCCCATCGGAAAATCGAAGCAGCGGTGATTCCGAACAAAGACCAAACTCAGAGACGAATGCAGGTCCAGTTTCGGAGGAATCTTCAACACCAATGGAGACGGACACGACAGTCACTGCACAGGAAGTGTGGCCAGCAGAAGAAAAAGACACTTCAAAGGGCTCGGAGTAGCTAGGTACCCGGAAGGTCGAGTAGAACCCAAATGAAACAGATTCCACCTGAGAGACTCTTATTAAGTTATATATCTGTAAAAAGATAATGGTGCAGAGTAATGGATGTAATGTATAATTGGGACTGTTGTTTAAACATTAAGAAAAGTTGTCATTTATACTAAAGAAGTAAAGGGGGAGGGGTGTTCTGTATTAAGGAATACATCCCTGCTGGTGGAACACTACGTGATCTGGAGTGACGTCAGCAGTGTTGGTGCCGGCTTCAGCTCTCCATCTTGTATTGTGTGAACAACATCTCCTGAATAAACCTTGCATCGTGTTTGAAGAAACCCCAAGTGTGAGGCACCTCCCGACCTCTTCCCTTTGCGGCACATTGCTCGCTGTCCAAGTCCTTTTGTGACCTCTTTCCATCCTTCTCATGGCTGACCTCACCACCTAACTTTGTAACCTGAGCGAACAGGGTACATTCCACTCAGTCCCTTCATCAATGTCACTGAGATTGATTGTAAGCAATCGGGTGTATGTCTGAATCAGTGCTGAGGGTTTGCCAGCAATGGACCGGGGGTTGTGCAGCACTGACAGATCGAAGGTGATAGGAAAACGCCAGAGATTCTGAGGCTGTGCCTCCACTAATATCCTTGTCGTAAAGGTATGTTCAAGAAACAAAAACTGGGTATTAAATCAGCTCCGGCCTGCTGAAGGAAAAGAACTATTAAAGGGATTATGAAATTAACCATTGTAAAAAGACCACACAGTAAAAGGTAGATTGCCATAGCAACTTGACCATAGTAACAAGAACTCAATCCAGGACAACTAGAGATGTTTGCACATCCGCCTACTTAATGAGATTAAAGCACGGATAATTCTATTAATTGTGGATTGTATTTAGAGGAACTTATTGCCGCCCATCTCTGGGGTGTTGTTCATAATTTTAAAGTTCAACAGGAGTTAGATGTGGAGAGAGACTTGTCTTTTACCTCGTCGCCAGTGAGGTGGCTCGAGACAGACACTGGAGACTCCCAGAAATATTGATGAAAGGGAAAGGTAGTTAGATAACAGGCACAGAACACACGTCTTTACACTTCAGCTCGCTGGTCCACACTGCCCAGGGTCCTGCTCCCAGGGCCCCGCTGGTCCACACTGCCCAGGGTCCTGCTCCCAGGGCCCCGTTGGTCCACACTGCCCAGGGTCCTGCTCCCAGGGCCCTGCTGGTCCACACTGCCCAGGGTCCTGCTCCCAGGGCCCTGCTGGTCCACACTGCCCAGGGTCCTGCTCCCAGGGCCCCGCTGGTCCACACTGCCCAGGGTCCTGCTCCCAGGGCCCCGCTGGTCCACACTGCCCAGGGTCCAGTTCCCAGGGCCCCACTGGTCCACACTGCCCAGGGTCCTGCTCCCAGGGCCCCGCTGGTCCACACTGCCCAGGGTCCTGCTCCCAGGGCCCTGCGCAAACTCCCCATTGGCTGGGGTTCACGAGCTCCCATGCGACTGGCTCTGAGCTGGTCAGGTGGTCTGAGGAGCCACGCCCCCTTAAAGAAGCCACGCTACCACTACATGATCATGGCTCACCCTCTATCTCAACGCCATACTCCCGCGCTCTCCCAATACTTCTCCACATCTGTTGAGTCTAAAAATCCATTTCTTTCTTAAGTATTTTCAGTGGCTTGGCTTCCAGAGCTTACTGTCAAAGAGAATTCCGCAGGTTTAACATCCTCCAAGTGGAACAATTTCTCCTCATCTCAGTCCTAAATGTCCTACCCCCGCATCCTGAGACTGTAGCCCCTGTTCTAGACCCCCCTCCTCCGTGTTCAGAGGAAACACGCCTGCTCCCAGTCTGTCCAGCCCTGTCACAATTATGCGTCTCAATTAGATCCCCTCGCATTCTTCTCAATTCCAGTAACTACAGGCCCAGTTGATCCAATCGCTCTTTATACGACAATCCTGTCACCAGTACCACCATCATCATCTTGGGGTTGATCATCGACCAGAAGCTTGGATTAGCCATATAAATACCGTGGCTACAAGAGCAGGTCAGAGGTGTATAACTCACCTTCTGACTCCACAAAGCCTGTTCACCATCTACAAGGAATGTAGTGGAATACTCCCCACTTGCCTGGTTCAGTGCAGCTCCAACAACACTCAAGAAGCTCGACACCATCCAGGACAAAGCAGCCCCGCTTGATCGGCACTCCGTCCACCACCTTCAACATGCACTCCCTCCAGTCACCATGCCCAGTGGCAGGCCTGTGTACCATCTACAAGATGCACTACAGCAACTCACCAAGGATCCTGCAAAGGTACCTTGCAAACTCACAAACTCCGCCATCTGGAAGGACAAGAGCAGCAGATACCTGGGAACCCCACCCCCTGGAGGTTCCCCTCCGAGTCACTCACCACCCTGACTTGGAAATATATCGGCCGTTCCTTCACCGTCGCTGGGTCATAATCCTGGAACTCCCTCCCTAACAGCACTGTGGGTGTACCTACACCACATGGACTGCAGCGGTTCCAGAAGGCAGCTCACCCCCACCTTCTCAAGGGGCAATTAGAGATGGGCAATAAATGCTGGATTAACCAGCGACGTCCACATCCCGTGAAGCAATACAAAATCAACTTTTCCCGTTTGTAATAAATCAGTTGTTTACTTTATAGTTTGTGCCCGAAGTTTCTTTAAGGAACAAAATCTCATTACGTTAAATACAAAATTCCGAGTGTAAAAAGACATTTCCCCAAATTCAGGTGTAAGATGACATCGCATGTTTTGTCTCATTATGCTGAACATTAAAAGCGATCAGGAAGATGGAAGGAAAGGTACTGGGGGCCGACAGAGAGAAGCCCGGCACAGTGCCCGCTGCTGGAGTTGTTTATTATCCCCTCATTTGGATGCGGTCTGCGAGCTCACTAACTGGAAGCAGCCGAGGTGAGGGCTGTAAAAGACTTTATTGACTTTAAAGGTTTTAAACCCAGGAGCAACAATGCGCTTGGAAAATCCGATATATTTGTCACACTTGGTACACACGCCAGCTGCAGTTTAATGCAGGAAAATATGAAGTGCTTCTCTTTGGGGAGACAGCATGGAGGCGGTGTGATCGAAATGGTGCTGTTTGGCCAGGTGCCAGAGCACAGGGTCGGGCCAAGCTGATGTGGTGGTTGAGAATGTGTGTAAGGTACACGACTTAGTAAACAATAATAATATTATTTATTATCACAAATAGGTTTACATTAACACTGCAATTAGTTACTGTGAAGGGGCAGCACGGTGGCCCAGTGGTTAGCACTGCTGCCTCACGGCGCCGAGGTCCCAGGTTCGATCCCGGCTCTGGGTCACTGTCCGTGTGGAGTTTGCACATTCTCCCCGTGTTTGCGTGGGTTTCACCCCCACAACCCAAAGATGTGCAGGGTAGGTGGATTGGCCGCGCTAAATTGCCCCTTAATTGGAAAAAAAATAATTGGGTACTCTAAAATTAAAAAAATAAAGTTACTGTGAAAATCCCCTAGTCGCCACATTCCGGCGCCTGTTCGGGTACACAGAGGGAGAATTCAGAATGTCCAGATTACCTAACAGCACGTCTTTCGGGACTTGTGGGAGGAAACCGGAGCACCCGGAGGAAACCCAGGCAGAATGTGCAGACTCCGCACAGACAGTGACCCAAGCCGGGAATCGAACCTGGGACCCTGGTGCTGTGAAGCAACAGTGCTAACCACTGTGCCACCGTGCCGCCCATAGGGGCATTGAAGACAAAAATGAGGAGGTCGTACAAAACCTGCAGGAGCTGGTGGCGCAGTGGAAATATCACTGGATGAGGATTCCACAGGCTTTAGGGAACATGGTTTCAAATCCCATCACAGCAATATTTAAATTAAATTAATAAAATAAAATGGAATTGACGACCTTTGCAACGAACACCGATTGTTGTGGAGACCCATCTGGGTCACTAATGTCCTTTAGGGAAGGAAATCTGCCGTCCTTACCCGGTCTGGCCTACATGTGATTCCAGATCCACAGCAATGATTCTTAACTGTCCTCTGAATTGACCGAGCGAGACACTCAATTGAAGGGCAATTAGGGATGGGCAATAAATGCTGGGCCTTGCCCAGTGCCATCCACATCCCATGAAAGAATAAAGAAAACCTTTACAATTCACCATTAGACCTTTGCTCGAGTAATTCTGGAAGGGTGGCAAAGGCTGAGAGAAGTTGCAGAGGATGGTACCACGGGCCAGAGACTTTAGTGACTGAAGAAGCTGGGATTGTATTCCTTTGAGCAGAGAAGCTTAATGGGATAATTAATCGAGGTTTTGAAAATTCCGAAGGTATTTGATTCTGCAAGTCAGGATAAAACATTTCCCTTGGGAATTGAGTCAGACATCAGAGGCCAGAGATTGAAAATAATTGGCCAAGGAGCATAGAACATAAAACATAGAAACATACAGTGCAGAAGGAGGCCATTCGGCCCATCGAGTCTGCACCGACCCACTTAAGCCCTCACTTCCACCCTATCCCCGTAACCCAATAACCCCTCCAAACCATTTTGGACATTAAGGGCAATTTATCACGGCCAATCCACCTAACCTGCACGTCTTTGGACTGTGGGAGGAAACCGGAGCACCCGGAGGAAACCCACGCAGGCACGGGGAGAACGTGCAGACTCCGCACAGACAGTGACCCAGCAGGGAATCGAACCTGGGACCCTGGAGCTGTGAAGCCACAGTGCTATCCACTTGTGCTACCGTGCTGGAAGGAGAAGGGAAATGAGGGAAAATGTCTTCAAGCAGTGGTTGTTAAGGTGTGGAGCGCACTATCAGAGAGTGACTCAGATCCCAGAAGGTGGATTGGACATGCAGTCGGAGGGGATTCACTAGTAAGAATATGTTGAGAAAGCGTGACTAATTCGGATGGTTCTTTCATGGGGTAGCATGAGGACAAGGGGCTGAATGGCCACCAGGCCTAAGAATCAATAACTTACCATCTCCAACTTGTCCACTTTCAGACGAAAGCTGGGATTGAGGGACAATGACCTCCCTCGGACAGCAGGGCTTTGTGTCCAGGCAGGAGTCACACTAACTGCAGGAAAAGTTAGCAAAGCATTGAGTTACAATTTACATTAATGATGCTGTTTTCCAGTCTGATTCTGACCGGAACTGTTTCCCCCCACCAGGACACTGCTAAACCTCTGCTGCAGGAATGCAGGAAGCGGCATGGAAAACCTTGGGACAGGAGGGGGCGGGGTGGTTCGGCATTTGTATGTGATTATGGGATCTTGCTGTGCAAACATTTTTTCCCATATTTCATTTATTGACTGTACTTCAGAATCATGAGCTGCAAATTAGCTGTCCTAGTGCCAACCATCTTCAGCTGCTTCATCAATGACCTCCCTTCCACTATAAGGTCAGAAGTGGGGATGTTTGCAGGTGACGCACAATGTTCAACACCATTGGCGACTCCTCAGATAATGAAGCAGCCCATGTCCAAGATGTGGAGAATCTCCAGGCTCGGGCTGACAAGTGACAAGTTACATTCATGTCACACAAGTGCCAGGCAATGGCCATCTCCTACAAGAGAGGATCTAACCACCACCCCTTGACATTCAATAGCATTACCATCGCTGAATCCCCCACAATCAACATCCTGGGAGTTACCATTGATCAGAAACTGAACTGGACCCAGCCACATTAATACTGTGGCTACCAGGGCAGGTCAAAGGCTAGGAATTCCTATGGTGAGTAACTCACCTCTTGACCCCCCCAAAGCTTGTCCACCATCTACAAGACACAAGTCAGGAGTGTGATGGATTCTCCCACTCGCCTGGATGAGCGCAGCTCCAACAACACTCAAGAAGTTCGACACCATCCAGAACAAAGGAACCCCCTTTCTACAAACATTCACTCCCTCCACCATCGACGCACAGTGGCAGCCGTGTGTACCGCAAGATGCCCTGCAGGAACTCACCAATGTTCCTCCGACAGCACCTTCCAAACCCACGCCCAGCACCATCCAGAAGGACAAGAGCAGCAGATACCTGGGAACCCCACCACCTGGAGGTTCCCCTCCAAGTCACGCACCATCCCGACTTGGAAATATATCTCCGCTCCTTCACTGTCGCTGGGGCAACATCCTGGAACTCCCTCCCTAACAACACTATGGGTGTACCTACACCACAGGGACTGCAGCGGTTCCAGAAGGCAGCTCACCCCCACCTTCTAAAGGGCAGCTAGGGATGTGCAATAAATGCCGGTCTAACCAGCGAACACCCAGACTGTAAAAATTAATTGAAAATAAATAACTTTAAGAAGTGCGAGGTTGTGAACACAACTATAGTGATGGGCAACCTGGGCCAGTGAGTGGGCAACCTGGGCCAGTGAGTGGGCAACCTGGGCCAGTGATGGGCATCCTGGGCCAGTGAGTGGGCAGTCTGGGCCAGTGATGGGCAGCCTGGGCCAGTGAGTGGACAACCTGGGCCAGTGAGTGGGCAACCTGGGCCAGTGATGGGCAGCCTGGGCCAGTGATGGGCAACCTGGGCCAGTGATGGGCAACCTGGGCCAGTGAGTGGGCAACCTGGGCCAGTGATGGGCAACCTGGGCCAGTGATGGGCAACCTGGGCCAGTGATGGGCAACCTGGGCCAGTAAGTTGGCAACCTGGGCCAGTGATAGGCAGCCTGGGCCAGTGATAGGCAATCTAGGCCAGTATGTGGGCAACCTGGGCCAGTGATGGGCAACCTGGGCCAGTGATGGGCAACCTGGGCCAGTGAGTGGGCAACCTGGGCCAGTGATGGGCAACCTGGGCCAGTGAGTGAGCAGCCTGGGCCAGTGAGTGGGCAGCCTGGGCCAGTGATGGGCAACCTGGGCCAGTGATGGGCAACCTGGGCCAGTAAGTGGGCAACCTGGGCCAGTGATGGGCAACCTGGGCCAGTGAGTGAGCAGCCTGGGCCAGTGAGTGGGCAGCCTGGGCCAGTGATGGGCAACCTGGGCCAGTAAGTGGGCAACCTGGGCCAGTGATGGGCAACCTGGGCCAGTGAGTGGGCAACCTGGGCCAGTGATGGGCAGCCTGGGCCAGTGATGGGCAACCTGGGCCAGTATGTGGGCAACCTGGGCCAGTGATGGGCAACCTGGGCCAGTGATGGGCAACCTGGGCCAGTAAGTGGGCAACCTGGGCCAGTGATGGGCAACCTGGGCCAGTGAGTGAGCAGCCTGGGCCAGTGAGTGGGCAGCCTGGGCCAGTGATGGGCAACCTGGGCCAGTAAGTGGGCAACCTGGGCCAGTGATGGGCAACCTGGGCCAGTGAGTGGGCAACCTGGGCCAGTGATGGGCAGCCTGGGCCAGTGATGGGCAACCTGGGCCAGTGATGGGCAACCTGGGCCAGTGATGGGCAACCAGGGCCAGTGAGTGGGCAACCTGGGCCAGTGATGGGCAACCTGGGCCAGTGATGGGCAACCTGGGCCAGTAAGTGGGCAACCTGGGCCAGTGATAGGCAACCTGGGCCAGTAAGTGGGCAACCTGGGCCAGTGATGGGCAACCTGGGCAAGTGAGTGGGCAACCTGGGCCAGTGAGTGGGCAGCCTGGGCCAGTGATGGGCAACCTGGGCAAGTAAGTGGGCAACCTGGGCCAGTGATAGGCAACCTGGGCCAGTGATGGGCAACCTGGGCCAGTGAGTGGGCAGCCTGGGCCAGTGAGTGGGCAGCCTGGGCCAGTGATGGGCAACCTGGGCCAGTGATGGGCAACCTGGGTCAGTGATGGGCAACCTGGGCCAGTGAGTGGGCAGCCTGGGCCAGTGAGTGGGCAGCCTGGGCCAGTGAGTGGGCAGCCTGGGCCAGTGATGGGCAGCCTGGGCAAGTGATGGGCAGCCTGGGCCAGTGATGGGCAGCCTGGGCCAGTGATGGGCAGCCTGGGCCAGTGATGGGCAGCCTGGGGCAGTGATGGGCAGCCTGGGCCAGTGATGGGCAACCTGGGCCAGTGATGGGCAACCTGAGCCAGTGAATGGGCAACCTGGGCACGTGATGGGCAACCTGGGCCAGTGAGTGGGCAACCTGGGCCAGTGATGGGCAACCTGGGCCAGTGAGTGGGCAACCTGGGCCAGTGAGTGGGCAACCTGGGCCAGTGATGGGCAACCTGGGCCAGTGAGTGGGCAACCTGGGCCAGTGAGTGGGCAGCCTGGGCCAGTGATGGGCAGCCTGGGCCAGTGATGAGCAGCCTGGGCCAGTGATGGGCAACCTGAGCCAGTGAATGGGTAACCTGGGCCAGTGATGGGCAACCTGGGCACGTGATGGGCAACCTGGGCCAGTGAGTGGGCAACCTGGGCCAGTGATGGGCAACCTGGGCCAGTAAGTGGGCAACCTGGGCCAGTGATAGGCAGCCTGGGCCAGTGATAGGCAATCTAGGCCAGTATGTGGGCAACCTGGGCCAGTGATGGGCAACCTGGGCCAGTGATGGGCAACCTGGGCCAGTAAGTGGGCAACCTGGGCCAGTGATGGGCAACCTGGGCCAGTGAGTGAGCAGCCTGGGCCAGTGAGTGGGCAGCCTGGGCCAGTGATGGGCAACCTGGGCCAGTAAGTGGGCAACCTGGGCCAGTGATGGGCAACCTGGGCCAGTGAGTGGGCAACCTGGGCCAGTGAGTGGGCAGCCTGGGCCAGTGAGTGGGCAGCCTGGGCCAGTGATGGGCAGCCTGGGCCAGTGATGGGCAGCCTGGGCCAGTGATGGGCAACCTGGGCCAGTGAATGGGCAACCTGGGCCAGTGATGGGCAACCTGGGCCAGTGATGGGCAACCTGGGCCAGTAAGTGGGCAACCTGGGCCAGTGATGGGCAGCCTGGGCCAGTGATGGGCAACCTGGGCCAGTGATGGGCAACCTGGGCCAGTGATGGGCAACCAGGGCCAGTGAGTGGGCAACCTGGGCCAGTGATGGGCAACCTGGGCCAGTGATGGGCAACCTGGGCCAGTAAGTGGGCAACCTGGGCCAGTGATAGGCAACCTGGGCCAGTAAGTGGGCAACCTGGGCCAGTGATGGGCAACCTGGGCAAGTGAGTGGGCAACCTGGGCCAGTGAGTGGGCAGCCTGGGCCAGTGATGGGCAACCTGGGCAAGTAAGTGGGCAACCTGGGCCAGTGATAGGCAGCCTGGGCCAGTGATGGGCAACCTGGGCCAGTAAGTGGGCAACCTGGGCCAGTGATGGGCAACCTGGGCCAGTGAGTGGGCAACCTGGGCCAGTGAGTGGGCAGCCTGGGCCAGTGAGTGGGCAGCCTGGGCCAGTGATGGGCAGCCTGGGCAAGTGATGGGCAGCCTGGGCCAGTGATGGGCAGCCTGGGCCAGTGATGGGCAGCCTGTGCCAGTGATGGGCAACCTGGGCCAGTGATGGGCAACCTGAGCCAGTGAATGGGCAACCTGGGCACGTGATGGGCAACCTGGGCCAGTGAGTGGGCAACCTGGGCCAGTGATGGGCAACCTGGGCCAGTGAGTGGGCAACCTGGGCCAGTGAGTGGGCAACCTGGGCCAGTGATGGGCAACCTGGGCCAGTGAGTGGGCAACCTGGGCCAGTGAGTGGGCAGCCTGGGCCAGTGATGGGCAGCCTGGGCCAGTGATGAGCAGCCTGGGCCAGTGATGGGCAACCTGAGCCAGTGAATGGGTAACCTGGGCCAGTGATGGGCAACCTGGGCCAGTGATGGGCAACCTGGGCCAGTAAGTGGGCAACCTGGGCCAGTGATGGGCAGCCTGGGCCAGTGATGGGCAACCTGGGCCAGTTATGGCCAACCTGGGCCAGTGATGGGCAACCTGGGCCAGTGATGGGCACCCAGGGCCAGTGAGTGGGCAACCTGGGCCAGTGATGGGCAACCTGGGCCAGTGATGGGCAACCTGGGCCAGTAAGTGGGCAACCTGGGCCAGTTATAGGCAACCTGGGCCAGTAAGTGGGCAACCTGGGCCAGTGATGGGCAACCTGGGCCAGTGATGGGCAACCTGGGCCAGTAAGTGGGCAACCTGGGCCAGTGATGGGCAACCTGGGCCAGTGAGTGGGCAGCCTGGGCCAGTGAGTGGGCAGCCTGGGCCAGTGATGGGCAACCTGGGCCAGTAAGTGGGCAACCTGGGCCAGTGATGGGCAACCTGGGTCAGTGATGGGCAACCTGGGCCAGTGAGTGGGCAACCTAGGCCAGTGAGTGGGCAGCCTGGGCCAGTGAGTGGGCAGCCTGGGCCAGTGATTGTCAGCCTGGGCAAGTGATGGGCAGCCTGGGCCAGTGATGGGCAGCCTGGGCCAGTGATGGGCAACCTGAGCCAGTGAATGGGCAACCTGGGCACGTGATGGGCAACCTGGGCCAGTGAGTGGGCAACCTGGGCCAGTGATGGGCAACCTGGGCCAGTGAGTGGGCAACCTGGGCCAGTGAGTGGGCAACCTGGGCCAGTGATGGGCAACCTGGGCCAGTGAGTGGGCAACCTGGGCCAGTGTTGGGCAACCTGGGCCAGTGATGGGCAACCTGAGTAAGTGAGTGGGCAACCTGGGCACGTGATGGGCAACCTGGGCTAGTGATGGGCAGCCTGGGCCATTGAGTGGGCAACCTGGGCCAGTGATGGGCAACCTGGGCCAGTGAGTGGGCAACCTGGGCCAGTGAGTGGGCATGCTGGGCCAATGATGGGCAACCTGGGCCAGCGATGGATAGCCTCGGCCAGTGAGTGGGCAGCCTGGGCCAGTGAGTGGGCAACCTGGGCCAGTGAGTGGGCAACCTGGGCCAGTGATGGGCAGCCTGGACCAGTGATGGGCAACCTGGGCCAGTGATGGGCAGCCTGGGCCAGTGATGGGCAGCCTGGGCCAGTGATGGGCAACCTGGGCCAGTGATGGGCAGCCTGGGCCAGTGTTGGGCAGCCTGGGCCAGTGATTGGCAACCTGGGCCAGTGATGGGCAACCTGGGCCAGTGGGTGGGCAGCCTGAGCCAGTGGGTGGCAGCCTGGGCCAGTGATGGGGAACCTGGGCCAGTGATGGGCAACCTGGGCCAGTGATGGGCAACCTGGGCCAGTGGGTGGCAGCCTGGGCCAGTGATGGGGAACCTGAGCCAGTGATGGGCAACCTGGGCCAGTGGGTGGCAGCCTGGGCCAGTGATGGGGAACCTGAGCCAGCGATGGGCAGCCTGGGCCAGTGATGGGCAGCTTGGGCCAGTGATGGGCAACCTGGGCCAGTGATGGGCAGCCTGGGCCAGTGATGGGCAACCTGAGCCAGCGATGGGCAGCCTGGGCCAGTGATGGGCAACCTGAGCCAGCGATGGGCAGCCTGGGCCAGTGATGGGCAACCTGGGCCAGTGAGTGGGTCGCATGAGTGGCCCTCCGTCATCTCAGTGGGCCACAGGATTGAAATCGGCATGTTCACTAACCATGCCCCCAAGAATTAGATTAAATACATTTAATACACGGGCAATATTTCATCAGGAGTTGCAGAAATGCTTCATCGTGTTGAAGAGGGGGGAGGGAGCGGCCTGAGAGGAAGTCAATACAGTTATACAAAGAAATAACTGCACAGAGAATATAGAAACAACAGCAATCTAACTTCAACGGCTAAACTACAGAGCGTTTACTGGTTAAGCCAAAAGTGAGAAATAATAAACATTAAAAATTAATAAACATGAATAAAGATAAACAATAATAATAAAAATAATTAACAAAAATAAGCAACACCCCGGGCACAGCGCCAGGGACACGGGTTAACACTGCTGTCTCACAGTGTCAGGGACCTGGGTTAACACTGCTGTCTCACAGCTCCAGGGACCCGGGTTAACACTGCTGTCTCACAGTGCCAGGGACCCGGGTTAACACTGCTGTCTCACAGTGCCAGGGACCTGGGTTAACACTGCTGCCTCACAGCGCCAGGGACCCGGGTTAACACTGCTGTCTCACTGTGCCAGGGACCCGAGTTAGCACTGCTGCCTCACAGTGCCAGGGACTCGGGTTAACACTGCTGCCTCACAGCGCCAGGGACCCGAGTTAGCACTGCTGCCTCACAGTGCCAGGGACCCGAGTTAGCACTGCTGCCTCACAGCGCCAGGGACCCGGGTTAACACTGCTGTCTCACAGTGCCAGGGACCCGAGTTAGCACTGCTGCCTCACAGTGCCAGGGACTCGGGTTAACACTGCTGCCTCACAGCGCCAGGGACCCGAGTTAGCACTGCTGCCTCACAGTGCCAGGGACCCGAGTTAGCACTGCTGCCTCACAGTGCCAGGGACCCGGGTTAACACTGCTGTCTCAGCGCCAGGGACCCGGGTTAACACTGCTGCCTCACAGCGCCAGGGACCCGAGTTAGCACTGCTGCCTCACAGTGCCAGGGACCCGGGTTAACACTGCTGTCTCAGCGCCAGGGACCCGGGTTAACACTGCTGCCTCACAGGGCCAGGGACCCGGGTTAGCACTGCTGCCTCACAATGCCAGGGACCCGGGTTAGCACTGCTGTCTCACAGCTCCAGGGACCCGGGTTAACACTGCTGTCTCATAGTGCCAGGGACCCGAGTTAGCACTGCTGTCTCACAGTGCCAGGGACCCGGGGAAACACTGCTGTCTCACAGCTCCAGGGACCCGGGTTAACACTGCTGCCTCACAGCGCCAGGGACCCGAGTTAGCACTGCTGTCTCAGCGCCAGGGACCGGGTTAACACTTCTGTCTCACAGTGCCAGGGACCCGGGTTAACACTGCTGTCTCAGCGCCAGGGACCGGGTTAACACTGCTGTCTCACAGTGCCACGGACCCGGGTTAACACTGCTGTCTCACAGTCTCAGGGACCGGGTTAACACTGCTGTCTCACAGTGCCACGGACCCGGGTTAACACTGCTGTCTCACAGTCTCAGGGAGCCGGGTTAACACTGCTGTCTCACAGCGCCAGGGACCCGGGTTAACAATGCTGTCTCACAGTGCCAGGGACCCGGGTTAACACTGCTGTCTCATAGTGCCAGGGACCCGGGTTAACACTGCTGTCTCCCAGTGCCAGGGACCCGGGTTAACACTGCTGCCTTGCTGTGCCAGGGACCCGGGTTAACACTGCTGTCTCACAGTGCCAGGGACCCGGGTTAGCACTGCTGTCTCACAGTGCCAGAGATCCGGGTTAGCACTGCTGTCTCACAGTGCCAGGGACCCGGGTTAACACTGTTGTCTCACAGTGCCAGGGACCCGAGTTAACACTGCTATCTCACAGTGCCAGGGACCCGGGTTATCACTGCTGTCTCAAAGTACCGGGACCCGGGTTAACACTGCTGTCTCACAGTGCCAGGGACCCAGGTTAACCCTGCTGTCTCACAGTGCCAGGGACCCGGGTTAACACTGCTGTCTCAGTGCCAGGGACACGGGTTAACACTGCTGCCTCACAGCGCCAGGGACCCGGGTTAACACTGCTGTCTCACAGTGCCAGGTACCCGGGTTAGCACTGCTGCCTCACAGCTCCAGGGACCCGGGTTAGCACTGCTGCCTCACAGCTCCAGGGACCCGGGTTAGCACTGCTGCCTCACAGCGCCAGGGACGCGGGTTAACACTGCTGTCTCACAGTGCCAGGGACCCGGGTTAACACTGCTGTCTCAAAGCGCCAGGGACCCGGGTTAACACTGCTGTCTCACTGAGCCAGGGACCCGGGTTAACACTGCTGCCTCACAGCGCCAGGGACCCGAGTTAGCACTGCTGCCTCACAGTGCCAGGGACCCGGGTTAACACTGCTGTCTCAGCGCCAGGGACCGGGTTAACACTGCTGTCTCACAGTGCACGGACCCGGGTTAACACTGCTGTCTCACAGTGCCAGGGACCCGGGTTAACACTGCTGTCTCACAGTGTCAGGCACCCGGGTTAACACTGCTGTCTCACAGTGTCAGGGACCTGGGTTAACACTGCTGTCTCACAGTGTCAGGGACCCGGGTTAACACTGCTGTCTCACAGCGCCAGGGACCCGGGTTAGCACTGCTGTCTCACAGCGCCAGGGACCCGGGTTAACACTGCTGTCTCACAGTGCCAGGGACCCGGGTTAACACTGCTGTCTCACAGTGCCAGGGACCTGGGTTAACACTGCTGTCTCACAGTGCCAGGGACCCGGGTTAACACTGCTGCCTTGCTGTGCCAGGGACCCAGGTTAACACTGCTGTCTCACAGTGCCAGGGACCCGGGTTAACACTGCTGTCTCACAGTGCCAGGGACCGGCTTAGCACTGCTGCCTCACAGTGCCAGGCACCCGGGTTAGCACTGCTGCCTCACAGCGCCAGGGACCCGGGGTAACACTGCTGTCTCACAGTGCCAGGGACCCGGGTTAACACTGCTGTCTCACAGTGCCAGGGACCCGAGTTAGCACTGCTGTCTCACAGTGCCAGGGACCCGTGTTAACACTGGTGTCTCACAGTGCCAGGGACCCGAGTTAGCACTGCTCTCTCACAGTGCCAGGGACCCGGGTTAACACTGCTGCCTCCCAGTGCCAGGGACCCGGTTTAACACTGCTGCCTCACAGCCCCAGGGACCCGGGTTAACACTGCTGTCTCACAGTGCCAGGGACCTGGCTTAGCACTGCTGCCTCATAGTGCCAGGCACCCGGGTTAGCACTGCTGCCTCACAGTGCCAGGGACCCGGGTTAGCACTGCTGTCTCACTGTGCCAGGAACCCGGGTTAACACTGCTGTCTCACAGCGCCAGGGACCCGGGTTAACACTGCTGTCTCACTGTGCCAGGGACCCGGGTTAACACTGCTGCCTTGCTGTGCCAGGGACCCGGGTTAACACTGCTGTCTCACAGTGCCAGGGACCCGGGTTAGCACTGCTGTCTCACAGTGCCAGAGACCCGGGTTAGCACTGCTGTCTCACAGTGCCAGGGACCCGGGTTAACACTGCTGGCTCACAGTGCCAGGGACCCGAGTTAACACTGCTATCTCACAGTGCCAGGGACCCGGGTTATCACTGCTGTCTCACAGTACAGGGACCCGGGTTAACACTGCTGTCTCACAGTGCCAGGGACCCAGGTTAACCCTGCTTTCTCACAGTGCCAGGGATCCGGGTTAACACTGCTGTCTCAGTGCCAGGGACACGGGTTAACACTGCTGCCTCACAGCGCCAGGGACCCGGGTTAACACTGCTGTCTCACAGTGCCAGGGACCCGGGTTAGCACTGCTGCCTCACAGCTCCAGGGACCCGGGTTAGCACTGCTGCCTCACAGCTCCAGGGACCCGGGTTAGCACTGCTGCCTCACAGCGCCAGGGACGCGGGTTAACACTGCTGTCTCACAGTGCCAGGGACCCGAGTTAACACTGCTATCTCACAGTGCCAGGGACCCGGGTTAACACTGCTGTCTCAAAGCGCCAGGGACCCGGGTTAACACTGCTGTCTCACTGAGTCAGGGACCTGGGTTAACACTGCTGCCTCACAGCGCCAGGGACCCGATTAGCACTTCTGCCTCACAGCTCCAGGGACCCGGGTTAACACTGCTGTCTCACAGTGTCAGGCACCCGGGTTAGCACTGCTGCCTCACAGCTCCAGGGACCCGGGTTAGCACTGCTGCCTCACAGCGCCAGGGACACGGGTTAACACTGCTGTCTCACAGTGCCAGGGACCCGAGTTAACACTGCTATCTCACAGTGCCAGGGACCCGGGTTAACACTGCTGTCTCAAAGCGCCAGGGACCCGGGTTAACACTGCTGTCTCACTGAGCCAGGGACCCGGGTTAACACTGCTGCCTCGCAGCGCCAGGGACCCGAGTTAGCACTGCTGCCTCACAGTGCAAGGGACCCGGGCTAACACTGCTGTCTCAGCGCCAGGGACCGGGTTAACACTGCTGTCTCACAGTGCCACGGACCCGGGTTAACACTGCTGTCTCACAGTCTCAGGGACCCGGGTTAACACTGCTGTCTCACAGTGTCAGGGACCTGGGTTAACACTGCTGTCTCACAGTGTCAGGGACCCGGGTTAACACTGCTGTCTCACAGCGCAAGGGACCCGGGTTAACACTGCTGTCTCTCAGTGCCAGGGACCCCGGTTAACACTGCTGTCTCATAGTGCCAGGGACCCGGGTTAACACTGCTGTCTCACAGTGCCAGGGACCCGGGTTAGCACTGCTGTCTCACAGTGCCAGAGACCCGGGTTAGCACTGCTGTCTCACAGTGCCAGGGACCCGGGTTAACACTGCTGTCTCACAGTGCCAGGGACCCGGGTTAGCACTGCTGTCTCACAGTGCCAGGGACCCGTGTTAACACTGGTGTCTCACAGTGCCAGGGACCCGAGTTAGCACTGCTCTCTCACAGTGCCAGGGACCCGGGTTAACACTGCTGTCTCACTGTGCCAGGGACCCGGGTTAACACTGCTGCCTCACAGCGCCAGGGACCTGGGTTAACACTGCAGTCTCACAGTGTCAGGGACCCGGGTTAGCACTGCTGTCTCACTGTGCCAGGGACCCGGGTTAACACTGCAGTCTCACAGTGTCAGGGACCCGGGTTAACACTGCTGTCTCACAGTGTCAGGGACCCGGGTTAACACTGCAGTCTCACAGTGTCAGGGACCAGGGTTAACACTGCTGCCTCACAGCGCCAGGGACCCGGGTTAACACTGCAGTCTCACAGTGTCAGGGACCCGGGTTAGCACTGCTGTCTCACAGTGTCAGGGACCCGGGTTAACACTGCTGTCTCACAGAGCCAGGGATCCCGGTTAGCACTGCTGCCTCAGTGTCAGGGACCCGGGTTAACACTGCTGCCTCACAGTGTTGGGGACCAGGGTTAACACTGCTGTCTCACAGAGCCAGGGACCCGGGTTAGCACTGCTGTCTCACAGAGCCAGGGACCCGGGTTAGCACTGCTGCCTCACAGCGCCAGTGTCCCAGGTTCAATTCCCGGCTTGGGTCACTGTCTGTGCGGAGACTGCACGTTCTCCCAGTATCTGTGTGGGTTTCCTCCGGGAGCTCCGGTTTCCTCCCACAGACGATAGGTTGGGTGGATTGGCCATGCTAAATTGTCCCTTAGTGTCCAGGAATGTGCAGGTTAGGTTACGGGGATAGGCTGGGGGGGGACATGGGTCGAGGGCCCATTCGAAGGGTCGGTACAGACTGGATGGGCCGAATGGCCTACGTCTGAGGGACAGGTTAGGGGCAGTAGTCCAATTAAGAATTCTATATAGTAATGCACGGAGTGTAAGCAATAAACTCAAGTTGCAGGCGCTAATACAAGTTGAATACGATGATGAGGTAGCTGTTACGGAGCCTTGGCTACAGGATGGTCAAGACTGGGAATTAAATAGCCCTGGTCATAAAATTGACAGGAGGGACAGAGAATATGGCAGAGGGGGTGGAGTAGCCTTACTGATTAGAGGTATTGTCACTCCAATAGTGTGTGTGGATGTAATGAGGGGAAAGCATCCAGTGGAAACCATATGGGTGGAACTGAGGAACAAAAAAGGATCTAAACCTGTAATGGGTGTTGTGTATCAACCTCTTGGCCGCAGTTCTGTAGTGCTAGATTGCAAAGAGGCAGAAATTAGGTGTAGCAAATGCAGAGTAGTATTAATGGGGATTTTACAAATAGATTTACAAACAGCAGACAAGGACTTGTCAGAAAGGTAGTGAATATCTGGAATGTGTTTCGGTTAGTTCCCTGCAGCAATATGTTCTAGATGCAACAAGGGGACAGGCAATATTAGATTTAGTTATGAGTGATGAGCCCAAATTAATTAGCAGCCTAACTGTCCGTGAACACTTATCCAATAGTGATCACAACATGATTGAATTCAGTGTAGGGTTAGAAAGTGAAAGGCATGGCTGGGATTCTCCAAAATCCGGGCTAAGTATTGACGCCGACGTAAAGACCGGAACGTTTCACGCCGGCGGCAACGGGCCTCTTGCCGCGGTTCAGTGGTGCGCAGGGGGCCAGCACGGTGCCGGAGTGCTGCACGCAGCTCCGTCACTGATACGTGGCCCTGCACCGCCGGCACTGGTGGAAGAGGCAGCCCACAGATGGCGGGGACACACCTGCTGGCTCCACCAAGCTGAACGCATTGTGAGGGGGCGGCAGGGACGCCTCCGCAATTCTCACTCCCACTTATGACCTGAAAATGCTCAGTTGCCAAGGCAACACGACGCTCTGAGTGATGTGGAAGATTTCTTGTTACCTGCAGACTGTCAGCTATTGATCTCGGCAAACTTGACAAAGGGAAGAGTGAGCGAGCTGTGATTTCCAGCAGCCTCTGCACAAACCTCAGCCACAAACATGGGATTACTTCATTGATTCAGCTCCTTTCAGCTGAAAGGAAAACACTCAATTCATTTCCTTTCATTACTTAGGAGCCTCGAGATTCTGCCTGTCATGTCAGCATCATTATTCAAATCTTCCTTGGTGATGAAGGACAAGAGACGAGGGCTATTGATGCAAAATGTTTGCCACTGTCACTCTCAAAGCATCAAATATTCAACAGGGAAGAAACATACAAGCTGGGAGAATCAGCACAGACTCTAACTTCCAGCAGAAAGACCGACTGTCAACATCCAAAATAGGCAACATCCACACGGTCGCCATCATACACTCCCAGGACACGGACAGCACGGGGTTAGATACAGAGTAAAGCTCCCTCTACACTGTCCCCATCAAACACTCCTTGGACAGGTACAGCACGGGGTTAGATACAGAGTAAAGCTCCCTCTACACTGTCCCCATCAAACACTCCCAGGGCAGGTACAGCATGGGGTTAGATATAGAGTAAAGCTCCCTCTACACTGCCTCCATCAAACACTCCCAGGACAGGTACAGCACGGGGTTAGATACAGAGTAAAGCTCCCTCTACACTGTCCTCATCAAACACTCCCAGGACAGGTACAGCACGGGGTTAGATACAGAGTAAAGTTCCCTCTACACTGTCCCCATCAAACACTCCCAGGACAGGTACAGCACGGGGTTAGATACAGAGTAAAGCTCCCTCTACACTGTCCCCATCATACACTCCCAGGACAGGTACAGCACGGGGTTAGATACAGAGTAAAGCTCCCACTCCACTGTCCCCATCAAACACTCCCAGGACAGGTACAGCATGGGGTTAGATACAGAGTAAAGCTCCCTCTACACTGCCCCATCAAACACTCCCAGGACATGTACAGCACGGGGTTAGATACAGAGTAAAGCTCCGTCTACACTGTCCCCATCAAACACTCCCAGGACAGGTACAGCACGGGGTTAGATAGAGTAAAGCTCCATCTACACTGTCCCCATCAAACAATCCCAGGACAGGTACAGCACGGGGTTAGATACAGAGTAAAGCTCCCTCGACACTGGCCCCATCAAACACTCCCAGGACAAGTACAGCACGGGGTTAGATACAGAGTAAAGCTCCCTCGACACTGTCCCCATCAAACACTCCAGGACAGGTACAGCACGGGGTTAGATACAGAGTAAAGCTCCCTCTACACTGTCCCAATCAAACACTCCGAGGACAGGTACAGCACGGGGTTAGATACAGAGTAAAGCTAGCTCTACACTGTCCCCATCAAACACTCCCAGGACAGGTACAGCACGGGGTTAGATACAGAGTAAAGCTCCCTCTACACTATCCCCATCAAACACTCCCAGGACAGATACAGCACGGGGTTAGATTCAGAGTAAAGCTCCCGCTACACTGTCCCCATCAAACACTCCCAGGACAGGTACAGCATGGAGTTAGATACAGAGTAAAGCTCCCTCTACATGTCCCCATCAAACATTCCCAGGACAGGTACAGCGCGGAGTTAGATACAGAGTAAAGCTCCCTCTACACTGTCCCCATCAAACACTCCCAGGACAGGTACAGCACGGGGTTAGATACAGAGTAAAGCTCCCTCTACACAGTCCCCATCAAACACTCCCAGGACAGGTACAGCACGGGGTTAGATACAGAGTAAAGCTCCCTCTACACTGTCCCCATCAAACACTCCCAGGACAGGTACAGCACGGGGTTAGATACAGAGTAAAGCTCCCTCTACACTGTCCCCATCAAACACTCCCAGGACAGGTACAGCACGGGGTTAGATACAGAGTAAAGCTCCCTCTACACTGTCCCCATCAAACACTCCCAGGACAGGTACAGTACAGGGTTAGATAAAGAGTAAAGCTCCCTCTACACTGTCCCCATCAAACACTCCCAGGACAGGTACAGCACGGGGTTAGATACAGAGTAAAGCTCCCTCTACACTGTCCCCATCAAAAACTCCCAGGACAGGTACAGCACAGGGTTAGATACAGAGTAAAGCTCCGTCTACACTGTCCTCATCAAACACTCCCTGGACAGGTACAGCACGGGGTTAGATACAGAGTAAAGCTCCCTCTACACTGTCCTCATCAAACACTCCCCGGACAGGTACAGCACGGGGTTAGATACAGAGTAAAGCTCCCTCTACACTGTCCTCATCAAACACTCCCCGGACAGGTACAGCACGGGGTTAGATACAGCGTAAAGCTCCCTCTACACTGTCCTCATCAAACACTCCCAGGACAGGTACAGCACGGGGTTAGATACAGAGTAAAGCTCCCTCTACACTGTCCTCATCAAACACTCCCCGGACAGGTACAGCACGGGGTTAGATACAGCGTAAAGCTCCCTCTACACTGTCCTCATCAAACACTCCCAGGACAGGTACAGCACGGGGTTAGATACAGAGTAAAGCTCCCTCTACACTGTCCCCATCAAACACTCCCAGGACAGGTACAGCACGGGGTTAGATACAGAGTAAAGCTCCCTCTACACTGTCCCCATCAAACACTCCCAGGACAGGTACAGTACAGGGTTAGATAAAGAGTAAAGCTCCCTCTACACTGTCCCCATCAAACACTCCCAGGACAGGTACAGCACGGGGTTAGATACAGAGTAAAGCTCCCTCTACACTGTCCCCATCAAACACTCCCAGGACAGGTACAGCACGGGGTTAGATACAGAGTAAAGCTCCCTCTACACTGTCCCCATCAAACACTCCCAGGACAGGTACAGTACAGGGTTAGATAAAGAGTAAAGCTCCCTCTACACTGTCCCCATCAAAAACTCCCAGGACAGGTACAGCACAGGGTTAGATACAGAGTAAAGCTCCGTCTACACTGTCCTCATCAAACACTCCCTGGACAGGTACAGCACGGGGTTAGATACAGAGTAAAGCTCCCTCTACACTGTCCTCATCAAACACTCCCCGGACAGGTACAGCACGGGGTTAGATACAGAGTAAAGCTCCCTCTACACTGTCCTCATCAAACACTCCCCGGACAGGTACAGCACGGGGTTAGATACAGCGTAAAGCTCCCTCTACACTGTCCTCATCAAACACTCCCAGGGCAGGTACAGCACGGGGTTAGATACAGAGTAAAGCTCCCTCTACACTGTCCCCATCAAACACTCCCAGGACAGGTACAGCACGGGGTTAGATACAGAGTAAAGCTCCCTCTACACTGTCCCCATCAAACACTCCCAGGACAGGTACAGTACAGGGTTAGATAAAGAGTAAAGCTCCCTCTACACTGTCCCCATCAAACACTCCCAGGACAGGTACAGCACGGGGTTAGATACAGAGTAAAGCTCCCTCTACACTGTCCCCATCAAAAACTCCCAGGACAGGTACAGCACGGGGTTAGATACAGAGTAAAGCACCGTCTACACTGTCCTCATCAAACACTCCCCGGACAGGTACAGCACGGGGTTAGATACAGAGTAAAGCTCCCTCTACACTGTCCTCATCAAACACTCCCCGGACATGTACAGCACGGGGTTAGATACAGAGTAAAGCTCCCTCTACACTGTCCTCATCAAACACTCCCCGGACAGGTACAGCACGGGGTTAGATACAGCGTAAAGCTCCCTCTACACTGTCCTCATCAAACACTCCCAGGACAGGTACAGCACGGGGTTAGATACAGAGTAAAGCTCCCTCTACACTGTCCCCATCAAACACTCCCAGGACAGGTACAGCACGGGGTTAGATACAGAGTAAAGCTGCCTCACCTATCTAACACTCTACTTCCTCACTGACTGATAAATATTGCTTCATTCGTTGAACCAATGAAGGGTCGGGTATCCTCCAGTTCAGGAACTTTCAGATTGTCAATGAAGGTAAATCACACAGTGCTAAAGATCACACAGTGCGAAAGGTCACACAGTGGTAAAGGTCACACAGTGCGAAAGGTCACACAGTGCGAAAGGTCACACAGTGCGAAAGGTCACACAGTGCGAAAGGTCACACAGTGCGAAAGGTCACACAGTGCGAAAGGCCACACAGTGCGAAAGGTCACACAGTGCTAAAGGTCACACAGTGCGAAAGGTCACACAGTGCAAAAGGTCACACAGTGCGAAAGGTCACACAGTGCGAAAGGTCACACAGTGCGAAAGGTCACACAGTGCGAAAGGTCACAGTGTGAAAGGTCACACCAAGATTGACTTTTAATGCCCTACAGACTGAAATAAAAAGAAATAATTTCCTCAGCTGCTCTTGTGACCTCAGGATGTCCCTAAGCAGTTTAGAGCCAATGAGATAGTTTCAAAGCCAGTTACTGTTATGCTGGGGGAAACCTTTACACAGCAAGATCCCCCAAAGAACACAGTGATGAGAATCTATTTCAGTGATGTTGATTGGCGGACACATACCAGCCAAGCCAGTGCTCTTTTCCATTGGAGAGGATAAGCGGGCATCATTCTGATTCAGAAACAAAGGGTTTTCCTATTCATTCGTGGGATGTGACCGTGTTGGCAAGGCAGGTATTTAGCGCCCACCTCCATTTGGACAGGGACTGCTTCAGTGTCTGAGGAGTTGTGAATGTTGCTGAACATTGTGCAGTCATCCGCAAACATCCCCACTTCTGACCTTGTGCTGGAAGGAAGGTAATTGATGAAGCAGCTGAAGATGACTGGGCCGAGGACACTGCCCTGGGGAACTCCTGCAGTGATGTCCTGGAGCTGAGATGATTGACCTCCAACTACCACAACCACCTTCCTTTGTGCCGGGTATGACTCCAACCAGCGGAGAGTTTCCCCCCTGATTCCCATTGACTCCAGTTTAGCTCGGGCTCCTTGATGCCAAACTCGGTCAAATGCTGCCTTGATGTCGAGGGCAGTCTCTCTTACCTCACCTCTGGCATTCAGCTCTTTGTCCATGTTTGAACCAAGGCTGTAATGAGGTCAGGAGCTGAGTGACCCTGGCAGAACTCAAACTGAGCGTCCGTGTGCAGGTTATTGCTTGATAGCACTGTTGATGACTACCTTCCATCACAGGACTACTCAATCAGTTGTACAGAATGGGAAGACCAT
Organism: Scyliorhinus torazame; assembly: GCF_047496885.1. NCBI lineage: Eukaryota > Metazoa > Chordata > Chondrichthyes > Carcharhiniformes > Scyliorhinidae > Scyliorhinus > Scyliorhinus torazame. Next base: position 162,881,967 of record NC_092724.1, read on the forward strand.
AGAAAATAGGAGCAGGAGAAGGCCATTCAGCCCCTTCAGCCTGCTCCGCCATTCATTATGATCATGGCTGATCATCTAAATCAATAGCCTTATCCAGCCTTCCCCCTCATAATCCGGCCAAGTGCTGTATCTAACTGCTGCTCGAAAACACGTTTTGGCTTCAACTACTTCCTGTGGCAACAAATTCCACAGGCCGACCACTCTCTGGGTGTAGAAATTTCTCCTCTTCCCTGCCCTAAATGGCCTACCCTGTATCCTCAGACTGTGACCCCTGGTTCTGGACACCCCCACCATCGGGAACATCCTTCCTGCATCCTCCCTGTCTAGTCCTGTTAGGATTTTATAGGTTTCTATGAGGTTCCCCCCTCAATCTTCTGAAACTAGGATAGAATGGGGGGGGGGGGGGGGGGGCAATGATGGGGGAACTGGGAGAGATTGGTGGTGGCTGAGATTGGGGGAACTACAAGAGATTGGGGGATACTGCAGGAGATTGGTGGAGGTTAGTGAGAATTGGGGGGAACTGGGAACGGACTGGTGGAGCTGGGGGAGTATTGGAGGATTTGGGGGAGATTGGTGGGGTTAGGGAGTATTGGGGGGAGCTTGGGGAGATCAGGTGACTGGGGGGTGGGGGGGTGAGAAGGTTCTGAAGCCAGTTTTCTCTTGCTCAATCTTCCCAGAAGAGTTGGCCTGAGATGTTCCTTTGATAATAAACAGGATTTCTTTGTGAACATGCATCATATTCCACGGGATTTGGCGTGAAGTGCAAACACAGCAATGCTTACCCGTACAGGCGGCATCAGGAGAACTGTTGCTTGGTGACACCACAGGAGACTGGTCGGTCTTCTTACATCCGGACAAGCCCTAGGGAAGAAAACCATGGACAAAACATGGTGATAATACAGCCCTAGGTGCCCACCGTCAACAGCCCATTCAATAATTCTCAACACAACAATTCTCCACCGTACTAATCCCTTGAATTCACCTCTCCATTCTTTAAAAATCACCCACAGCTCTGACTGTAACCTCTCCATGTTCTCGTCACTCCCAACACTGACTGTACCCTCTCCGTATGCCCGTCACCCCCAACACTGACTGTACCCTCTCCATATTCCCATCACCCTCAGCTCTGACTGTACCCTCTCCGTATTCCCGTCACCCTCAACACTGACTGTACCCGCTCCGTCTTCCTGTCACCCCCAACACTGACTGTACCCTCTCCGTATTCCCGTCACCCTCAACACTGACTGTACCCTCTCCGTATTCCTGTCACCCCCTACACTGACTGTACCCTCTCCATGTTCGCGTCACCCCCAACACTGACTGTACCTATCCGTATTCCCGTCACCCTCAGCTCTGACTGTACCCTCTCCGTATTCCCATCATCCCCAACACTGACTGTACCCTCTCCATATTCCCGTCACCCCCAACACTGACTGTACCCTCTCCGTATTCCTGTCACCCTCAGCTCTGACTGTACCCGCTCTGTATTCCCGTCAACCCATCACTGACTGTACCCTCTCCGTATTCCCATCACCCCCAACACTGACTGTACCCTCTCCATATTCCCGTCACCCCAACACTGACTGTACCCTCTCCGTATTCCCGTCACCCTCAGCTCTGACTGTACCCTCTCCGTATTCCCGTCACACTCAGCACTGACTGTACCCTTTCCATATTCCCGTCACCCTCAGCTCTGACTGTACCCTCTCCGTATTCCCGTCACCCTCAACACTGACTGTACCCTCTCCGTATTCCCGTCACCCTCAGCTCTGACTGTACCCTCTCCATATTCCTGTCACCCCCAACACTGACTGTATCCTCTCCATAGTCCCGTCACCCTCAGCACTGACTGTACCCTCTCCATATTCCCGTCAACCCCAGCTCTGACTGTACCCTCTCCGTATTCCCATCACCCTCAACACTGTCTGTACCCTCTCCATAGCCTGTCACCCCCAGCTCTGACTGTACCCTCTCCATAGCCTGTCACCTCAGCTCTGACTGTACCCTCTCCATATTCCTGTCACCCCCAACACTGACTGTATCCTCTCCATAGTCCTGTCACCCTCAGCACTGACTGTACCCTCTCCATATTCCCGTCAACCCCAGCTCTGACTGTACCCTCTCCGTATTCCCATCACCCCCAGCTCTGACTGTACCCTCTCCATAGCCTGTCACCCCCAGCTCTGACTGTACCCTCTCCATAGCCTGTCACCCCCAGCTCTGACTGTACCCTCTCCATATTCCCGTCACACTCAGCACTGACTGTACCCTTTCCATATTCCCGTCAGCCTCAGCTCTGACTGTACCCTCTCCGTATTCCCGTCACCCTCAACACTGACTGTACCCTCTCCATATTCCCGTCACCCTCAGCTCTGACTGTACCCTCTCCATATTCCCGTCACCCTCAGCTCTGACTGTACCCTCTCCATATTCCCGTCTCCCTCAGCACTGACTGTACCCTCTCCATATTCCCGTCACCCACAGCTCTGACTGTACCCTCTCCATATTCCTGTCACCCCCAACACTGACTGTATCCTCTCCATATTCCCGTCACCCTCAGCACTGACTGTACCCTCCCCGTATTCCCGTCACCCTCAACACTGACTGTACCCTCCCCGTATTAACGTCACCCCCAGCTCTGACTGTACCCTCTCCGTATTCCCGTCACCCCCAACACTAACTGTACCCTCTCCATATTCCCGTCACCCCCAGCTCTGACTGTACCCTCTCCGTATTCCCATCACCCCCAGCTCTGACTGTACCCTCTCCGAATTCCCATCACCCCCAGCTTTGACGGTACCCTCTCCATAGCCTGTCACCCCCAGCTCTGACTGTACCCTCTCCATAGCCTGTCACCCCCAACACTGACTGTACCCTCTCCATAGCCTGTCACCCCCAGCTCTGACTGTACCCTCTCCATAGCCTGTCACCCCCAGCTCTGACTGTACCCTCTCCATAGCCTGTCACCCCCAGCTCTGACTGTACCCTCTCCATAGCCTGTCACCCCCAACACTGACTGTACACTCTCCGTATTCCTGTCACCCCCAGCTCTGACTGTACCCTCTCCCTGCTCTGGCCTTTACTTGATTTAGTCTTGCTGAAGTCATGTTCTCAGTTTCGGAGTGTGGACTCGATGCCATCCCTGGGTGGAGTCTCGGGGGCAGTGAGAGGAAGTTGAACCCTGACGTCTTCTTGCCGTTTGCTGCTCCAGTGGGAGTCGAGGGTGGCAAGGTACTGCGATGCGGTGGGTTACTGCCAGCATCAGGCTGAGGGCTCCTCCGCACAAACCCAATCTCCACTGTTCCCTCTGGCCTGAAACAGATACGTGAAGTTGCGCACTTAATAAAAAACATTTCAATGTTTTAATCTGTAGTAATGTTTTAAATCTCTCTATGAACAAGCCCAGGAATCTGTACAGCCATAGATCCAAGATATCAGCAGAGAATCAGCCATGATCCCATTGAATGGTGGAGCAGGTGGAGTGTGTATGTTTGTAATGTGACATGCTCTGACGGAGAATCGGACACGGATTTGAGATGGGAAAATATAAAAGGAAGTGTTGAAATGGCAGAGAAATAGGAGGAGACCATGGGGCCCTCGGGCCAGCTCCGCCATTCAGATCACTCACGGTTCACCTGCACATCACCTCCGGTTACCCACCTGTAAACCCCACCAGGTGTTCACAGCAACATCAACAAACCCAATCTGACTGCGAGGCACAGGAGATATTCAGACAGGAGACCAAAACCTGAGTCAAAGAGGAAAGCTTCAAAGAGCGTCTTCAATGAGAGAGAGGGAGAGAGACACTTGTGTGTTGACAGTGAACAAAGAAATGGTCGTCTCCCAAAGGGCAAGAAAGGGCAATATGTTCTGTGATAGTGGAGTCGGACACTTTAGGAACTTTCAAGTGGTTATTGGATAGGCACATGGAGCACACCAGAATGACAGGGAGTGGGATAGCTTGATCTTGGTTCCGGACAAAGCTCGGCACAACATCGAGGGCCGAACGGCCTGTTCTGTGCTGTAATGTTCTATGTTCTAAAGAGGTAAGGCCAGGGTTCAATTGTGTGTAAATGCACAGAGTATGGGCAACTGGAAACAGAAAGTGTTCTAAGGGGATATGACATCGTCGTATTGACAGCAACATGGCTCAAGCCAGAGGGACTGGATACTGAACATCCGGGGTTTAGCAGGACCAGGGTGGGTAAAAAGGGTGGAGATGTAGCAGTCTCGCTCAGAGATAGTGGGCGAGATTCTCCGACCCCCCCCGCGGGTAGGGGAGAATCCAGGCAAGTATCAGAGCTCCTGGACAAGTTGCTGTTCCTGAATCAGAATCGCTGTGGTTGGAGGTGAGAAACAGGAAGGAGCGGTGACTGTGTTTGGGTTTTATTATAGACCCCCAAATAGTGGGGAGGAAGTGGAAGAGAGCATTTGTAGACAGATTATGGGGACCTGCAGGGTAAGTAGGGTTGAGCTAGTTGGGGATTTCAATTACCCGAAGATAGACTGGAAAATGGGTAGAATGTGAGGCACGCAATGGGAGAAATTCCTGCAGTGTGTGCGGGGTGTACGGGGGGGGGGTGTACAGGGGTGTGTGCGGGGTGTGTACGGGGGGTGTACGGGGGGTGTACGGGGGGGGGGGGGTGTGCGGGGGTGTGTGCGGGGTGTACGGGGTGTGTACGGGGGGGTGTACGGGGGGGTGTGTGCGGGGTGTACGGGGTGTGTACGGGGGGGTGTACGGGGGGGGTGTACGGGGTGTACGGGGTGTGTACGGGGGGGTGTACGGGGGTGTGTGCAGGGTGTTCGGGGGGGGGTGTGCGAGGGTGTGTGCGGGGTGTACGGGGGGGGGGTGCGGGGGGGTGTACGGGGGCGGTGCGGGGTGTACGGGGTGGTGTACGGGGGTGTGTGCAGGGTAGGTATAGGGGTGTGTACAGGGGGTGGGTACGGGTGTGGGTATGGGTGTGGGTATGGGTACGGAGGTGGGTACGGGGGAGTATGGGGGTGGGTACGGAGGGTGTATGGGGGAGGGTACGAGGGTGGGTACGGGGGTGGGTACGGGGGGAGTACAGGGGTTGGTATGTGTGTAGGTACAGGGGGAGTACGGAGGTGGGTACGGGGGGAGTATGGGGGTGGGTACGGGGGGAGTACGGGGGTGGGTACGGGGGGAGTATGGGGGTGGGTACGGGGGGAGTACTGGGCTGGGTACGGGGGAGTATGGGGGTGGGTACGGGGGGGTATGGGGATGGGTATGGGGGGAGTGTGGGGGTGGGGTGGGTACGGGGGGTATGGGGGTGGGTACGGGGGGAGTATGGGGGTGGGTACGGGGGGAGTATGAGGGTGGGTACGGGGGGAGTATGGGGGTGGGTATGGGAGGAGTATGGGGGTGGGTACGGGGGGGGAGTACGGGGGTGGGTACGGGGGGAGTGTGGGGGTGAGTACGGGGGGAGTATGGGGGTTGGTACGGGGGGAGTATGGGAGTGGGTACGGGGGGAGTGTGGGGGTGAGTACAGGGGGAGTATGTGGGTTGGTACGGGGGAGTATGGGGGTTGGTACGGGGGGAGTATGGGGGTGGGTACGGGGGGAGTGTGGGGGTGAGTACAGGGGGGTATGGGGGTGGGTACGGGGGGAGTATGGGGGTTGGTATGGGGGGAGTATGGGGGTTGGTACGGGGGGAGTATGGGGGTGGGTACGGGGGGAGTGTGGGGGTGAGTACGGGGGGAGTATGGGGGTTGGTACGGGGGGAGTATGGGGGTTGGTATGGGGGGAGTATGGGGGTTGGTACGGGGGGGTATGGGGGTTGGTATGGGGGGAGTATGGGAGTGGGTACGGGGGGAGTGTGGGGGTGAGTACGGGGGGAGTATGGGGGTTGGTACGGGGGGAGTATGGGGGTTGGTATGGGGGGAGTATGGGGGTGGGTACGGGGGGAGTGTGGGGGTGAGTACGGGGGGGTATGGGGTGGGTACGGGGGGAGTATGGGGGTTGGTACGGGGGGAGTATGGGGGTTGGTACGGGGGGTGTATGGGGGTGGGTACGGGGGGGAGTACCGGTCTCTAAAGGTAGTCGAGCAGCTGGATACAGTGGGTAAGAAGGCATATGGTAACTTAACTCTATTAACCGAGGCAGAGAGTTTAAGAGCCGGGAGGTTGTGCTGGAACTGGTTAAACGTTGGTTAGGCCACAGCTAGAGTATTGTGAGCAGTTCTGGAATCCGCATTATGGGAGGGATGTGATAGCACTGGAAAGGGTGCAGAGATTTACCAGGACGTTGCCTGGGCTGCAGAGTTTTAGCTGTGAAGAGAGATTGGATAGACTGGGGTTGTTTTCCTTCGAGCAGCGGAGACTGAGGGGACATGGTTGCGATGTATAAAATTATGAGGGGCACAGAAGAGCAGACAGGAAGAAACCTTTCCCCTTGGTGGAGGGATCAATGACCAGGGGGCAGAGATTTAAGGTCAGGGGGCAGAAGGTTCAGAGGGGATGTGAGGATAATCCTTTTCCCCCAGAGGGTGGAGGGAGTCTGGAACCCGCTGCCTGAAAGGGTGGGGGAGGCAGAGACCCTCGCAATGCCGAGGTATACACCGCTATGGACCAAGTGCTGGGAAATGGGATTGGAATAGTTAGGTGGTTGTTTTTGACTGCAGCAGGTGTGATGGGCCGAATGGGCATTTTAGTGCTGTAGACCCCTATAACTCTCTCTGCCATGCCAGTCCTCAATGCCTGTGCCCCCGTGTCAAACTGCACGATACACCTCAGTTTCAACCTGGTCAGAATGCTCCTGGCCTCTTCCTGTGTAACAGCAATCAGGGACTCCTTGTTTATGGACACCAGCTGGTCCCCGGGTTGCAATCTTCCATCCTGTGGGTAACAGAAACATCATATTATGGGACGTGGAGTGAGAAGATCTGCAATCCTGACTGAAAGCCCTCTGTGCTAAGGCAGGGCAGCACTGAGTGACGAGGACTCCCGCCCACAATCGCTTCCATGTATAAATCCCAACCGTTCATTCTGAAAATTCCCTGCCTCCGACATTGCCAAAGTGCAGCTAATTGCTACAGGACAGATGATAATAATAATAATAATTGCTAATTGTCACAAGTAGGCTTCAATGAAGTTACTGTGAAAAGCCCCTAGTCGCCACATTCCGGCGTCTGTTCGGGGAGGCGGGTACGGGAGTGCGTATTGCAGCAACTCAGGGCAGTGAGCACGTACTGGGGTCAGAGAGGGCATGGGGGGCTGTGAGCAGATACATCAGAATAATAATCTTTATTGTCACAAGTAGGCTTACATGAACACTGCAATGAGGCTACTGTGAAAATCACCTCGTCGCCACATTCTGGCGCCAGTTCGGGTACACGGAGGGAGAATTCAGAATGTCCAGGGGTCGGAGCGAGTATAGTAGACAGTGAGCAGATACAGGGGTCGGAGTGGGTATTGGAGACTGTGAGCAGATACAGGGGTCGGAGTGGGTATTGGAGACTGTGAGCAGATACAGGGGTCAGAGTGGGCATTGGAGACAGTGAGCAGATACAGGGGCCGGAGTGGGTATTGTAGACAGTGAGCAGATACAGGTGTCGGAGTGGGTATTGGAGACAGTGAGCAGATACAGGGGCCGGAGTGGGTATTGGAGACAGTGAGCAGATACAGGGGTCGGAGTGGGTATTGGAGACAGTGAGCAGATGCAGGGGTCGGAGTGAGTATTGGAGACAGTGAGCAGATACAGGTGTCGGAGTGGGTATTGGAGACAGTGAGCAGATACAGGGGTCGGAGTGGGTATTGGAGACAGTGAGCAGATACAGGGATCGGAGTGGGTAGTGGAGACAGTGAGCAGATACAGGGTCAGAGTGGGTATTGGAGACAGTGAGCAGGTACAGGGGTCGGAGTGGGCATTGGAGACAGTGAGCAGATACAGGGATCGGAGTGGGTATTGGAGACAGTGAGCAGGTACAGGGGTCGGAGTGGGCATTGGAGACAGTGAGCAGATACAGGGTCAGAGTGGGTATTGGAGACAGTGAGCAGATACAGGGGTCGGAGTGGATATTGGAGACAGTGAGCAGATACAGGGTCAGAGTGGGTATTGGAGACAGTGAGCAGATACAGGGGTCGGAGTGGGTATTGGAGACAGTGAGCAGATACAGGGGTGTCATTCTCCGACCCCCCGCCGGGTCGGAGAATGGCCGTTGGCCGCCGTGAATCCCGCCCACGCCCCCGCTGAAGTCTCCGGTACCGGAGATTGGGCGGGGGCGGGAATCGGGCCGCGCCGGTTGGCGGGACCCCCCGCTGGATTCTCCGGCCCGGATGGGCCGAAGTCCCGCCCAGAAATTGCCTGTCCCGCCGGCGTAAATCAAAGCTGGTATTTACCGGCGGGACCAGGCGGCGTGGGCGGGCTCCGGGGTCCTGGGGGGGCGTGGGGCGATCTGACCCTGGGGGATGCCCCCACGGTGGCCTGGCCCGCGATCGGGGCCCAACGATCCGCGGGAGGGCCTGTGCCGTGGGGGCACTCTTTCCCTTCCGCCTCCGCTACGGCCTCCACCATGGCGGAGGCGGAAGAGACTCTCCCCACTGCGCATGCGCGGGAAACTGACAGCGGCCGCTGACGCTCCCGCGCATGCGCCGCATTTCCGCGCCAGCTGGCGGGGAAACAAACGCCATTTCCGCCAGCTGGCGGGGCGGAAATCCCTCCGGCGTCGGCCTAGCCCCTCAATGTTGGGGCTAGGCCGCCAAAGATGCGGAGCATTCCGCACCTTCGGGGCCGGCGCAATGCCCGTCTGATTGGCGCCGGCTTTGGCGCCAGTCGGCGGACATCCCGCCGTTGGGGGAGAATTTCGCCCCAGGTGTCGGAGTGGGTATTGGAGACAGTGAGCAGATACAGGGGTCGGAGTGGGTATTGGAGACAGTGAGCAGATACAGGGATCAGAGCGGGTATTGGAGACAGTGAGCAGATACAGGGTCAGAGTGGGTATTGGAGACAGTGAGCAGATACAGGGGTTGGAGTGGGTATTGGAGACAGTGAGCAGATACAGGGGTCGGAATGGGTATTGGAGACAGTGAGCAGATACAGGGATCGGAGTGGGTATTGGAGACAGTGAGCAGATACAAGGGTCGGAGTGGGTATTGGAGACAGTGAGCAGATACAGGGGTCAGAGTGGGTATTGGAGACAGTGAGCAGATACAGGGGCCAGAGTGGGAGCTGAGGAGCAGTGAGCAGATACAGGGGTCGGAGTGGGTACAGGGGGCCTGTGAGCAGATACTGGTGTCGGAGTGGGAGCTGAGGAGCAGTGAGCTGATACAGGGGTCGGAGTGGGTACAGGGGGCCTGTGAGCAGATACTGGGGTCGGAGTGGGAGCTGAGGAGCAGTGAGCTGATACAGGGGTCGGAAAGCAGCTGGGGGACAGTGTGCAGATACAGGAGTAACAGAGGGTGCGGGGGATTGTGAGCAGATACGGGGTATCAGAGTGTGCTGGGGACAGTGAGCAGATACAGGGGTAACAGAGGGTGCTGGGGACAGTGAGCAGATACAGGGGTAACAGAATGTGCTGGGGATTGTGAGCAGATATGGGGTAACAGAGTGTGCTGGGGATTGTGAGCAGATACAGGGGTAACAGAGAGTGCTGGGGATTGTGAGCAGATACGGGGTAACAGAGTGTGCTGGGGATTGTGAGCAGATACGGGGTATCAGAGGGTGCTGGGGATTGTGAGCAGTTACAGGAGTAACAGAGGGTGCTGGGGGACTGTGAGCAGATACAGGGGTATCAGAGGGTGCTGGGGGACTGTGAGCAGATACAGGGGTATCAGAGTGTGCTGGGGACAGTGAGCAGATACAGGGGTAACAGAGGGTGCTGGGGGACTGTGAGCAGATACAGGGGTATCAGAGTGTGCTGGGGACAGTGAGCAGATACAAGGGTATCAGGGGGTGCTGGGGACAGTGAGCAGATACAGGGGTATCAGAGGGTGCTGGGGATTGTGAGCAGATACAGGGGTAACAGAGGATGCTGGGGACAGTGAGCAGATACAGGGGTATCAGAGGGTGCTAGGGACAGTGAGCAGATACAAGGGTAACAGAGGGTGCTGGGGACAGTGAGCAGATACAGGGGTAACAGAGGGTGCTGGGTATGGTGAGCAGATACAGGGGTAACAGAGGATGCTGAGGATTTGAGCAGATACAGGGGTATCAGGGGGTGCTGGGGATTGTGAGCAGATACAGGGGTAACAGAGGGTGCAGGGGGACTGTGAGCAGACACATGGGTAACAGAGGGTGCTAGGGGACTGTGAGCAGATACAGGGGTAACAGAGGGTGCTGGGGACAGTGAGCAGATACAGGGGTATCAGGGGGTGCTGGGGATTGTGAGCAGATACAGGGGTAACAGAGGGTGCTGGGGACTGTGAGCAGATACAGGGGTAACAGAGGATGCTGAGGATTGTGAGCAGATACAGGGGTATCAGGGGGTGCTGGGGATTGTGAGCAGATACAGGGGTAACAGAGGGTGCTGGGGACAGTGAGCAGATACAGGGGTAACAGAGGGTGCTGGGGGACAGTGAGCAGATACAGGGGTATCAGGGGGTGCTGGGGATTGTGAGCAGATACAGGGGTAACAGAGGGTGCTGGGGATTGTGAGCAGATACAGGGGTAACAGAGGGTGCGAGGGGACAGTGAGCAGATACAGGGGTAACGGAGGGGGCTAGGGGACTGTGAGCAGATACAGGGGTAACAGAGAGTGCTGGGGACAGTGAGCAGATACAGGGGTAACAGAGGGTGCTGGGGACAGTGAGCAGGTACAGGGGTAACAGAGGGTGCTGGGGATTGTGAGCAGATACAGGGGTAACAGAGGGTGCGAGGGGACAGTGAGCAGATACAGGGGTAACAGAGTGGGCTCGGGGACTGTGAGCAGATACAGGGTAACAGAGGGTGCTGGGGACAGTGAGCAGATACAGGGGTAACAGAGGGTGCTGGGGACTGTGAGCAGATACAGGGGTAACAGAGGGTGCTGGGGGACAGTGAGCAGATACAGGGGTAACAGAGAGTGCTGGGGACTGTGAGCAGATACAGGGGTAAAAGAGAGTGCTGGGGACAGTGAGCAGATACAGTAGTCGGAATGGATGCTCAGTATCTGCTCACAGGGAAGGAGATTGAACGGATACAGGGCTAGGGACAGTAAACTCTGGGATGATATATCGTGGAATGAGGCAGGGGTGCCCTTTGTCCCCCCTGCTCTTTGCCCTGGCGTTTGAGCCACTGGCCAAGGCGTTGAGGGAGTTCAGAAACTGGAGGGGGTTGGTTGGGGGGGGGGGGGGGGAGCACCGAGTTTCGCTGTATGCGGATGACCTGCTGCTGTACATTGCGGATCCGGTGGAGGGGATGGGGGAGGTCATGCGGATACTTCGGGATTTTGGAGACTTCTCGGGATACAAGCTAAACGTGGGGAAAGGCGAGCTCTTTGTGGTGCATGCGAGGGGCCAGGAAGAGAGGTTGGGGGAACTACCGCTCAAGATGGTGGAGAGGAGTTTTAGGAACTTGGGCATCCAGGTGGCCAAGAGCTGGGGGGTCCTGCACAAGCTCAACTTAGCGCGGCTGGTCAGATGGAGGAGGACTTTAGGGGGTGGGACATGCTGTCACTCTCCCTGGCGGGCAGGGTGCAGTCCGGAAAGATGACGGTCCTCCCCAGGTTCTTGTTCGTGTTCCAGTGTCTTCCCATTCTCATCCCCAAGTCCTTTTTCAAGCTGGTACGTAGGAGTATCACGGGATTTGTGTGGGCAAATAAGACCCCGCGGGTTAAGAGACTGTTTTTGGAGCACAGTCGGGGGGGGTTGGCGCTGCCGAACCTGAGCAGCTGTTACTGGGCAGCGAATGTGTTGATGATTCGGAAATGGGTAATGGAGGGAGAGGGGGCGGCGTGGAAACGGGTGGAGGCGGTGTCCTGTACAGATACTAGTTTGGGGGCACTGGTGACGGCACCGTTGCCGCTTCCGCCGACGTGGTATACCACGAGCCGGGTGGTGGCGGCGCCTCTGGGGATTTGGGGGCAGTGGAGACGGCCAGGGGGGAGGTGGGGGCCTCAGTTTGGATCCCGATACGGAACAACCACAGGTCCGTTCCAGGCGGGTTCCTAGGCTGGCACAGAGCGGGAATCAGCAGGATGGGGAATTTGTTTATCGATGGGACTTTTGCCAGTCTGAGGGCGCTGGAGGAGAAATTGGGGCTGCCCCCGGGGAACACTTTTAGGTACCTGCAGGTTCGGGCATTTGTGAAAAAGCAGGTGGGGGAATTCCCGCTGCTGCATTCCCGGAGGATACAGGACAGGGTGGTCTCGGGCGTGTGGGTAGGGGATGGCAAGATATCGGAGATATACCGGGAGCTGCAGGAGGCGGAGGAGGCCTCGGTGGAGGAGCTGAAGGGCAAGTGGGAGGAGGAGCTGGATGAAGGCCTGTGGGCTGACGCCCTGGGCAGGGTCAATTCCTCCTCATCTTGCGCCAGGCTTAGCCTGATTCAGTTTAAGGTGGTGCACCGGCTGCATATGACAGTGGCGAGAATGAGTAGTTTTTTGGGGGTAGAGGACAGGTGTGTGAGGTGTTCGGGGAGCCCAGTGAACCATGCCCATATGTTCTGGGCATGCCCGGCACTTACGGAATTTTGGAAAGGCTCCGCAAAGGCCATGTCCAAGGTCTTGGATACTCGGGTGAAACCGAGCTGGGGGATAGCGATATTTGGGGTATCCGACGATCCGGGAGTGCAGGAGTCGAAAGAGGCCGGAGTTCTGGCCTTGGTAGCCCGGAGAAGGCTCTTGTTAATGTGGAGAGACGCGAACCCCCCAAGCGTAGAGGCTTGGGTCAGTGACATGGCGGGGTTTCTCAGGCTGGAGAAGATAAAGTTTGCCTTGCGAGGGTCTTTGCAGGGGTTCTCCAGGCGGTGGCAACCGTTCCTTGTCTTTCTCGCGGAACGTTAGGTGGAGGTCAGCAGCAGCAACCCGGGGGGGGGGGGATATCTCATTTTATTTGTAAGGGGCGGATGCCCTACTTTGTTTTGTTTTTGTTTATTAAATTCTTAGTTGGTTAGGGGGTTAAGTTGTTTTATTGGCACAGTGTTTTGCCTTCTTTGCGTTATACTTTCTATTGTCGTGTTTTGTAAAACATTATGGAAAAATCTTGAATAAAAACATTTTAAAAAAACAAAAAAGCTTTGGAATGAAAGCAGACATTTCCTTTCCAGTTTATATCTGCTATGCTGACAATGAGTGTTCAGTGTGAAGGTTTTGCCCAACTCCATATACCTCCCACATTATCAAAGTGCATCACCTGCGCTCCGAGATTCCATGGCGGGGGGTCAGTCACAATGACACCAGCTTTGTGCAAGTAGCTTGTGGATATTTTAAATACAGATCATTCGGAAAACCGTACGGGATCAGATTGAGGTAGCAATTTCACAGACACGATCCCAGTGGCATTGTGCGGAATTGGTTCCATAAACACCTCGGTATGTACCTGCCAAGGTTAATGTACTATAACAGCTTGTTTTCTCTCAATGTCTCTTTCTCTCTCCTACACAAAGTTTCCCTCCTGTTTGCCCTTGCCACCTTGCCCCTGCCGCCGTGCCCCTGCTCACCCTCATCGTGTCGCGCTCCATGGCCAGAGATCCACCCCTTAATGGCTGAGCCAAGGAGACAATCTGGGCACGTGACCATTTGCAGGCAGGGTACTAGAGGTCAGGCTGCCTTCCAGCCAAGGTCGTATCCACCCGTGGCCAATCTCCACGGACGAGAGTGGGGGAGAGGGAGGTCAATGGTCAGAGTTCATGTGGTGCCTGGCTGACCTTCCCTCTCACTAGCCTGGGGCATAGGGAGACCAGTTATAATTCACCAACTGTAGACACAGTCCTCAAAGTAATTATTAACCCGAATGATCCGCAGGGTAGGCTTTTGATCAAATAACCCGGCAGTACAGCAGCAACAGTCAGGCTGGGGTAAGAGGCCTATTAATTGTCCACAGTTACTGCTGGAGATATGGAGGTGAAATGTTGCAGGGTGGAGGAATATAGGTGTGATGAATGGTTACTGTCCCCTTAACACCATGTAGGTGATGCCCCTTTAAGACCGGGTTTGGAACCCTGGGGGACTCCGCCCCCGGCTCCGCCCACCTGGGAGCCGTATATAAGGTGCCGCCCTGTAGACGGCACTCAGTAAGCACACGTCTCCTTAACTGGCTAGTTCTCTGCTTATTAAATCCTTCATTTACCATTCCACACTCTCGTGTCGTTATTGAGGGTACTACAATTGGATACGGACAAATTTAAATCTATGTCACTTTGGCTCTAAATGTCTGGATTTTCCGAAAGAAAGGCAGAGTTTCTTGACATCCTCAGGGTTTATCAAGGTGGTTCGCAGCTAATACAATCCCAGACCAGACCCCAACAGCGGCTAGGATACCGACAGAAACCCCAATATTTTATTTTCCTTTTGTAAGACAGTGGGGAAAGAATACTCACTCCAGGAGTGATTTCACAAAGAAATAGGAATATGGTAAATTAAAACACACTTTGTCACTAACACAGTATTAAAATAGCTTTAACATCACACAAGAAAATACTTACAATTACCCCTCAAACAAGGCTAATCAATAGTGACAGAATATCCCTTAACTGCTATCGTTATTCCCACTCAAACAACAAAACCATCTTGGATCCCAATCCACTTTTAAATACATTAGGACTCAGGAATGCTTTCAGTATGGAGATGTGTTGGTTACTCCACTTTGAGAAAGAGATCTTTTGATAATGCTTAAAGAAAGAGACCTGACACCCTGTCAGAATAATCTTTGGCTGAGGAAGAGCTTGGAGGGGAGTTGGAGGTCAGGCTATGGGAGAAGGCCCTGCTGAGGAGAGTCAATGCATCCTCATCGTGTGCCAGGCGGAATATCCGGGAGCCCAGTGGGTGGGGGGGGTGGGCGGGCGGAGGCCGACGTTTTGGCCTTTGCCTCCCTGGTTGCCTGGAGACGGATTTTGCTGGGACGGAGGGACTCGGAGCCTCCAAAGTCGGGGGTTTGGGTCAGTGACGTGGCGGGGTTACTTAGGCTAGAGAAAATTAAGTTCACCTTAAGGGGGTCGTTACAGGGGTTCACTCGGAGGTGGCAGGCTTTCATCGACTTCTTCAAGGAGAATTGACCGTCAGCAGGGGGGAGGCATGGAAGTGAAGAATAGGGGCAGGGAATCTAATATATGGGTAGTTAGGGTTTAGGGTTGGGGGAGCTGGGTGTGTTATTGTGGGTTATTTGCGTGTGTTGGGTTGGGGGAGCTGGGTATGTTATTGTGGGTTATTTGCGTGTGTTGGGTTGGGAGGGCTGGGTATGTTATTGTGGGTTATTTGCGTGCGTTGGGTTGGGGGAGCTGGGTATGTTATTGTGGGTTATTTGTGTGCGTGGGGTTGGGGGGGGGGCTGGGTATGTTATTGTGGGTTATTTGCGTGTGTTGGGTTGGGGGAGCTGGGTATGTTATTGTGGGTTATTTGCGTGTGTTGGGTTGGGGGAGCTGGGTATGTTATTGTGGGTTATTTGCGTGTGTTGGGTTGGGGGAGCTGGGTATGTTATTGTGGGTTATTTGCGCGTGTTGGGTTGGGGGAGCTGGGTATGTTATTGTGGGTTATTTGCATATGTTGGGTTGGGGGAGCTGGGTATGTTATTGTGGGTTATTTGCGTGTGTTGGGTTGGGGAGCTGGGTATGTTATTGTGGGTTATCTTCATGTGTTGGGTTGGGGGAGCTGGGTATGTTATTGTGGGTTATTTGCGTGTGTTGAGTTGGGGGAGCTGGGTATATTATTGTGGGTTATTTGCATGTGTTGGGTTGGGGGAGCTGGGTATATTATTGTGGGTTATTTGCATGTGTTGGTTTGGGGGAGCTGGGTATGTTATTGTGGGTTATTTGCGTGTGTTGGGTTGGGTAGCTGGGTATGTTACTGTGGGTTATTTGCGTGTGTTGGGTTGGGGGAGCTGGGTATGTTATTGTGGTTCATTTGCCTGTGTTGGGTTGGGGGAGCTGGGTGTGTTATTGTGGGTTATTTGCGTGTGTTGGGTTGGGGGAGCTGGGTATGTTACTGTGGGTTATTTGCGTGTGTTGGGTTGGGGGAGCTGGGTATGTTATTGTGGGTTATTTGCATGTGTTGGGTTGGGGAGCTGGGTATGTTATTGTGGGTTATTTGCGTGTGTTGGGTTGGGGAGCTGGGTATGTTATTGTGGTTTATTTGCGTGTGTTGGGTTGGGGGGGCTGGGTATGTTATTGTGGGTTATTTGCGTGTGTTGGGTTGGGGGGGGCTGGGTATGTTATTGTGGGTTATTTGCGTGTGTTGGATTGGGGCAGCTGGGTATGTTATTGTGGGTTATTTGCGTGTGTTGGGTTGGGGAGCTGGGTATGTTATTGTGGGTTATTTGCGTGTGTTGGGTTGGGGGGGCTGGGTATGTTATTGTGGGTTATTTGCGTGTGTAGGGCTGGGGGAGCTGGGTATGTTATTGTGGGTTATTTGCATGTGTTGGGTTGGGGGAGCTGGGTATGTTATTGTGGGTTATTTGCGTGTGTTGAGTTGGGGAGCTGGGTATGTTATTGTGGGTTATTTGCGTGTGTTGGGTTGGGGAGCTGGGTATGTTATTGTGGGTTATTTGCGTGTGTTGAGTTGGGGAGCTGGGTATGTTATTGTGGGTTATTTGCGTGTGTTGAGTTGGGGGAGCTGGATATGTTATTGTGGGTTATTTGTGTTGGGTTGGGGGAGCTGGGTATGTTATTGTGGGTTATTTGCGTGTGTTGGGTTGGGGGAGCTGGGTATGTTATTGTGGGTTATTTGCGTGTGTTGCGTTGGGGAGCTGCGTATGTTATTGTGGGTTATTTGCGTGTGTTGGGTTGGGGGAGGTTGGTATGTTATTGTGGGTTATTTGCGTGTGTTGGGTTGCAGGAGCTGGGTATGTTTTTGTGGGTTATTTGCGTGTGTTGGATTGGGGGAGCTGGGTATGTTATTGTGGGTTATTTGCGTGTGTTGGGTTGGGGAGCTGGATATGTTATTGTGGGTTATTTGCGTGCGTTGGGTTGGGGGAGCTGGGTATATTATTGTGGGTTATTTGCGTGTGTTGGGTTGGGGAGCTGGGAATGTTATTGTGGGTTATTTGCGTGTGTTGGGTTGGGGGAGCTGGGTATGTTATTGTGGGTTATTTGCGTGCGTTGGGTTGGGGGGGCTGGGTATGTTTTTGTGGGTTATTTGTGTATGTTGGGTTGGTGAGCTGGGTATGTTATTGTGGGTTATTTGCGTGTGTAGGGCTGGGGGGGGCTGGGTATGTTATTGTGGGTTATTTGCGTGTGTTGGATTGGGGGAGCTGGGTATGTTATTGTGGGTTATTTGCGTGTGTAGGGCTGGGGGAGCTTTGTATGTTACTGTGGGTTATTTGCGTGTGTTGGGTTGGGGAGCTGGGTACGTTATTGTGGCTTATTTGCGTGTGTTGGGTTGGGGGGGCTGGGTATGTTATTGTGGGTTATTTGCGTGTGTAGGGCTGGGGGGCTGGGTATGTTATTGTGGGTTATTTGCGTGTGTTGGGTTGGGGGAGCTGGGTATGTTATTGTGGGTTATTTGCGTGTGTAGGGCTGGGGGGCTGGGTATGTTATTGTGGGTTATTTGCGTGTGTTGGGTTGGGGGGGCTGGGTATGTTATTGTGGGTTATTTGCATGTGTTGGGTTGGGGGGGGGATGGGTATGTTATTGTGGGTTATTTGCGTGTGTTGGGTTGGGGGGGCTGGGTATGTTATTGTGGGTTATTTGCGTGTGTTGGGTTGGGGGGGCTGGGTATGTTATTGTGGGTTATTTGCGTGTGTTGGGTTGGGGAGCTGGGTATGTTATTGTGGGTTATTTGCGTGTGTTGGGTTGGGGGGGCTGGGTATGTTATTGTGGGTTATTTGCGTGTGTAGGGCTGGGGGAGCTGGGTATGTTATTGTGGGTTATTTGCGTGTGTTGAGTTGGGGAGCTGGGTATGTTATTGTGGGTTATTTGCGTGTGTTGAGTTGGGGAGCTGGGTATGTTATTGTGGGTTATTTGCGCGTGTTTGGTTGGGGAGCTGGATATGTTATTGTGGGCTATTTGTGTTGGGTTGGGGGAGCTTGGTATGTTATTGTGGGTTATTTGCGTGTGTTGGGTTGTGGGAGCTGGGTATGTTAGTGTGGGTTATTTGCGTGTGTTGGGTTGGGGGAGCTGGTAATGTTATTGTGGGTTATTTGTGTGTGTTGGGTTGGGGAGCTGGGTATGTAATTGTGGGTTATTTGCGTGTGTTGGGTTGGGGGAGGTAGGTATGTTATTGTGGGTTATTTGCGTGTGTTGGGTTGGGGGAGCTGGGTATGTTATTGTGGGTTATTTGCGTGTGTTGCGTTGGGGAGCTGCGTATGTTATTGTGGGTTATTTGCGTGTGTTGGGTTGGGGGAGGTTGGTATGTTATTGTGGGTTATTTGCGTGTGTTGGGTTGCAGGAGCTGGGTATGTTTTTGTGGGTTATTTGCGTGTGTTGGATTGGGGGAGCTGGGTATGTTATTGTGGGTTATTTGCGTGTGTTGGGTTGGGGAGCTGGATATGTTATTGTGGGTTATTTGCGTGCGTTGGGTTGGGGGAGCTGGGTATATTATTGTGGGTTATTTGCGTGTGTTGGGTTGGGGAGCTGGGAATGTTATTGTGGGTTATTTGCGTGTGTTGGGTTGGGGGAGCTGGGTATGTTATTGTGGGTTATTTGCGTGCGTTGGGTTGGGGGGGCTGGGTATGTTTTTGTGGGTTATTTGTGTATGTTGGGTTGGTGAGCTGGGTATGTTATTGTGGGTTATTTGCGTGTGTAGGGCTGGGGGGGGCTGGGTATGTTATTGTGGTTTATTTGCGTGTGTTGGATTGGGGGAGCTGGGTATGTTATTGTGGGTTATTTGCGTGTGTAGGGCTGGGGGAGCTTTGTATGTTACTGTGGGTTATTTGCGTGTGTTGGGTTGGGGAGCTGGGTACGTTATTGTGGCTTATTTGCGTGTGTTGGGTTGGGGGGGCTGGGTATGTTATTGTGGGTTATTTGCGTGTGTAGGGCTGGGGGGCTGGGTATGTTATTGTGGGTTATTTGCGTGTGTTGGGTTGGGGGAGCTGGGTATGTTATTGTGGGTTATTTGCGTGTGTAGGGCTGGGGGGCTGGGTATGTTATTGTGGGTTATTTGCGTGTGTTGGGTTGGGGGGGCTGGGTATGTTATTGTGGGTTATTTGCATGTGTTGGGTTGGGGGGGGCTGGGTATGTTATTGTGGGTTATTTGCGTGTGTTGGGTTGGGGGAGCTGGGTATGTTATTGTGGGTTATTTGCGTGTGTAGGGCTGGGGGGCTGGGTATGTTATTGTGGGTTATTTGCGTGTGTTGGGTTGGGGGGGCTGGGTATGTTATTGTGGGTTATTTGCATGTGTTGGGTTGGGGGGGGCTGGGTATGTTATTGTGGGTTATTTGCGTGTGTTGGGTTGGGGGGGCTGTGTATGTTATTATGGGTTATTTGTGTGTGTTGGGTTGGGGAGCTGGGTATGTTATTGTGGGTTAAATGCGTGTGTTGGGTTGGGGGGGCTGGGTATGTTATTGTGGGTTATTTGCGTGTGTTGGGTTGGGGGGGCTGGGTATGTTATTGTGGGTTATTTGCGTGTGTTGGGTTGGGGAGCTGGGTATGTTATTGTGGGTTATTTGCGTGTGTTGGGTTGGGGAGCTGGGTATGTTATTGTGGGTTATTTGCGTGTGTTGGGTTGGGGGGGCTGGGTATGTTATTGTGGGTTATTTGCGTGTGTAGGGCTGGGGGAGCTGGGTATGTTATTGTGGGTTATTTGCGTGTGTTGAGTTGGGGAGCTGGGTATGTTATTGTGGGTTATTTGCGTGTGTTGAGTTGGGGAGCTGGGTATGTTATTGTGGGTTATTTGCGCGTGTTTGGTTGGGGAGCTGGATATGTTATTGTGGGCTATTTGTGTTGGGTTGGGGGAGCTTGGTATGTTATTGTGGGTTATTTGCGTGTGTTGGGTTGTGGGAGCTGGGTATGTTAGTGTGGGTTATTTGCGTGTGTTGGGTTCGGGGAGCTGGTTATGTTATTGTGGGTTATTTGTGTGTGTTGGGTTGGGGAGCTGGGTATGTAATTGTGGGTTATTTGCGTGTGTTGGGTTGGGGGAGGTAGGTATGTTATTGTGGGTTATTTGTGTGTGTTGTGTTGCGGGAGCTGTGTATGTTTTTGTGGGTTATTTGCGTGTGTTGGATTGGGGGAGCTGGGTATGTTATTGTGGGTTATTTGCGTGTGTAGGGTTGGGGGGGCTGGGTAAGTTATTGTGGGTTATTTGCGTGTGTTGGGTTGGGGGGGCTGGGTATGTTATTGTGGATTATTTGCGTGTGTTGGGTTGGGGGGCTGGGTATGTTATTGTGGGTTATTTGCGTGTGTTGGGTTGAGGACCTGGGTATGTTATTGTGGGTTATTTGCGTGTGTTGGGTTGGGGACCTGGGTATGTTATTGTGGGTTATTTGCGTGCGTTGGGTTGGGGACCTGGGTATGTTATTGTGGGTTATTTGCGTGTGTTGGGTTGGGGAGCTGGGTATGTGATTGTGGGTTATTTGCGTGTGTTGGGTTGGGGGAGCTGGGTATGTTATTGTGGGTTATTTGCGTGTGTTGGGTTGGGGAGCTGGGTATGTTATATTGGGTTATTTGTGTGTGTTGGGTTGGGGGGCTGGGTATGTTATTGTGGGTTATTTGCGTGTGTTGGGTTGGGGACCTGGGTATGTTATTGTGGGTTATTTGCGTGTGTTGGGTTGGGGAGCTGGGTATGTTATTGTGGGTTATTTGCGTGTGTTGGGTTGGGGGAGCTGGGTATGTTATTGTGGGTTATTTGCGTGTATTGAGTTGGGGAGCTGGGTATGTTATTGTGGGTTATTTTCGTGTGTAGGGCTGGGGGAGCTGGGTATTTTATTGTGGGTTATTTGCGTGTGTTGGGTTGGGGGAGCTGGGTATGTTATTGTGGGTTATTTGCGTGTGTTGGGTTGGGGGAGCTGGGTATGTTACTGTGGGTTATTTGCGTGTGTTGGGTTGGGGACCTGGGTATGTTATTGTGGGTTATTTGCGTGTGTTGGGTTGGGGGAGCTGGGTATGTCATTGTGGGTTATTTGCGTGTGTTGGGTTGGGGGAGCTGGGTATGTTATTGTGGGGTATTTGCGTGTGTTGGGTTGGGGGGGCTGGGTATGTTATTGTGGGTTATTTGCGTGTGTTGGGTTGGGGAGCTGGGTATGTTATTGTGGGTTATTTGCGTGTGTAGGGCTGGGGGAGCTGGGTATTTTATTGTGGGTTATTTGCGTGTATTGGGTTGGGGGAGCTGGGTATGTTATTGCGGGTTATTTGCGTGTGTTGGGTTGGGGGAGCTGGGTATGTTACTGTGGGTTATTTGCGTGTGTTAGGTTGGGGTAGCTGGGTATGTTATTGTGGGTTATTTGCGTGTGTTCGGTTGGGGCAGCTGGGTATGTTATTGTGGGTTATTTGCGTGTGTTGGGTTGGGGACCTGGGTATTTTATTGTGGGTTATTTGCGTGTGTTGGGTTGGTGGAGCTGGGTATGTTATTGTGGGTTATTTGCGTGTGTTGGGTTGTGGGAGCTGGGTATGTTAGTGTGGGTTATTTGCGTGTGTTGGGTTGGGGGAGCTGGTTATGTTATTGTGGGTTATTTGTGTGTGTTGGGTTGGGGAGCTGGGTATGTAATTGTGGGTTATTTGCGTGTGTTGGGTTGGGGGAGGTAGGTATGTTATTGTGGGTTATTTGTGTGTGTTGTGTTGCGGGAGCTGGGTATGTTTTTGTGGGTTATTTGCGTGTGTTGGATTGGGGGAGCTGGGTATGTTATTGTGGGTTATTTGCGTGTGTAGGGTTGGGGGGGGCTGGGTAAGTTATTGTGGGTTATTTGCGTGTGTTGGGTTGGGGGGGCTGGGTATGTTATTGTGGGTTATTTGCGTCTGTTGGGTTGGGGGGGCTGGGCATGATATTGTGGGTTATTTGCGTGTGTTGGGTTGGGGAGCTGGGTATGTTATTGTGGGTTATTTGCGTGTGTTGGGTTGGGGGAGCTGGGTATGTTATTGTGGGTTATTTGCGTGTGTTGGGTTGGGGAGCTGGGTATGTTATATTGGGTTATTTGTGTGTGTTGGGTTGGGGGGCTGGGTATGTTATTGTGGGTTATTTGCGTGTGTTGGGTTGGGGACCTGGGTATGTTATTGTGGGTTATTTGCGTGTGTTGGGTTGGGGACCTGGGTATGTTATTGTGGGTTATTTGCGTGCGTTGGGTTGGGGACCTGGGTATGTTATTGTGGGTTATTTGCGTGTGTTGGGTTGGGGAGCTGGGTATGTGATTGTGGGTTATTTGCGTGTGTTGGGTTGGGGGAGCTGGGTATGTTATTGTGGGTTATTTGCGTGTGTTGGGTTGGGGAGCTGGGTATGTTATATTGGGTTATTTGTGTGTGTTGGGTTGGGGGGCTGGGTATGTTATTGTGGGTTATTTGCGTGTGTTGGGTTGGGGACCTGGGTATGTTATTGTGGGTTATTTGCGTGTGTTGGGTTGGGGAGCTGGGTATGTTATTGTGGGTTATTTGCGTGTGTTGGGTTGGGGGAGCTGGGTATGTTATTGTGGGTTATTTGCGTGTATTGAGTTGGGGAGCTGGGTATGTTATTGTGGGTCATTTTCGTGTGTAGGGCTGGGGGAGCTGGGTATTTTATTGTGGGTTATTTGCGTGTGTTGGGTTGGGGGAGCTGGGTATGTTATTGTGGGTTATTTGCGTGTGTTGGGTTGGGGGAGCTGGGTATGTTACTGTGGGTTATTTGCGTGTGTTGGGTTGGGGACCTGGGTATGTTATTGTGGGTTATTTGCGTGTGTTGGGTTGGGGGAGCTGGGTATGTCATTGTGGGTTATTTGCGTGTGTTGGGTTGGGGGAGCTGGGTATGTTATTGTGGGGTATTTGCGTGTGTTGGGTTGGGGGGGCTGGGTATGTTATTGTGGGTTATTTGCGTGTGTTGGGTTGGGGAGCTGGGTATGTTATTGTGGGTTATTTGCGTGTGTAGGGCTGGGGGAGCTGGGTATTTTATTGTGGGTTATTTGCGTGTGTTGGGTTGGGGGAGCTGGGTATGTTATTGCGGGTTATTTGCGTGTGTTGGGTTGGGGGAGCTGGGTATGTTACTGTGGGTTATTTGCGTGTGTTAGGTTGGGGGAGCTGGGTATGTTATTGTGGGTTATTTGCGTGTGTTCGGTTGGGGCAGCTGGGTATGTTATTGTGGGTTATTTGCGTGTGTTGGGTTGGGGACCTGGGTATGTTATTGTGGGTTATTTGCGTGCGTTGGGTTGGGGACCTGGGTATGTAATTGTGGGTTATTTGCGTGTGTTGGGTTGGGGAGCTGGGTATGTGATTGTGGGTTATTTGCGTGTGTTGGGTTGGGGGAGCTGGGTATGTTATTGTGGGTTATTTGCGTGTGTTGGGTTGGGGAGCTGGGTATGTTATATTGGGTTATTTGCGTGAGTTGGGTTGGGGGGCTGGGTATGTTACTGTGGGTTATTTGCGTGTGTTGGGTTGGGGACCTGGGTATGTTATTGTGGGTTATTTGCGTGTGTTGGGTTGGGGAGCTGGGTATGTTATTGTGGGTTATTTGCGTGTGTTGGGTTGGGGGAGCTGGGTATGTTATTGTGGGTTATTTGCGTGTATTGAGTTGGGGAGCTGGGTATGTTATTGTGGGTTATTTGCGTGTGTAGGGCTGGGGGAGCTGGGTATTTTATTGTGGGTTATTTGCGTGTGTTGGGTTGGGGGAGCTGGGTATGTTATTGTGGGTTATTTGCGTGTGTTAGGTTGGGGGAGCTGGGTATGTTACTGTGGGTTATTTGCGTGTGTTGGGTTGGGGACCTGGGTATGTTATTGTGGGTTATTTGCGTGTGTTGGGTTGGGGAGCTGGGTATGTCATTGTGGGTTATTTGCGTGTGTTGGGTTGGGGGAGCTGGGTATGTTATTGTGGGGTATTTGCGTGTGTTGGGTTGGGGGGGCTGGGTATGTTATTGTGGGTTATTTGCGTGTGTTGGGTTGGGGAGCTGGGTATGTTATTGTGGGTTATTTGCGTGTGTAGGGCTGGGGGAGCTGGGTATTTTATTGTGGGTTATTTGCGTGTGTTGGGTTGGGGGAGCTGGGTATGTTATTGCGGGTGATTTGCGTGTGTTGGGTTGGGGGAGCTGGGTATGTTACTGTGGGTTATTTGCGTGTGTTAGGTTGGGGGAGCTGGGTATGTTATTGTGGGTTATTTGCGTGTGTTCGGTTGGGGCAGCTGGGTATGTTATTGTGGGTTATTTGCGTGTGTTGGGTTGGGGACCTGGGTATTTTATTGTGGGTTATTTGCGTGTGTTGGGTGGGGGTCCTGGGTATGTTATTGTGGGTTATTTGCGTGTGTTGGGTTGGGGACCTGGGTATTTTATTGTGGGTTATTTACGTGTGTTGGGTTGGGGGAGCTGGATATGTTATTGTGGGTTATTTGCGTGTGTTGGGTTGGGGGAGCTGGGTATGTTATTGTGGGTTATTTGCGTGTGTTGGGTTGGGGAGCTGGGTATGTTATTGTGGGTTATTTGCGTGTGTTGGGTTGGGGGAGCTGGGTATGTTATTGTGGGTTATTTGCGTGCGTTGGGTTGGGGAGCTGGGCATTTTATTGTGGGTTATTTGCGTGTGTTGGGTTGGGGAGCTGGGTATGTTATTGTGAGTTATTTGCGTGTGTTGGGTAGGGGGAGCAGGGTATGTTATTGTGGGGTATTTGCGTGTGTTGGGTTGGGGGGGGCTGGGTATGTTATTGTGGGTTATTTGCGTGTGTAGGGCTGGGGGAGCTGGGTATGTTATTGTGGCTTATTTGCGTGTGTTGGGTTGGGGAGCTGGGTAAATTATTGTGGGTTATTTGCGTGTGTAGGGCTGGGGAGCTGGGTATGTTATTGTGGGTTATTTGCGTGTGTAGGGTTGGGGGGGCTGGGTAAGTTATTGTGGGTTATTTGCGTGTGTTGGGTTGGGGGGGCTGTGTATGTTATTGTGGGTTATTTGCGTGTGTTGGGTTGGGGGTGCTGGGTATGTTATTGTGGGTTATTTGCGTGTGTTGGGTTGGGGAGCTGGGTATGTTATTGTGGGTTATTTGCGTGTGTTGGGTTGGGGACCAGGGTATGTTATTGTGGGTTATTTGCGTGCGTTGGGTTGGGGACCTGGGTATGTTATTGTGGGTTATTTGCGTGTGTTGGGTTGGGGAGCTGCGTATGTTATTGTGGGTTATTTGCGTGTGTTGGGTTGGGGGAGCTGGGTATGTTATTGTGGGTTATTTGCGTGTGTTGGGTTGGGGAGCTGGGTATGTTATATTGGGTTATTTGTGTGTGTTGGGTTGGGGGGCTGGGTATGTTATTGTGGGTTATTTGCGTGTGTTGGGTTGGGGACCTGGGTATGTTATTGTGGGTTATTTGCGTGTGTTGGGTTGGGGAGCTGGGTATGTTATTGTGGGTTATTTGCGTGTGTTGGGTTGGGGGAGCTGGGTATGTTATTGTGGGTTATTTGCGTGTGTTGAGTTGGGGAGCTGGGTATGTTATTGTGGGTTATTTGCGTGTGTAGGGCTGGGGGAGCTGGGTATTTTATTGTGGGTTATTTGCGTGTGTTGGGTTGGGGGAGCTGGGTATGTTATTGTGGGTTATTTGCGTGTGTTGGGTTGGGGGAGCTGGGTATGTTACTATGGGTTATTTGCGTGTGTTGGGTTGGGGACCTGGGTATGTTATTGTGGGTTATTTGCGTGTGTTGGGTTGGGTGAGCTGGGTATGATATTGTGGGTTATTTGCGTGTGTTGGGTTGGGGGAGCTGGGTATGTTATTGTGGGGTATTTGCGTGTGTTGGGTTGGGGGGGCTGGGTATGTTATTGTGGGTTATTTGCGTGTGTTGGGTTGGGGAGCTGGGTATGTTATTGTGGGTTATTTGCGTGTGCAGGGCTGGGGGAGCTGGGCATTTTATTGTGGGTTATTTGCGTGTGTTGGGTTGGGGGAGCTGGGTATGTTATTGTGGGTTATTTGCGTGTGTTGGGTTGGGGGAGCTGGGTATGTTACTGTGGGTTATTTGCGTGTGTTGGGTTGGGGGAGCTGGGTATGTTATTGTGGTTTATTTGCGTGTGTTCGGTTGGGGGAGCTGGGTATGTTATTGTGGGTTATTTGCGTGTGTTGGGTTGGGGACCTGGGTATTTTATTGTGGGTTATTTGCGGGTGTTGGTTTGGGGGACCTGGGTATGTTATTGTGGGTTATTTGCGCGTGTTGGGTTGGGGACCTGGGTATTTTATTGTGGGTTATTTGCCTGCGTTGGGTTGGGGACCTGGGTATGTTATTGTGGGTTATTTGCTTGTGTTGGGTTGGGGAGCTGGGTATGTTACTGTGGGTTATTTGCGTGTGTTGGGTTGGGGGAGCTGGGTATGTTATTGTGGGTTATTTGCGTGTGTTGGGTTGGGGAGCTGGGTATGTTATATTGGGTTATTTGTGTGTGTTGGGTTGGGGGGCTGGGTATGTTATTGT